>NW_003852412.1:6424538-6434245 GCF_000181295.1 Otolemur garnettii
ATATATATATATATACTATTGAGAAAATAAAAAGACAAATCACACATTGGTAGAAAACATCTGCCAAAAAGTTTATGCTCAGAATATGTATAAATAACTCCTTAGTAATAATAAAAAGCAATCCAATTTTTAGAACAGGCAAAAGATGGAACACTTAGCAAAAAATATGTAAATGTCCAATAAACAGATTCTGAACATCGTTTTTTTATTAGGAAAATGCAAATTAAAACCACAATATATGACTTTACACCCAAGAAAATGGCTAATATTTGAGAGACAGACAATACCAGGTGTTGATGAGAAGGTGAAGAGACAAGAACTCTCAGGAGTATTGGTAGAAATGTAAAATGGTATTCCTACTTTGGGAAACAGTTTGGCAGTTGCTATACAAACTATATTTATACATACCCTATAATCCTTCAATTTTACTCTGGATATTTACACAACAGAAATGAGCACACACACTCAGCAAAGATGTGTGAAAGAATAGTCACGACAGGTTTATTAATAATTGCCACAATCTGCACTCAATCTAAACAACCTATTAACAGGTAAATGGCTAAACACATTGAAATGAGATCTTACAATGAAATATTACACAGCACTGAAAAGAAACAAACTATAGCCGTAATGAGGATGAATCCCATAGACTTAAAGTTGAGTGAAAAAAGCTAGACTCAAGAGAGAACGTATTGTGTAATTTCCACTTCTATGAAATTTAAAAAGAGACAAAACTAATCTATGGTGAGAGATGTAATAAGAGTGGTTTCTTGAATAGAAATGTTGTGACTGATAAGAGACATGAGGAAGCCTCTGGGGCCTGGTCTGGGTGGTGGGTACACAGTGTATATACCTGTACATAAATATTGGGCAGTACATTTGGAATAGGAAGACAAGCTCAGCATGGATGACCTGGAACTGGCCTGGTTTTGGAACTAGTTGGATGAAAGTATTTCAAATTGTATATAGAAACAGTACACTGTACCCCACGATAGTATTAATGTACACTGCTATGATGTAATAAAAAAAATAAACAAAATAAACTCAACTATCATTTCTAATAAAAGCTCCCAAAACTACAAATTCAAAACTGTTCCCTACTATAAAATCAATAACAAATGGAAATTGTTGAAAACATTCCCAATAAAGTGAAGGAAATGTCAAAAAAAAAAAAAAAAGTGCTATCTTGGCCAAAACAGTATGACAGGTCACTCGAACTTTAGATATAGGAACCTTCCCATATGTATGCTATTCCTCAATTTTTTTAAATCTGGAAAAGAAAAAATATCACTGAGACAAAAAAAAAAAAAAGTGTTCAATGGCTCATAATTGCCCTCAGGACAAAGCTTTTGCCGTTTTGCAATGTGGTTCCTGTATGCCTGTCCAGTTTCTCCTCTTATCTCATTCCTTACTCTCTCTCCTCCAGCCACACCGATAGCTGAAAGCTCCCTGATTATGCCATTCCATCTCTGTTTTAACTGACAAATAAAAATTGTATATATTTGTGGCATGCTACACGATGTTCTGAAATATGTATATATTGTAGGATGGCTAAATCCAGCTAATCGCATCACCTCATATATTTATCATTTATTTGTGGTGAGAACAAAAAAGGTCTACTGTTTTCCGTTTTCAGGAAAACAATTCATTGTTATTAACTATACTCACCCTGGTGTACAATAGATCTCTTGAACTTATTCTTCCTACCTAACTGAAATTTTCTGTCAGTTGACCAACATCTTCCGGTCCCTCTTGCCCCCTCTCTCAGCCCCTGGGAACCATCATTGTTCTACTCTCTACTGCTATGAGATCAATTTTTTTTAGATTCTGTATATGAAGGAGAGCATGTGATATTTGTGTTTCTGTGCCTGGCTTATTTCACTTAACATAATGTCCTCCAGGTTTATCTGTGTTGTCACATGTTGCAGAATTTCCCTCTTTGATTCTATATCTTGGCTACAGTGAATAGTGTCGCAGTGAACACGGGAGTGCAGACATCTCCTCAACACACTGAATTCATTTCCTTTGGATACATTCCCATTAGTGAGATGACTGGATCAGGTGGTGCTGCTATTTTTTATTTTTTGAGGACCCCCACACTGTCTTCCATAATGGCTGTACTAATTTAGATTCCCACCAACAGCGAACAAAGGTACTCTTTTCTTCACATTTTCCACCAACACTCTGTTACATATCGTCTTCTGATAATCGCCATTCTAATGGGTCTGAGGTAGCATCTCTTTGCAGTTTTAATGCACATTTCCCTGATGATTAGTGGTGTTGAGAACTTTTCCATATGCCTGTTGCCATGTATATGTCTTCTTTTGACATATCTATTCAGATATTTCACCCGTTTTGATCAGGTTATTTGTTTTCTTGCTATTGAGTTGTTTGAGTTCCTTATACACTTTGGATATTAACCTATTATCAGATGTATGGATTGCAAATATTTGCTCCCAATCTATAGGTACCTCTTCTCTCTGTTAATTATTTCCTTTGCCGTGCAGAAACTATTCACTTGCATGTGATTGCATATTTCTATTTTTGCTTTTGTTGCCTGCTATGCCCTTTCTTGCATAAGCTAATGCCTTGGCCCAGGAGCCCTTTGCCCCAGTTTTTCTCAGCTAGCTCCAAAGTTTAGCTTGAATGTCATCAATGATAGGTAGCTTTTCCTGACCCATGTTCAAGATTTGGGGTATCCCATATGCCATGTAGTTGGTTATTTATTTATTCTTTTATTTAATACAACATTATATTAAATCTTAGAGAGGTACCAGGAAGTACCTAGCCCTATAGGACCTAATAATCTAATAGAAATTATGGGAACGTAGACATACCTTGTCAGAAAAATACAGGTGCATGGGGTATACTCTGCAGTACTGTCCCAGGCCTGCAAGGAGACCGAGAGCTTTTAATGGCCTTTGAAGTATAAAAAAGCTACAAAATAACATGTAATCAATCACTTTCAAATACTTATTACCTACACTGATCAAAAGATAGGATCATTTTCTTTGAGTAATCTTTCAGATAGTTACATTTCTACTTTTTAGTATCACCCACAGAAGACAGCAATATTCAGCAGCAGTAAATTGTCCACTAGTTACAAGAGATATGCGAAATTTACAAGGCTGCCTGAGTGTTGAGGAATAGTTAGGAGCTGACCACCTGGGTTTGTATCTCTGATCACCTACTTAGGAGCTTTGAGAGTTTGGCCAAGCACTTCAAAGTCTCTAAACCTCAGAATTTCTTCATCTGGAATAATTGAAAGAATAATAGTACTTACCTCATTATTGTAAGGACTGAGTGAAGTGTTATACATAAAAAGCTTAGAATAGTGGCTGACAGACAGAGCTGACGCTCCACAAGGGTAGCCATTTTTATTGCAATATGTAAAAGGACCAGTTAGCACTGCCGACACTTTCTCATTCACCTTTACTCCTCCATGTCTCCTGCTATCCCTAGCCCCAAGCTCACACTTTTTACAGCCTAATGGATGTTATCACCTGATTGAATCTGAGTGAAACTCAATAGCACTGAATCCCAAATCCTTTTCTTGATTTTTCCTAATTATCTGTTACTAGCCTAAAAACACCCAGCTTATATTTCTTTTTATCACCCTCTTCCACAACCATTATTCAGTAAGTCTTAACAATCCACACAGTCATTCCTTATTTTAAGAAAATCTATTTCCACTGCCACTTCCAGAAATGTAATTTCAATTAATCGCATGTTTGGATTTCTTCCATAGCCTCTTAATTGACTCCTATCTAATCCAGACTGGTCTTTCCAGAACATTCCTTGAGCCCATATTCTGTTGCTCAAAAATCTTTAGTGGCACCTAATTATACTTGGTAATCAGTGAATACCCATAATCTGACATCAGTGTTTACCACAATCTGACCAAAACCCTACCCTTTCAAATCAATTTCTTTGATCTTCTACACAAATTTCTCTGTCAAATTGTTTACCAATCTATAGCACTGACTAGAAACTTCTTCCTTCTTTAGGTGTAAACTTAAAGCCTAACATAGCATGCACCAGGCAGTGTCCAGACACTCGTGGCCAAAGAGAAATAAAAGCAGGCAACACGCATCACTTTTGCCATTGCAATTCTACTCATCCTTCAACATACTTCAAAATTCTGATAGCACTGACTATTCTTCTAAATTGATACTTATCATCTATCATCTCCTGCTTTGCATTATTAGGCATGTTTTCTTGGGTATAGATATTTATTTCTAAACATACTCACAACTGTTTAAACTATAAACCATGTCCCCATGCAAGTCTTTGGTTGTTAATTAAGATTCTGTGGCCCAATTTTTCACACCAATACCAACGAGGCTTAATAAGAATGTGTTGGTGAGTTACATGTTTTATGCATTAGACTCAAGGTATACATTTCACTATGAAGGAGATCTAAAGATATGGGTCACACATAAGGATGTTCATGGCCATGAACATTTGAAAGAAAACGAGTGTCTGTTAACAAGATAACAAACAAAGAAACCTTTCATACGTATGTGTTGAAGCATTACACTGAGCAAAACGAATGAACTAGGTCTGTGTCAATAGGGGTCTATCTCAAAATGTAATACTCAGTGAAAGAGCGAGTGTCCAGCTATAACTTACTCCATATTTCAAAACACAAATAAAATAATATATTCTGTAAATGGAATCATGAATAAAAATTGGCTGGAAAAAACACGAATCAAATCCAAGTAGAAAGTGGCCTCTGGAGAGAAGAGATGAGTCAAAGAGTCTTTAAACTTCTTTTTGCAATTTTTATTTTATTAAACGAAGTAAAAACAACATGGGAACATGCATGATTATTATATTGTTCTTGGTCTTTTTTCTGTATTTTTAAAGCTTCTCAAAATAAAGAGAAATAAACAAAAAAGACGCCATTTGGCCCAGTCCCGGTCCTCTGGCTGGCATGCTGTTATTTTTTCTATCGTGCAAACAGAGGGGTCAAGGAAGGGGGATTGTGTGAGGCTGCACAGGGGCTGGGGCATGGCCTGGGACTTGTTGCTGATCAGAGTGCACTAATTCCTTTAAATAGGCGGGTTATCTTAGTGATTTTCCTTTTTATCCTGCAAGCAAAGTGAGAGATGGGAAAAATAAAAAAAGGAAAAAAACAACAAAACCATTCTGTTGCCTAGTTACAATTAAATGAGATTACTGTATGTTGTTTTTCAACCTCCTGTAAAGAAACGTCTCATTCTTTGTACCCCTTTTACATTGACACTGCTTCCAGCTAAGGTCTCTATGTGTCTTGCGCACTGTGTGTAATAATAATAATAACCACTAATACTTTTTAGGAGCTTGCACGTGCCGGGTACAGTGCTGAGCACTTTATGTTAATATATACCTTTATATCAGTATGGATGCTTTCAGCTACAAGTATCACAAAGCCCTGTTCAAATGGAGTTAAATGAGGAAATGCATTAGACCACATAACTTAGAGCCCAGAGTTCAGTAGTTTCCAGGACTGGTCATGCAGAAACTCAACCATATCAGCCACGCCCCAAAGGTCCTTCTGTCAATCTGTCCTATGCTTGGCAGGTGCCATTGGAAGACTGTCATAGAGTAGGGACTTCTGCTTCTGTGCTTGTGTCCAATAGAAAAGGCCCAAACTGGCTCAGGCCTACCCACTCGTAACAACTGTTGAGAGCTTTAAAGCTAGGGCAGAATGGACGGCAGAAGAAGACACCACGTGTGCCACAAATATGTTCTTATTAATCCTCCCTACATCTCACGCAATAAATACTATCACAGACAGAGAAAGGATGCTGAGAGAGTAAGTGGTTTTGCTACGGCTGCATGGCTGGTAAGTGCTCTGCTCCCACCTGTCGGGCTAACTTCCAGGTGTCTTGTGCTGTCAGCTGAGTGTAACTCACTAATTCCTGAGTGAGGAACTGAGGTGTCCACCCCGTGATCCACTTAAATCATGAGGCAGTGGGCAATTGCTGGCCATCTCCCAGCCTCCACAGTTCCTTTCCTTCAGCTCCTGAATCTCCTTTTCCACTAATATCATGTTTTCTCACTCTGGAAGCTCCTTTCTCGGCAATCTTGGCTGTGAGAGATAGTGGACTTGCCGATTCCCTGATTCCCTGCCACTCTGGGAAGCTGGCACCTGAATGTGTACTTATACTCCTCTATAGTATACACTTATTCTACTACTACTAATCTTTTTTTTGAAACAAATTATAGGAGTAAATAGAGACTAGGAGTAGTAACAACAAACTTGGGAAATATACAGAGTTACCAGAATCCAACAATTCTCTTCGGCGTTGAGTTGAATTTCTTCCCAGAAAGTAGGCCTAAGGGCCTGCACCAGAGGACTGGGTGGAGGTGTCCTGAAGCCTGTGTCTCCCTGTCTTTGGGTACACTCATGGCTCCTCACCTCTTTAAGAGGACATCCTCTGGCTATTGTGTACCCACATTCTGGGATCCCTAAGTCATGCACATGGAATGAACAGAACATGCATCAGTCAGCTGCAGTGGATGTGCAGACAAACGTACAGACGTGTCATCTGCTACATGGGTCTTGTTAAAATGCAGAGTCCAGGTCAGCAGGTCTGATGTAGAACTCCAGATCCTTCCTATCTAACAAGGGAGTGCAGGTATCGCAGGTGATATAGGTACCACTGGTGCAGGGCCCACCCTCAGAATGGCAGAGGGTAGATGATGCCAATGTCACCTGCTGGTCAGCCACTCCACTGTGGACACCAGGGTCAAGGAGTCAGCATGTCCTCCTGGGAGCCCAATAGATGAAAATGTCCATCCATTCTGCTCTGACTTGAAGTTTGGCTGTCACAAGCTGCCAGGGATGAATAATCCCCTCATCTCCTCAAAGCCCTGAGACCAGTCCCAAAGGGTGATGGCTAGAGGAAGACGGATTTCCTCTCAATGCAAGGCCAGCTCTAAGAGCAGACACCTTCAGGCAGAGCCAGGAAGATTGCCCAAGAGGCATAAACTAGGGGAGAGGAGACTGGAATGGGAGGTATTAAGGTTCCTCTCTAGCCTGAGACTCCTAAACCACAATTCAAGGGCAGACTTCCCCTCAGAAAAAAAGGACCAGCCAGAAGCCTCTGCCCTTCTCAGTAAGCTCCCATTCAAGCGGTTTTTTAAATGCGATTGTTCTGATTGTCTTTCTAGCCCTGTTCATTTTGCATTTATATTACCCTCCCCAAATAGAGCCCTGCGTTCTCCTTCTCGCAAGGGTCACAGGGGTTAACATTATCAATATAGTGGCAGAAGACAGAGTGTGGTTTTAATGTGAGAAGAAAACTATTGACAGGTTTGAACAAGAGGCATAATTAACTCCACGCTCGGGTGATCTGCCCGCACATCCTTCTCTCCTTCCAACCTTCCTGCACTTCCGTAAGTCTTAAAATTCCTGCTTCTGTCTTCAAAGACAAAAAATAGGTACGGTTTGGTTCTGGGAAAATATCCTAATCATACACAATTTAAATGTGGTAGCTCCTTTAAAAGATTGCCCAATACAGATGCAGCGGGTGATAAGCCTTGCAGTGACGCCAGCCCTCACTCCATCCATCCTCTCCTTACGACAGTCTGGCTTTCTCAAATGCTTTTTGTCTCGGCAGAGGTCAGATATTAAAGTCAGAGAGCTCAGAAATACAAATGAACACTGACTAAGCTTCAGCAACAGAGGTGGGGGGCGGGGGCCTCTTCGGGAAGAGCAAGGCAAACACCAAAGCGTGCAAGAGAAAGCATGAAAGCCACGGTGTCACTGTGATCAGGAGCAAGCTCTGAAGCCTGTCTGTCCCTTTCCAGGTTTCGCAGTGTTTTTAATCCACCAGTGACAGAAGAGCTTGGTGAGGCGGGACATCTTTCATCTCTGATCCTCTCCCTGACAACTAAAATAGGGTGAGAACATTTGCATAACAGAAGAAAGGGACAGATTGCCACTCCAGAAGGACCCGCAGGACACCTGTCAGAAATATTAAAAAGCAGGATAATCTCACAAAATGTGAAATGCTTCATGTATTGGTCTGGAGAGAGTGGACGGGAAGGCTCCTATGGAGATGAATAAAATGTGAGCCACCTCCCATCTACAGACTCTGTCTACTCTGTCACCCTGGGTTGAGTGCCGTAGTGTCAGCCTAGCTCACAGCAACCTCAAACTCCCGGGTTTGAGCAATTCTCTTGCCTCAGTCTCCAGAGTAGCTGGGATTACAGGTGTCTTCCATAACACTTCACTAGTTTTTCTACTTTTAGAAGAGATGGGGTCTCCTCTTGCTCAGGCAATTCACCTGCCTCAGCCCCCCAGGGTAGTAAGATAACAGGCATGAGCCAATGCACCTGGCCCCATCTAGCAAGGCCCCCATCTACAAACTCTTGTGAATGACTCAGAGACTATTCAGCATTTGAAGGCCTCTCTCTGTGTCCTTTGTCTCCCACTCACCCCCAACTGAGGATACCTCTGGGCTCCTAGCTCCTCCTACACAACAGAAAAAATGGTTGCGTTACTGGCGCTCAAGAGCAATTTCCTTTGTTCTCCTTCCCCACGGAGCCAGAACATCTCCTGTTCCCACACTCCTGCCCCTCCGTCACCCACCTCCCCTATCTCCAGTGGGAGCACCCTTCCCGCTGATAGGGCGCTAGGAGATGTGATCTTGTTCACAAGTCACATTCAGACCATATAAAAACATTATTTTCAGTAGCCAGAACTTAAACAGTGCAATTAGAACAGAACTCGGACTCAGGCCCTCTGTGGGTTAGACAGACATTCCAGGCAGCTGTGTATTACATTGTTTCTTAAAAAGTGCGATACAGGTAAACAAACCAATTTGGAGAATGACACTCCTTGGGTCAATTTAACCACAGAAGGTAAAGCTGTGTCTCCCCCCAAGACTCTACAATCTAAAGGAAACAGAGCAGGAAGATGGTGGCATAACAGGGAATTGTTTGGGCTTGGCCCAGGGAGGCACAGGCCTAACCTTTTGTTGTGTTGAGTTGGCTGGGGTCCACAGCCCTAGCTACTGAGCCTGGTGACAATGGGTTTGAGATTAAATTTCCTGTGCCCACACTCATGAGAGGCGACTATCTTACTATCCCCAAAAGATGTTTTGGGCTACAGAGACAAGAAATTGGAAAGAAAATGGCGGGACTTTGGACAAGGCATGTGGCCACAGAAGGGGACAAGAACTTTAAAAGGAACACCCTAAATGAACAGCAAAACAGCCTCTCTGCCCTGCACCCTCAGAGCTCCAGGCAGCCAGTCAAGGAGGAGAAGCCTGAAAGAGTCTGAGCTTATGAGGTGGGAGCTGCCAGAGCTGCCTGCCTGTGACTCAGGATGGAATTTTCCTCCCAGACAATGACGATAGGTTAAGGATTCTGTTGTCATGGTCATTCATATTGATCTTGTATTGTTAAAGAGCTCTCTCTCTTCTCTCAACACACATATTAATGGACATACTTAAAAATGCACACACACAAGGGTGGCGCCTGTGGCTCAAAGGAGTAGGGCACTGGCCCCATATGCCGGAGGTGGCAAGTTCAAACCCAGCCCCAGCCAAAAAAACTGCAAAAGAGTTTGAGGTTGCTGTGAGATATGACTCTATGGCTCTCTACTGAGGGTGACAAAGTGAGACACACTATCAAAAAAAAAAAAAAAAAAATAAAAGAGGTGCTCAAAGTGGTTACCATCAGCACACTGGTAGACTCTGTGGCAAGCTGTT
>NW_003852412.1:6434265-6517056 GCF_000181295.1 Otolemur garnettii
CTCAAAGGAGTAGGGCACTGGCCCCATATGCCGGAGGTGGCAAGTTCAAACCCAGCCCCAGCCAAAAAAACTGCAAAAAAAAAAAAAAAAAAAAAATTGCATATACATGCACATTTTTAAGTTGCATAGCAATGGAGGGGGTCAGGAACAGTTTGTTTTCCCATATCCCTGAGCCCCACCCCATTGGACTGGTTTGCCACTGTTAACCATACCTTGACTTCACTAAAAGAATTGTCAGGCCAGACATGGTGGCTCACATCTATAATCCTAGCACTTTGGGAGGCAGGAGGATCACTACAGCCCAGGAGTTTGAGGTTGTAGTGAGCTGTCATGATCCCCCTGCACCCTAGCCTGAGCAACAGAACATGACCCTATCTCAATAAAAAATTAAATTAAATCAAATTTAATTTTAAAAGGAATAAATGTTTAAGTTAATTTCTTAATCATTGTCTTAAGGCTGAAGTTAGTTTTTGGAGCATAGAATCAGTAATTGGCCCTTAGTGAGGGCTAAGGATGGTGATTTTTACTTTTTGAGTCTTACAATATGGATAGACTGAAGGGAAAGACCAAATACACATGCACACATGTATAGAATAATTTATACACATATGCCTTAGACTAAGTCTAAAAGAAATAATGCTGCCAAGCTTAAGACTCTTGACCGAGAGAGGGCACTGCTAGCCATAGCCTGTCAATTCCCTAACGTGAGGGGGAGGACATAAAAATCAACTGAGGGGTTCACGATAAACATGTGACTTCCTAGTCCCGCTGTCTTCAGAGGGTTTGATTCAATGGATACAACCTTTTGTATTAGATTTGTTTTTTATTCAGCAGCACCTTCTCTATGGAATAGACATTTGCCGTTGGTTGAAGAGTACATACAGGGGTATCTCTAAGCAGCAAGGTAAGCAGGGGGAAAGAATCTAGAAATACAGGGCGCCAGCATGCACACACCACAGACGCTCAGAGGCAACTCAGCCCTTCTGGTTTAGACACAGGCTTCACTAGGAAGCCAATAGGTCAATAGGAAGAAGTGGTACTTCAAGTTGGAGGTCATAGTGCTAGATCTAAGAAATGCCACTGAGAAGTGTAAAGGGCGACACTCTCTGGCTACTGGATGTGGTGGCCTCTTAAGGGTGTTCACAAGCCAGGTCCAGCCACTGGTTGTTGAAGCTTGGACGGGTCAAACTCAGAGTTTCTGCACATGAATAAATGGCTCATTTCTTGCAAAGAAAGCAGCATGTGAAAAATAAATAAATAAATAAGTTAAAAAAAAAAAAAAAGAAAGCAGCAGGTGAGAACAAATATCTTAAAAGAATATGATTCTTTATTACGCTTAGGTAGGAATTTTGAATCTGCTTCTCAACCCTTTAAAGAATGAGCCCACAGGGATTTTCACTCAAGTGTAACCACAGGTTTCTCAAGTATCTTTTAGGCCAGTGGTGTCCAATCAAAATATAAAATATAGTGTGTTACATGTGTAGTTTGAAGTTTTCTATTAGCCATATTAAAGAAGTAAGAAGAAAGATATAAAATTAATTTTAATAATACATTTTCGTTAACCCAATATATCCAAAATATTAACATTATCATTTCAACATGTAATCAATAACTTTTCAAATTACCAATAAAATATTTCACTTTTCTTGTACAATACCTTTGAAATCTGGTGCATATTTTATACTTACAGCACATCTCAGGTCAGACCAGCCACATCTGGACAGCACAGATGTAGACCACAGGCCAACCTGGGACAGAGCGTGCAGAGTGGGCTGAGACAGGGTCTGCTCAGTCTCCCAGGAGGAGGAGGCGTGCAAGAGAGAAAGAAGCTAATGAGTGTTAATGTGCCCCCTGCTCCTCCCATAGGAAAGAAATCCTATATTGACTCCCCCTTAGAAACGGATACTGCCAGAATACTGTCACTTCTTCCTATGTCCACTGCTGTCACCTTGGTCCAAGTCCCCTTCTCTCTCACCTGCATCATTTCCGTTCCTATCCTTGCCCCCTACAGTCTACCCTCAAGGTAGCAGCCAAGTTAATCCTATTAAAGTGTAAATCAGATTGTGTCTCTCTTCTCCCTAAAACTCTTCAATGGATGTCCATTTCATTCAGACTAAAACGAAAGTTCTTGTAACAGCGACTCAGCCCTACCTCTTCTAGCACCCACGCTCCATGTTACTCTCCCTTTTGTCTCCTCTGCACCAGCCCCACCTGCCTCTTTGCTGTTCACAAGACATTCCTATGCCCTCCCATTTTAGAAGCGTCCTACCTGTTCCCTCTGTTGGAATGCTTTTCCACCAGACGTAATACAAGACATCTTCTACACTAACTCACCTGTTTCAAGGTGTTGATCAATAAGATCTTCCCTTTGATTTTTGCCCTGTGTGACAGTGCAAAGAGCCTGCATTCCAGCCTTCTCCTCTGCTCCATACTGAGTTTCTCTTGCCTGGCTCCACTCTGTAACATACTCAAGCTGTGTTTATTATCTACCCCCCACTGAATGTTTCATAAAGGCAGGAATATATATCTGTTTTGTTCACTGTTGTATTCTCAATGCCTGGATCAGTGCCTGGCATACAGTAGGTGCTCAATAAATATTTGTTGAGCAAGCAAACGAATGAATGAATGAATGAAGGGGAAGAATCCTGCACTTTCTCTCCAGTAGCCCCGCCCTCCATCAGTGAAGAGAGCTTATACCACACTCCCAAGCCATCTTCCTTATCTTCCCATCACATTGCAAAGCCTCAGGAAGGAACAGGCAGGATCAAAGTTAATCATCCTCACTGAACTAACTCATCCCTTGGAGCAATGGTTCTTTACTAGTTTTCTTTTTGTTTTTTAATCACAGACTCCCTGGCAAGGTTGATGGAGGCTATGAATGTTCTTCCCCAAAGATATATTCAGACACAGTTTCACAACAATTTTAGGAGGGTCATAAACCTCAGAGGCCCATTAGTCTAGGGACCTCATGTTACGAATTCTTGCCCCAGAGGTTATTCATATGCAGTTTTCCTGCCTGTCTTTGAAATCAAATCTTTCTGCTGCTCCAAAAATAGAAACCATATCCAGAACAAATTTATAGAGCACTACAGCCAGAAGCAAACTCGAATGGTGATACAGTTCATCTTTTCACCTGTAGACATGATTGAACTGTCTACTCTTGTGGGAAAACTCCAGTTCAAGGGAGGAGGTAGGCCAGTATCTGGCATCTAGAAGTTCTTCCTAATACCTCATCTAAATTGCTCCTATTTGAGAGATGAACTGCTTTCTTTAGTTAGACCTCCAGGGAAAACAAAAAATCAAGAGCTCATCTTCAAAACTTCTTAGGGAGCTACAGTCCTCCCTGCCACCCCCAGTCCCTTCAGGTGAAATAAATAGTCTTTGGCTTGTTATGTAAACAAGTTCATTGAAAATGCCTTCCTCAGAAGAGCTGGAGCCTTGGTCTGAGCTAGCCCAGGGACATGCTGAAAAAAATCCAGTAGAAGCATTTAGAGAAAAAGAAAGGCCTTGGGGTCCCCCTCAGTCTCCTAGGGGAGAGGGTAGTTTTGTTCACCAACTCATCTCCTGAGCTTTATCAAGCCTTCCTTGGAAAAGTGACTGTCAGAGGCACAATGCCTTCCTGCAGACTCTGCCTGTTGTTTAAGCCCACTCTTAGGTTTGAGGACAGTTCATCAGATGGTAATCTTCAAACAGGTCAGTTGGTCAATGAAATGAGATAAAAGATAAGTTTACATTATTCTGAATGTCAGCTATTCATTGACTATAGCCTGAAAGCTTTAAAGATGCTTTACAAAATAAATCCACAGAGCTCCCTTTCTGAAGCATGATT
This sequence comes from Otolemur garnettii, assembly GCF_000181295.1. NCBI lineage: Eukaryota > Metazoa > Chordata > Mammalia > Primates > Galagidae > Otolemur > Otolemur garnettii. Next base: position 6,438,095 of record NW_003852412.1, read on the forward strand.
AAGTCAGGGAATAGCGAAACTCCCCGGGCCAGAACTGAAACCTCCCTAGAATTCTTGAAATCAAATAAAAGCATGATAGTCTGTGTCTTCTCAAGGCAAATCTATTCATTAGGCAATAAAGAGCAGCCCAGAATAAAACACAGAATGTATATCAGAGTCTGATTGGAGGGTTTGGAGAGAAATGGTTCCATCAATATTTTTGGTTGAAATTATAGTTTATTTATAAGGGAATTACCAAGAGTCTGTCCTAAATGGCAAAACTTCCTAAAGGAACCAGAAACATATCTTCAGTAAAACTGAGGGAAAATATTAAGTTCCCTGAAGAAGTTACAGAGTGAAAGGAAGGTGGAATCAACGTGTTGGTTGTTTATATCCGTCTCTCTTTTGCCACCTGAAGCTAACTGGAGGTTCGTGGAAGCCCCGGGCTTTGGCACACTGGAGACCTTAGCTACAGCTCCCACACCCTTCTCCTCTGCCAGGCTAAAGGGTACAAATTGCTCCATAACCTCCTCCGGTGGAAGCTGCCTGAGGTTCATCAATTCCTTCAATTAATAACACACTCCTGGGATTAACAAGCCGTAATATATGTTTATCATGGAATACTATTCAGCCATTTAAAAAGATGGAGACTTTACATCTATTGTATGAACCTGGATGGAGGTGGAACACATTCTTCCTAGTAAAGTGTCACAAGAATATGAATTTGGTGGGTGTGAGGAGGGCACACTGTTCGGTCCATAGCAGATCTAATTCTCCTAAAATAACCGCTCTAGGCTCGGCGCCCATAGCACAGTGGTTATAGTGCCAGCCATATACACCAAGGCTGATGGGTTCGAAATCAGCCTGGGCCAGCTAAACAACAATGACAACAGGCACCTATAGTCCCAGCTACTTGGGAGGCTGAGGCAAGAGAATCGCTTAAGCCCAAGAGTTTGAGGTTGTTGTGAGCTGTGACACCATGGCACTCTACCGAGGGCAACATAGGGAAACTCTGTCCCCCCAAAAATAACAAAAACAAAAAAGAGAAAGAACAGCCCCAATGAGCATACAGTTCACAATTTTCTGGGCCCCAAATTATTGAAGAATAATTTAATAATCCTTAACAACAACAACAAAAAAAGCTAAATAATCCTTTTAAGGAGGTTGAATAGCTCAGCCAAGCAAAATATTTTCAAATATTTCCTCCTCCCTCTTTATCTGACTTTAATTTCCCATGGCAGGAGAGTTTTAAGTAATTACAGTCGGGCACACTTTTTTGCAGTGGCATCCTTTTTCTTTTCATTTGTGTTTGTATTGTCCAGACTAATTGCTTTAGAATAACACTATTATTCTAAACAGTGACATGATGAAGAGAAGATTGTGAAAGACTTGGAAAAACATTATAATTTAACAAATTATAAATATTTTTAGAAGCCAGTTTTCTGACTCCCACATTATAAGGGCCAATCATTTCTGCATTCCTGTAAATTACTCCATAGGACCCCCAGTGAGCCACGACCACCAAAACAGGGAGGGTGCATTCTGAGCGCTGTGCAGTTTGGACTGAATTAGGGTGATTATGGTGGAGTCAGCTCAAACGTAAAGCAGAAAAGTCTGCATCCAAAAGTGGATTTTAAAGAACTCTTCACACAGGGATAGAGTTCCCTGTGGAGGGGTTCAGGCCAATATATAGTTCATTGAAAAAGTCACTGCAAGAGACCTTTTGAGAGACACACAGATTGGACACATCTTTTCACAGATGCTGTCCTTAGCTTGAGTAACAGATGCTTGGATTCCAGAGATTGGAGATCACCCTTGTGGTTGTAATTGAGGAAGTTAAATTACTCCAGTAAACTATACTTTGGTAATGGACAGAGGGACCAATCTCTGCTACCACAATGGGTGGTGGAGGAACAGGATGAGAGAGAAAAGTTAGACTTTGTTCTCTCCCTCAGTAGTACTCAGTTTCTACCCCTAGAAATCTTGGGCAGGAGAAAGTGACACTGAAAATAACTAACGCCATTCCTTGACTGAGCTAATTAAAGAAATGAGGGCCTTGGAGACACCACGTTCTTTAGGAGGGGATGAACTGGACTCTGGAGAGTTGCTGAAAAACTGACCTCCTGGAACATACACCAGCAACTCTACCGGAAATGGAAATCGGAAGGGAGTAAGGATGACCTAGGAGAAAATGTCTTGGAATCAGACCCAGCTTGGGGTTTCTGCATAGGCTTTTCCTCAACTTTTGGAGCTCTGTCTATACATGTGTATCAACCTTTCTTTTTGCACATAGGTGGGGAACCCTGAAAAATTATCCTTGGAGCTATAGGCTGAATTGATTGCTTGGTTTGGAGAACTTTAAAGAACCCTTCCCGAAGAAACAAGACAGGTGGCTCGGCGCCTGCGGCTCAGAGGCTGGCTAGGGCACCAGCCACATACACTGGAGCTGGAGGGTTTGAATCCGGCCTGGGCCTGCCAAACAACAATGACAATTGCAATAAAAAATAGCCGGGTGTTGTGGCAGAAGCCTGTAGTCCCAGCTAACTGGGAGGCTGAGGCAAGAGAATCACTTACGGACAAGGGTTTAAGGTTGCTGTGAGCTGTGATGCCACATCACTCTACTGAGGCAACAAAGTAAGACTCTGTCTCAAAAAAAGAAACAAGATCAGCAATTGTGTTCATTTTGAGGAATTTTAATATTTTTTGTGTACACATATGCCAAGCCCTGTAATAAAAACTTCCCTTAACTACTGCAGTCCCATTCCCTGAAGTATCAAGGTAATGAAGTTTATCAATTAGATATGAACTGGGTCTTTATTAGAATAGGTGGAAATTTTGCTTTTCCTTAGAGCAGTGGTTCTCACCCTTCCTAATGCTGCAGCCCTTTAATATAGTTCCTGTGGGTCACAATCCACAGGTTGAGAACCGCTGCTTTAGGGGAAATACAAGGAGTGAATATGCACTATGAGATCTAAACAAAAGCAGATAATTTCTACACTATTTTATAGACGTGCTACTCAGTTTTAAATGTATTTCAAGTTTAAATGAGAGATGTTTTTCCTTTCTCAAGCAGAAGTGAATCTTTGGCTCCCAACCATCTGTTCTGTGTAAATCCAACTTGTGTGGGGAGCTAAAACACAAATGCTTAGAGAATGTGCGGTTGGTTTTACCTAATGGCTCTTCCTGTCTGTAATAGGATAGTTTCACCTAAAAATCAGTAAGAACCAGGCCCTCATTTTGTGTGACCATGTCCTGTGCCTCACGAGAGAAGGTCAGAGGCGGGTGGCTGGAGCTATTAGGACAGAATGAAAGGAGGTCGATGACAGTGTTCTGATAGCTGGAACCTAGTCTGAAATGAGACACTTTACACAGGGATGTTGGTGGATCCTGAAAGGCCTGGGAGGAATGGACAGGCAGGTTGATACCGGCTGCTGCTGGGAAAGAGTGGGCAGGGCAGAAGTCAAAGGAAATATGGAGGAAATAGGGTTAAATAGTGGAACTCAGATGGGAGAATCTGGACCTTTATACCAATTTTATAGCCTATTGGAAAGGAGATAGGATGAGATTTTAGATGAGCCCTTCGGATTCAAAATTATTGTCACAAATATACATGGCAGTCTTAGTCACAAAATAGGCAAAAAGTGGAAACAGCCCATGTGTCCATCAACTGTTGAATGGATAAATAAACTGGTATATCCGTGTAATAGAATATTATTGGGCAATGAAAAGAAGTGAAATACTGATAGATGCTACAATGTGGATAAAGCTTAAAAATGCAAAAAGTCACTGTAAAAGAACACATATTGTGTGGTTCTGTTTATATGAAATGTTCAGAAAAGCAAACCCGTATAGACAGAAAGTAGAGGTTGCTTAGGGCTTCAGATGGGAACGTGTGTGTGACTGTGAATAGGCACAGTATTTCTTTTGAGGGCAATGGAAATGATATATAATCAGACTGTGAAGATGGTTCACCAATAACAATAAGGTTCAACAGTAACAGATCCTGCACTCTTACAGAAAAATCATTAAATTATGACTGGGGGCAGAACACAAATTAAAATGGGATGATTTATGGCAGGAAAATTATACCCTGATAATGTTTTCTTAATAAAAATTACTGATGGTGATACAGGGTTCCCCCACTCAGGGCTGAGCAGCCTCCCCCTTCATTTTCTAGGCCTAGGTGAGCCCAGAAATAAGTCTCATCACATACTACATCTTTAGGAACAAACAGGCCTTTTCCAGGCCGCATCCTTTGGGGTCTAGCAAGGTTGTGAAAAAAGCAGCATGGTGGAATTCTGGGTGGTTCTTCATGGAGTAGAGAGTTCATACCCTGCTCCCTGGCTTGCAACAAGAACAGCAAGGATCACATTCCTTTGCTAATTTTACTATTATCTTTTGCCTGAAGACCTCTCGGCAATTGTGACATACTTCCCCAAACCCCCTGCCCACAGGATGAGAAAAGCAGGATTTAACTCCCTAAACCAGTGTTTTTCAAACTTTTTTATCTCACAGCACACTTGAACCCATAGTTAAACTTCTGTGGCACACTAAGTTATGTTGGTCAAAAAACAAAAAAGAATAAAAAAGAGACTATACTTACTATGCTTTGAACTTCTCTTGAAAATAATTTAATTAATGGGCTTTAAAAATTTTCAGGCACGCCTAAACATGGTGTGCCAGGGCACGTCAGTTGAAAATCACTGCCCAAACAGAAGACGCAGGGATCTCCCCACTTGGGTTCCCCCACCTCCACTGCCAGAAGTTCTGTCCTCTTTCTTTTGCTTATCAATGTTTCTATCAATATTTCCATCAATAAACTCTATCCTGTCACTGACTCAGGTGGTCCGTGGGTTCGTTCTTTGAATCTCTGAGATCAAGGATTCTGTAGAAAGAAATTCCAGCAACAATGGTATTATCATTATTCTGTATTAAGTGTTGAGAATTCTATGGATAAGGTTATAGTCATTATTCTTCTAGACAAATTCCTCAATTTTAAGTAGTCAGAATTATGCTCACATATTGCTACTCGGCAAGAACCACTGCACCAATGGCAACTTCAAGACACTTGGGCCGAAGCTCAAGACTCACCTGCCCCATCACGTCATCTTTATGAGAGTGCTGCCTCTCTTCTATAATCTTGAACCCACTGCTATTTCTCAAAGCCAAGAGGAGGGTTAGAAGGATGAGGGGCGTTGGGAATTTCTGGGTTTCAAGGGTGAAGAACACACAGCAGTGAAGTAGAAGGAAGACGACTTACAATGGGAGGAAACGGGAGGGAGTGTTGGGAAGTAGCATCAGGATGCAGACAGGCCTGATGTTAATGACCAGGAGGGATAATAACCCAAACTGGTTGAAAATTTTCACATCGCCTCAGCTGACATTATTCCTTCAAGGCAGATGGCTTTGAATTGCTGTGAATAGCCTCAGATTTGCATAATGGCTTTCCTCATCCTTTTCTCTATTACTCCCAACTAATTGCTGTAGAACAACATTGTTATTTCCACCAAACTCTCCCTCCTAGGAATGGGGGCAGCATATTTATGTTTTTTGTTTCTTCACAGTACCTGGTAGTGTTACAGATCTTTGGCTGTTCAGGACTGAGACAGGGCCCTAGGCAAAATAGGGTCAGATATGTCTCCTATCCCTTTTGTTACATGTCCCCAGAGAAAGGAGGTGGAATTATGAGCAGAGTTCAATTTTGTGGCTTATAAAATCTTTCTGAGGCCTGCATGATGGCTCATGCCTGTAATACTAGCACTCTGGGAGGCCAAGGTGAGAGGATCACTTGAAGACAGGAGTTTGGAAGTAATGTAAGGATAGCCGATCTTTACAGTGAAATAACCTGAAAAATTATTAATTCATAATTTTTCAATAAGGCCTAAAATCTGTTTCTCTGGTTGGTTTCTCTTGTCAGCACTCCTCCAGCCCCAGTCCTATGGATTTCTGTTTTCACAAACCATTGAGAATCCCAACAGACCAAAAGGAAATACAAATTCTTTCTATGTTTCCCTAGCTTCTTTTTCTTTTATAATCTGTTCCTTTACACCTCAAGTGATTCCTGAATGTCCCTGAAGGATGAACAAACCAGCCTCAGGATTAGAAACACCTGCAAAAATGTCTTTCTTCAACCTTGCCTGAGAAAAAAAGGAGACAGCATTCATATTCACAATACCTTGTAAATTCAACTGCAATCACTCGTTTGTATTTTACCCCTTAAATTCAGCTCCCCATTGTGTTACCAGACCGATGAGAAGCTGACTGCCTGTCAGTGTCAGTCAATGTGCAAACACAAGGGATAGTTTCATCACACTTTATTTGTCAGAAGGCCAGTAATTCTGGAGAACAGCAAGAGTCACCTCTCCAAGACTGACTGTTCTGTCCTTCTATTTCTAAAACCACAGTGTTGTACACAAAAGTTCAAAGCAAAGACCACATTGACTCTAATTTAAAAAAATAATCAGCACAACTCAGTGACCTATTACAAGGTTCCAGCTCAAAAGTTAAGATCCTAAGAATATTTTCCAGCTCCATCCATGTAAACACAAAGGAGGTAAAATCTTCATCTTTCTTAATGGCTGCATAGTATTCCATGGTGTATATATACCACAATTTATTGATCCATTCATGGATTTATGGGCCCTTGGGCTTCTTCCATGACCTAGCAATTATGAATTGGGCTGCAATGAACATATTCTTCTTAGCAAAGTATTCCAAGAATGGAAGAAAAAAATATCCAGTGTACTCAGTCCTACTATGAAACTAATCTATAGCTTTTATAGGAAAGCTATAACCCAACTTGAGCCCAGGAATACGGGGAGAGGCGAGGGTGGGAGGGGAAGGAAGAGGGTAGGTGAAGGGAGGGTGACTGGTGGGATCACGCCTATGGTTCATCCTAGAAGGGGACAGGTGAATCTCTCTAAGTGTAGAATATAAATATCTTAACACAATAACTAAGAAAAAGAAATGAAGGCTATGTTAACCAGTTGGATGAAAGTATTTCAAATTGTATACAGAAACAGTACATTGTACCCCATGATAGTATTAATGCATACTGCTATGATTTAATTTTTAAAAAGTTAATTTCCTAAATCAAGCCACCTAAATTACTCAAGATGGGCATCTTTAGGATGGAAGCTAAATTTACAAAACAATAAGAAATTAGGATGGGAGATAGGAGGTGAAGGTCACGTAGGACCTAAAAGGACTAGATCAGCTGTGTCATGTCAGCCCTAGCCTGACTGACTCCATCTTGTTTTCACACGTGCTCTCAACTGGACCTCGGGTGGGCATTCTTCCTTTCTTCCTTTCCTTATGTTCGCTCGCTCTTTTTCTCTGTCTTTGCCCCATCTTCCCTTCTCTTGTTGCCTGCTCTCTGCTCTTCTCTTTCTCATCTCTTTCTTCTACTCTCTTCCCTCTCTCTAATATGAAATAAACTTATACTTTTATACCCTAATCTTGGCCTAAAGATTATTATTCTTTTCTCATCCCGTTCTTAGCACCACTGACCAACTGAGCTTTTCCACACCTATTGACCAGCCTGAGCAAGTTCCTATCTCTCAAAAAAATAGAAAAATTAGAGGGCATAGAGTGAGACCCTATCTCTCCAAAAAATAGAAAAATTAGCAGGGCATTTTGGTGAGTGCCTATTTTCTAAGCTACTCAGGAGACTGAGGCAGGAGGATCCTTGACCCTAGGAGTCTGAGGCTGAAGTGAGCTAAGATGAGGCCACTGTACGTTAGCCTGGGTGATATAAGGTGACCAGACGTCCCACTTTTGGTGGGACAGTCCTGATTTTTAACAATTTGTCCCATGTCCCACAGCATTTTTAAAAAGTCCCAATTTTTGGAAAGAATGCACAACAAGCTAGGGAACGGCAGGAGAATGGAAAGGGAATAGACAGTTTTCAGCTGCCATGTGGCTATTTCGCCAGGATATGAGTTTTATATTATTTTTGTTAATTTTATAATGTTAAACTTTAATAATAACAAATAATTATTGAGAACTGATTATCGAGAACTGCTTATCAAAGTTCACATTATTGATCAGTTGTTAGAATTCGACCACCATTGTTTGGACTTAATGAATAATGGCATTTTTTGGTATTGGCAACCATGAAAACATTTTGTAACTGTCTCTCAGACGATACACATCATACTGCATGCTAGTGCTAGTTAAACAAGTGATGTCAACAAGTTAGCTATTATTTATTTATTTCATGAATTTAGCAGACAGTACTCATATTATTTATATTTTATAGTGGTGGCAAAAAGTCTAGTGCCAGCCTTGAAAGTGACACTTACGACTTATAAGGTATCATTATTAAAAATATATATTGATAAGGAAAAGGTTAAATCTTGGGCATCAGCAAAAATCACAACAGAGAACGAATGGTTGGAAATATTTCATCATTTTGAAACAAACCATGTTTCATACAATAATGCACTAAAAATTGTGGGATACATGCTGTCCTTACCAGGACCTAATACTGCGACTGAATGTGTTTTTTCTACAGTAAATAAAGTGTGGACATCAGAAAAATCACAATTAAATGTTGAGACTTTGAAAGCCATTTTATGTGTGAAGTATAATTTAACAAATTCTTGTGAAAAATTTCATGACCTTTTAAACAACGACAGCAATCTACTAAAAAAAATTAACTCAAATGAGAAATATGCCAAAGAATAAAATAATACTATACATAATTTTAAAAATGTATTATATTTGTAAATTGTACTTATGTTGAAATTAAAAAATATATATTACAATACTATTTTTGTGTTCTATGAAAATTTTTGTTGCTCCATATAGACCAAATTTTTAATTAAGAACCACCAATCCCCCCACCCCACCCTGGTCAATGGTGTACCGCTTTACCAATGTTAAAATCTGGTCACCTAATGATAGAGCAAGACTCTGTCAAAAGAAAAAAAAATATGTTTTGTTGAAATTTTTCTTGATATGATATGGGCTCCAGAGTAAGGATATAATCTGGCTCAGCACCTATAGCTCAGTGGGTAAGGCACCAGCCACATACCCAGAGCTGGTGGGTTCGAACCCAGGCTAGGCCTGCCAAACAACAATGACAACTATAACTGAAAAACAGCCAGGCTTTGTGGCAGGTGCCTGTACTCCCACCTACTTGGGAGGCTGAGGCAAGAGAATGGCTTAAGCCCAAGAGTTTGAGGTTACTGTGAGCTGTGACACCATAGCACTCTACCAAGGGCAACATAGGGAGACTCTGTCTCAAAAAATATATACGGATATAACCCTGTTTCCACTGAAGGGGCTCATAACATGCCACCCTAAAGTATGGCACTTTGTATACTGATTATTTTGAGCTGAAGGCAATTTAGAAACAGCAGATGTAGAAAGGGCTCTCTGACCGCTCCCTTTCTATTTAAACATAGTACATAAATTTCTTTTAAGAATAGTACCCTCCCTGTATCAGGAAGAAGAGAACATTCTTTTTTATTTTTATTTTTATTTTGAGACAGAGCCTCAAGCTGTCACCGTGGGTAGAGTGTCATGTCATCACAGCTCATAGCGACCTTCAACTCCTGGGCTCCAGCAATTCTCTGTACATGTTCCCATGGTTTTTCCTTTAATAATTATTTCCTAGAAAAATGTCCGTGATCAATAAGAAAGTTGTCACCACTGTGCGGAGCCCAACTCTGACACCTGCAGCCTCACCCTTCCTTGCTGAGATCCCACTGGGAAAGTGATCTGGACATTTGTGAAAGACTGACGCACAGCGCTAGTGGGAGACCACATTCTTACACCAAAGCCATCCAAGCAAGGCCAAACCAGACAAGAACAAAAATTTCCTCTCAAGTAAGAGGGCCGAGTGGTCCATGGGTTGTTCCAGTCTTTTTAACTCCAGGTTCCAGAATCTCTGTGTGGTCAAAGTGGAATGCAAAAAAAAGCTGCATTCATTTCCCTGCAGAAAGTGTTTTTTTTTTTTTTAATTCTTTATCAGACATGAGGCAAGGGGAAGCTGGAGCCACTTGGTAGAATGTTGTTCTTTGGCTTATACAGTCATCCAAATACCCTCCTTGCCTAAGGGACTTTGGAGCTGACTTAAATTTCTTATTGGAAAAGGCAAGGACAGCCAGTCATTGCACTTGGCCTTTCCATCCCCCTCAGAACATCAGGAAATGTGGTTATAAACAAAGAATAAAAATGTTTTGGTTGTCTGTGACATTTTGGAAAAGGCAAAACTACAGAGCTAGTAAGAAGAAAAAAGACCAATGCTTGCCAGGGAGTGGAGAGGGAGGGATGGTAGGAGGAACACAGGGGATTTTTAGGGTGGTGAAATTACTCTGCATGGTACTATCATGGTGGGTACACATCACTAGACAGTAATTTCTCCAAAGCCTTAGAATGTACAGCACTGAAAATGAACCCTAATGTGAAGCTGTGGGCTTTGGATGGCAATGAGGGGTCAGTGGAGGTTCACTGACTGCAACGAATGGACCACCTGGTGGGAGCTGCTGAGAGTGGGGAAAGCTGTGCGTGTGGGAGGGCGGAGGTATATGGGAACCTACAACTGCTATAAGAAAAAATAAAATCTATTTTTAAAAATTGTTCTGATTGTCTAATCTGAATATGAAGAAGAAAGCAGGATTGGCGCTGTTTCTGGAAGGCATCCCATGTGGTCCAGGACTGCTACTGAAGAAGGGTCAGGTGGCAACTGCTTCCCAGAAATAGTTAATAGTTAGGACAGAACTTGTGACTCAGAAAGGGAAGCCCATAGCAGGCAAGAGACTTCATCAAGGTTAAAAGAGTAACATACTATGCAGACCATGAACACGTGCCACTCACATCTCCCCCTCTGGCAGTAGAGCTGGCTGACTGCCCGGCTTCTGCCCTTCTAGGTCCACCAACCCACTCACACCATGGCCGTCCTAACTCGGAGCTGCCCCCAGCTATCACGACAAGGGTACTGAAGCAAGCTCATCACAGGGAGATGCTGGACTCCTCCAAAGATAACTTTGTCTCAAGGACTCTCCTTAACCATGCTTGAATCTTGGAAATTCCTTCCTTCTCTCCTTCCACAGGTGTTAGACCTATATTGTGGTCTGAAAGCTCTCCTTGCCCTACCTGCTTTTTCTCCCAGAAATCCCTTACATATCTAACCCCATCTTGGCATTTGCTTCTTGGCAGACCCAAACTAATGCATGTCGCATTTCTTTGCCCAAACAGCTGATGCTGTTGCTGCTTCAAAACGAAACAGATGTCACACACAGAGTTTGACTGTCTTGTTCAGAGTGAGACAAAAAGACAGAGACCACGTGTATTTCTAATGTCCTAGACAAGCGAGGAGTTAGAGCTTCTTCTTTTTCTTTTTTTCTTCTTTGACTAATCATCAAATACTTGTGTATCCTACAACTTAATTGTATGATAAGGACAAAATACTACATTAAGAGTTGACATGTTTGTTAGGCTTTGGGGCTGCTGAAAGGGGGTGGGGGGAGACGGCATCATCAGTGCTGACGTTGAACCTCCCTAAACTAGAATGTAGCATTTTGTCTTGAACTCTACAAGGATGTCAGGGATATGGACAGGCTGGGAGCTGTCCATGGGGAGTGGTATTAATAAGTCTGCATATTTTTCTAACCTCAGAGGTTTTCTCATCTGCTCCTGTCTCACCAGTGTGAGTTCCACAAGATTAGAGACCGTTTGCATTTCCCCAGATCACTACTGTATCTCAATTGCTTTTCCAGTGCCTGGCATGTGGTAGGATAAATATTTGCAGAATCAACACAAACCTGTGTGTACCATCACTCTTTCTTTTGTTCTGGGCAATGGTTTCTGCTAGCCTGTGGAAGCTGAGAGGGTGAAGGTAGGGAGCAGAATGGAGCAGGATTTTGACCTTGCACTTGGGAGCAGAATGGAACGGGATTTTGACCTTGCACTTCCCGTAACCGACAAGTACACGACTCATAGCAGTTTGTCAGTGGGTCTTTCTGTAACTGCCAATGCTCAGAAGTGACTCTGCTCAGGAATTCAAAAGGGGCCAGGACCCTTCTGCTGTTTCTTGCCCAGAGCCACTCCCAGGGTTGGAAAATGATTTCCTTAAAAACTCCTGAGTGCTTTCTTCTCCTCCACTCCTCCCCCTTACGCACACATGTGTATACGACGACAAGGAAAGAAGTATACGAAACTCTTGCAAAGGACTGTGTGATTATTCCAGCATTACTGTGGTAGTTGAAATTTATTTCAATTTGGAGCACCAAAATACCCCAAATTACAGTAGTTTAAACTGTAAGCCTGGCAAGGTGTCATTCCACAGTGACTGGGACTTAAGCGACTTCGACTCCGTTCTCCTATAACACGTGACCTTTCTCAAGTTTACCTTCTGCTCCAAGATCGTTTCAGCTTTAGCCATCATGACTGCCTTCAGAGAGAAGAAAGAGGGGGGGAAAGGACACAGCTTCTTTTAAGGATACTGTCTAGAGCGGCATCCTCACTTTTGTTAATAACCTGTTGGCCAGAGGTTTTTCACATGGCCACGACTAGAAGCCAGGTAGACTGGAAAAGATGTAGTTTGTGTTCTGGAGCCCCATGTGCTCAGGGAAAAGAACAAACATGGGGACTACCAGCAGTTCCTAGCACCCGAGCCCCTTGGCCACGCACACCTTCCTTGCAAGAGATAAAGCACACTTACTGTCTCCACAAGGAGATGGCCTGCCCAGAGTCCGGGATCACTTGCAGTCCTCTTTATCAGATCCAGATGTGACTCCCTGTAATCTGATGCTATAAAACAAGTGATCTGCTACCCGCACTCTCAATGTGACATGTCAGAATAGAATAGGAAAATGCAATAAAACGCCTATCTGGAAAAGAGGAAAATAGGGAATGGAAACGCACAGCAGTCTCTGGTCCATTGCGGTTGTTTAGTCCCGCCAGGAGAATATGGCTCTACATTTTCTACAGAGCCAGGGGTTACAGTGTAAGGCAGAGTAACGTGTTTTAGTAGGCCAGGAATACGATCTTTGGCAATACAATTCTTTCAAAAATGTTATAGGCTTCTGATCTACTTTCCTCTGATTAGTTCTATGCACCATACCTAGATGTGGTTTTTAGTACTAAGCCCTGTTTTCTTTTCTTACTGCTCTTTGTGTTCTGCACACCCCCTGTCCCCTCATAATGGGAACTACCTTGAGGGCTGGTGAACCAATAAGCTGTTGGTAAAGGAAAGAGTCCTAATCTAATGTTCTTAATTTCCTCTTTGCTGCTGAACTGGCTCTTACTGCCCAGCAGAAAACTCTTAACAGAAGGTGACTGAAAAGGGCTTAAAGCATTAGCCATATCTCTTCTTAAGGCTGTCACTCAAATTCACAATTTCTAACTCCTTCAATTTGAGGTGCAGAGGGAGTTGACATTGTCAGACATGCAAGGACCTAAATCATACTGACTTAATTGCAGGCAACAGGCAGAGAGTATCTCCCCTAGCTAGGGGCATGTGTGTTCTGCAGAGGGCTCTGAGCGTCCCTCACCACACAGTTCCCTGATTTGGGGCATCTGGTTGTGGCTCCATTTCTCACAGCAATCAGCAGCATCCCCCAATTCCTCTTGCTTCTGGGGTTCTCTTTACCTAGCAGGCATATACTAGGGAGAGGGCCAAAACCCCATCACCCTCCCCAGCACCCATCTCAGCCAGTGTCCTGGCTGCTCTCTTCTGCCTATCCACCTTGATTCTCTTCTCTCTGGGAGGTCAACAAGTCCTCTCCTTAGCAAATACATCAGCTAAGATGGGCAAGAAATACCAGGCTTTCTTTTGGTGCTTCCAAGCTCACAAATGAGCCTCTGGAACCCTTTACCACTTTCACTTGGCTTTAGGGGGAGAATAAAAAGTCATTCACCAGGAAAACAGCACTCCTAAAGATTCTGACCACTCTTTCCTCATTCATCCCAGTTCTGTGCTCACGAAGACTATAGGCCCCTAGTTAGGTTTGGGGATCTTTGTGGTAGACTCCATTCTGCAAACTCTTAGTGAGCTCTGGCAGAGACACCTCTTCAAACAGTGAACTACTTAGGGCCTCTTTGTCTTCCACCTTTGGCCTTAGTTTAAAAGTCAAGACATGGATATTTATGTGCAAAAAAAATGAGATTGGACCTCTACCTTACACCACACACAAAAGTTAACTGAAATGGGCCAAAAACTTACATTTAAGAGCTAACATTATAAAACTCTTAGAATAAAACTATGTGTAAATCAGGTAATGGTCTTTTAGGTATGACACCTACAGCACAAGTGGCCAAAGAAAAAGAGAAAAATTGTAGGTCATCAAAATGAAAACCTCAGTGCTTCAGATGTTACCACAATAAAGTGAAAAGACAATTCACAGAGTGGGAGAAAATCTTTGCAAATCATATATCTGATAAGAGCGTGGTATCCAGAACATATTAAAAAACTCTTACAAATCAGCAGTTAAAAGACAAATAGCTTTATTAAAAACGAGTGAAGGAGTTGAGTAGACATTTCTCCAAAGAAGATATGCAAATGACCACTGAGCACATGAGAAGATGCTCAGCTTCATTAGTCATCAGGGAAATGCAATCAAAGACGCAGATGGACAGATAACAACAGCAACGCAAGATGAAAAGCCACAAGCGTTGACAAAGATAGGAAGAAATTAGAACCCTTTTACGCTGCTGGTGAGACTGTAAAATGCACTTCGGAAAATGGTTTGTTAATTCTTCAAGAAGTTGAATGGTTACAACGTGACCCAGCAATTCTTGGATATATATCCAATAGAACTGAAAACCTTTGTACTCCAAAAACCTCATACATGAATGTTCACAGCAGCATTGTTCCTAAGAGTCAAAAGGAGGAAACAGGCCTGGTGTGGTGGCCGATGCCCGTAATCCCAGCACTTTGCTGAGGTGGGAGGATCGCTTGAGGCCAGGAATTTGAGACCAGCCCAGGTAATAATGAATTTCTGTCTCTACAAAAATTTGAAAAATCAGCTAGGTATGATAGCACATACCTGTAGTTTCAGCTCCTCGGGAGGCTAAGGCTGAAGCTTGAGCCCAGTAGTTTAAGGTTGCAGTGAACTAGGATGACACACTGTGCTCTATCCTGGGCAAAATAGCCAGGGCTTCTTTAAAAGAAAAGAAGAAGAAGGAGGAGGAGGAGGAGGAGGAGGAGGAGAAGAAGAAGAAGAAGACGAAGACGAAGACGAAGACGAAGAAGAAGAAGAAGAAGCAATCCAAATATCCATCAATGGATGAACAGATAAATAAAATGGTAATGTGGTATATTCATACTGTGAAATACTGTTCAGTCATAAAAGTCACTGATCCAATGCATATTATAGCACAGATGAGCCTCTCTCTCTCTCTCTCTCTCTCTCCCCTGCCTTCCTTCCTTCTTTCTTTTTTGTTAATCAAGCCCAAGCGAGGTTTGAACTCACTGCCCCTGGTGTCTGTGGCCTGTGTACTAACCAATGAAGTGCAGTGCCCAGTTCATGGACGAGCCTTGAAAACAGTATGCTATGTGAAGGAATCCAGACACAGAGGTCATACTCATAAAAATGTCAGAACAGATGAGCATAGAGACATAAAGTCTGTATAGATTAAGTGGTTGACAGGAACTAAGGGAGGGAGAAATAAAAAGTGATTGCTAATGGATACAGAGTCGCTTCTGAGGGTATTATAAAAAATGTTATAAAATTCGGCTAAGCATGGTGGCCCACGCTGTAATCCTAGCACTTTGGGAAGATGAGATGAGAGAATTTCTCAAGCTCAGGAGTTCAAGACCAGCATGAGCATCAATGAGACAGTCTCTACTAAAAACAGAAAAATTAGCTGGGCATGGTGATGGGCACCTATAGTCCCAGCTATTCCTGAGGCTGAGGCAGGAAGAGAGCTGACCCCAGGAGTTTGAGGTTGCTGTGAGCTAGGCTGAAGCCATGGTACTCTAGCTTGGACAACAGAGTGAGACTCAGTCTCAAAAAAAAAAAAAAAAAAAAAAAAGCTATAAAATTAGGTAATGGTAATTATTGCCCAACCTGTAGATATACTAAAAACCACTGAAGTAGATACCTTAAAAGGGAATATTGTATAGTATGTGAATTACATCTAAATTTTTTTAAAGTCAGGCAATAAGAGAAGTCCCTTTCAATTTCTCTGTTACAGATGGAAGCAAATTGGTACATGTGGGTCAGATTAGATCTGAAAATCTGACTATTGCTTCCAAACTAGAAGCAGATTTTAGTATGCATTTTAATGCATTTACTTTTTTTTCAGAAGCGATGTACCTACAAACAGATATGTTCTATACAGGCACATGCATTGTGCCACTTAAAATTTGGTATTCCTCATCTCCAATTGCTTTGCGTGAACAGATGCACACATGTTTTTCCCTAAGCTACTCAACAACCCTATGGGCTTGTGGGCACATGTGCGTGCACACACACACACACACACTCACTAATCTTCCTATCTCTTCTTTCTCACATGATAGGTCCTATAATCCCAAATCAGTTCCTGCTCAAAATTGGCCCAAATTGCCCAAAGTAACAGATAAATGGCAGGCTATTACAGTTTACTCTTGAGTCTCCAATATGTCCACAGTGTCCAAATGGAAATCTGAGTTCCGATAGAAGAACGGTGATGTATACCTCAATCAAAAGATGGGTGTTTTAAAAAAGACCGCGGCTCATGCCTATCATCCTAGCACTTTGGGAGGCCAAAGCAAGATGATTGCTTGAGGGTAGGAGTTCAAGACCAGCCTGGGAAAAATTGAGATCCCCAACTCTAAGAAAATTAAAAAATGAGCTGAGTGTGATGGTGCAACCTGTCATCCCAGCCACTCAGGAGGCTGACGAGGAGGATCACCTGAGCCCAGGAGTTGAAGGTTGCGATGAGCTATGATGATGCCACTGCACTATAGACCAGGCAATAAAGCAAAACCCTGCCTCAAAAAAAAAAAAAAGAGATTGATTTTTATGTATTACTTTTTTACCAAAACAAATTCTGAATTGTCTTTGAGCAGCAGAGGACAATGTTAAAAGTTACACAAGAGCTAGTCAAAAATAATCTCTTGATAAAATTACTGAATTTTGTTATATATTTACATCGTAAAGACCATAATGTGAAAAATGAAATAAAATAAAAACCAGCAATTAAAAACCAACTGCAGTAGCTCATTTCTCTTTCTAAAATGGAACCAAGCATCTTATTTGAGGCTATTTTTATTTGCATTAGATGGTTGCACATAAACATTCTGAATGACAGAAGAAAAGTTGTAATCATATTATAATTCATTTTCAGTTTTTGTATATTAACTCATTAGTCATACCCTTCAGGAAAACACTGTTTACAAAAACATATCCCTTTTGTTTGTAAGCACATTATAAATAACATAGAAGGGCTTTACTAATTTGATAATTAAGAGCCACTATTTGGCTGAAAAGGACCAATTAACTAAAAAGAATGTAACCAACTTAACTCTCTCTCTCTCTCCCTCAAGCTTAGGGGACTAAGCTTGGGAGAACATAAAAGAATTAAAGCAAAAAAAAAAAAAGTAATCAAATAGTATTGAAACTACTAGGAGACTTTAATGATAATCTGGTCCAGGACTTTTACCTTGGAGGCCATGAATACCTGGGAAATCAGTGATGGGCTGCATGGGCAGTCTATGTAACCCTTCAGTTATATGAAAAATCTAGTGGGAATAAGTGCATAAGTATATTTTTTCTGGAGTGAGAACCTATAATCCCAAATTATTAAAAGCCAATGTGCTACTGAAGTGGTGGATGAAAACAATTATGCTGGGGCCTTGGAGACCCTGTCAGATGGTCCTGGAAATGCAGTCACTGCATTGCCAGAGGTGGCACAGACTCAGTGGCTTCCAAAGGCCTTATAGGCAAGAACAAGGAATGCAGACAGACCCCAAAAGGAGATATGGATGGTTCCAGATGTACTCAGCTATCTACAAATGTCCACATGTCCTCATAGGCCGTGGAAATAAATCATCCCAGGACACATGGTCCTATCAGCCTGAAAGGTCAGGACTACTGAGAGCACACGTGAAGGGCCAGGAAAAACAAGAGGTCAAAGATGGGAGGAAGTGAAGGGTCAAGGACAGAAGGAGAAAAATCAGCAAATGCTGATTTGGGGGGTTTAGCAAGGGTTTGGCTTTTAGCTTGTGGCATTCAAGGAGTGGACAGACCACCCAGGTTTAGTTGTTCCCAAAGCTGCTAGAGAGACCCGAGTCAAGGTGGATGCTCCCTGTTACTATAGCAAAATGCATTCACCCTGGCCGGGAGCAGTGGCTCACACCTGTAATCCTAGCACTCTGGTAGGCCTAAGTGGGAGGATTGCCTGAGCTCAGGAGTTCAAAACCAGCCTGAACAAGAGCAACACTCCATCTCTACTGAAAAGAAGAAAGAAAAAAAAAAATAGGCAAGCATTGTGGCAGGGGTCTGTAGTCCCAGCTACTGAAGAGGCTGAGGCAAGAGATCACCTGAGTCTAGGAATTTGAGGTTGCTGTGAGCTATGACACCATAGGACCCTACCCAGGGCACCACAGTGAGACGCTGTCTTAAAAAAAAAACCTCATTCACCCTGAGTTTTTCTTTTAGGTTCTCCTAATCAAGCTAGGGCCACCATTGTGCTCAAGCCTGGGAATGTGCATCCTCCCTGCCTCTTTGACCTGCTGTAGTGTGCTAAGCTGCTTCATACCAGTTCAAGAAAGCCAGCTGTTAGCTTTTCCCAATTCTGTGTTCAATGACCTCACATTGGCAGCTTTCAATTGGCTATGGTGGAAGTATATGCATCATAGAAATCATGAAACACTATAAATTAGGATCCCTCCCTCCTCGAAGAGTGTTGTTAAATATTTCCCAGCTTTTACTAATCACTGCCTAAGACTGAACCAGAAAGTATAGGCGACCTTACACAGGATGGCCAGGGAAGACCTTGCTGTTAGGGTGGCAGACTAGAAAGAGGTGAAGAAAGGAACCATTTGGATACATGTATCTGGGGGGAGAGTCTTGTTGTCATAGGAAACAGCAACTATAAGGCAACCAAGGCAGGATTGTCTTTAATGTTCAAAGGACACTGCAAAAGGGGTCAATGTGGCTGGAGCAGAGTGAGGGAGTAAGAGAGTGGTAGGGGATGAGGCCAGAAATAGATGAAGGGAGGAAGCAAAAATCATGAAAAACCTTTTAGATGACTGGAAGGAATTTGGCTTTTACTCTGAGAAAAATGGGATAGACCAGTAAAATGACATGAAAATGACTTAGACTTTGAAAGAATTGCTCCTTTTAATCTTTTATGTCACCTTTAAGAGAGCTTGTGATGGAAGGGATAAAAAATGATCACATTCTCTCTCTCTCTCTTTTTTTTTTTTTTGGCCGGGGCTAGGTTTGAACCTGCTACCTTTGGCATATGGAGCTGGCGCCCTACCCTTCTGACCACAGGCACTGCCCCACATTCTCTTTTTTAAATTTAACTTAATTTTTATTTCAGATTAATATGAGGGTACAAATGTTTAGGTTACATTCTTTTCATTGCTAAGGTATAAAGTTCAAGTTGTAGTTGAACCCCTCACCTAGGATTTTAGGGTGAGATCCCACCATTCACCCTCCTTCTTCCCACTCCCCTCTCTCTCTTCTCCTCTCCCCTTGCTAAACCATACTTGTGTTTTTTCTATAGTTGTTTATGTAATGTATTGAGTACATTGGATACTTTTTTCCATTCATGAGATACTTTAGTAGAAGAATGTATTTTAACTCCATTCAGATAAACACAAAAGATGTAACGTCTCTCTTATATTCTTGTTATTAGCAAGGAGCTTTCACAGCCTCCCCCAATGAAGTAAAAATTCCCAATGAAGTACCAAGCTTCCCGTGCCTGGAAATAATCAGGGAAATGCCTGATAGTCCTTTGCCAGAGATACTCTAGAAGAATGTTCTGTGTTGGGAGGCGTTTACACACCCCAACTCCTCATATTCTACAATGGCCTGGAGGTTGGCTACACAGGAAAATGTTTCTGTAATAACTTGAGAACTGAATGAAGGGTAAGGGAGAAAATGGAATTGGATATATCCATTAGAATGGCTTCATTACTATAATAAACCATTAGTTGTTTTTGTGAAGATATTTTTCTTTTTCTTTTCTTTTTTTTCTTTTTGGTTTTGAACCTTTAATGAAAAAATATATATACTATCATAAAATATGGAATGCTTTACAAATTTGCATGTCATCTTTGCTCAGAGGCCATGCTAGTCTTCTCTGTATCGTTCCAATTTTAGTATATGTGCTGCTGAAGCAAGCACCGTGAAGATATTTTTATGACTTGGACATAGGCGTATCAATGTGTTTGGGGGTAAAGTAGGTGGGGGAATAGTTTAGAGCATGTGTCGCTCTCCATGGTGCTGAAATGCCAGCTGTTGAAAGACAGTGTTCTCTTAACTCAGTAACTAACTCATCCTCTGTGGAGATCAGGCTTATACCAGGCTTGTGCAATCACATGAGGTAGAGGTGCAGTGAGATGGAAAAGGTTAGAGAACAAATAAAAGATGTCTTAATTGTGCAACTGAGAAAACAAGCCCATTTTTCCTAAGTAGCAAACGTCCAGGACCCAGTGCAACCTGGGGTAAGATAAGACTGAGACTGACCAGAGGACAATCCCGTGGGATTATTCTTAACATTTCCAGCAGATGTTTCTACCAGTTGAGTTCTCTCTCATCGTGTGACCCCACTCACCATCCCAGTGAAAAACTTCCTCAGAAATACCTTCTGGTCTGTGCATGAATTTCCCTGAGTTTAACACCTGGCAGCACACATCTGAGCTTTACATCTTTACATGTAATGGGGCTTCTGGTTACTGTCACCCAACTTTCCAGGCCTTTGCAAATGATTTCTACTTTTTATTAATGCTGCCATGAATCTAATTGGTTTGTCATCATTTCTGTAAGATGAGAACTTGAAGGAGCTGAATATTCATTAACATTGCTCTTGTCCTATGTGGCTGACTTTATGCTGAGTGAGGCTGTAGAAATGCTATTTGCTGGAATATAATTAGTGAGGTTCCAGGATGAAGGAAAGGACAAATGGACAAGCACCTAGTGACCAGTCACACAGAGGTTCAGAAAAGGAAGAATTCACGCCATAATCTGGTTAATTTTTATAAAAGAAAAACAAGAGTCTGCTGAGATAAACAGTCACACTGATCAAGCTAGTGGGAGTCTTCCTTGCCTGAATCATTTATGTAAACACAGACATGCCTAAGAGATAAGATTTATATATGTGAGGAAGCTAGCTTAAATCTTCATTTTAAAATGCCATTAAATTCTAATTGTGTGTGCCTGTGTGTTTTTTAACAGGGGGGGAAACATTAATAACTACAGAAATTGTGAATGGCAATTGACTCCGTATCTGTAAATACAACAAAGCCATCTGTGGGTAGAAACCAGGGAAGTTCCTGCCTGCCTTCCCAGAGGCTCATTGTAACTGTGGGCCGCAGATGGAGGAGGCTCAGCTGCCCTGAGCACCAACTTCATCTGGCCTCAGGGACCTAGAGCCAAGAGCAGGTGTGAGCCACATGCCTAGTCTCCCAGGAGCTGGGAAGAGCTGCCTGGAGATCCAGCTGTAAACAAAAGCTGGGAAAGAGGACTTTCCTGGCTGATTTAACCTGTGAGGCCCTTGGACTGGAGCATGTCATACCCAGAGATGCTTTTACCAAAGTAGGACTCCAAGTCTGAGCCCTGGAGTTCTCACCATTTTGTTATTTAAAGTCTGCATAAGTGTCTGGGGAACTGTCTGGACAGCCCCTCCCCCATGCCCTAACTGGCTCACTCCCCTTTTGCAGAATGAGTCCTATTATAAAGAAACTTCTGCCACTGCTACTCTACTTTTCTCCCATACTTAAGGCCCTTTTATTTTCTTTTCTCTGTTTTTTTCCTACTCAAGTAAATATATGCCTGCCTTCCTGGTTGAAAGAAAATTCCCTGTTATAAATGTTGTTTTAGCAAATAAAAAAAAAATACATACTGGCAATGCCAGGAGCCTCCATCTTTCATCATTCAATCCAGAGAGAATCCTGTGAGCTGAGGTTTGCCCTTGAGAATGCCTGTTTGGATGCAGAGGTTCAGAATGTGGCTAAGGGAGGACCCCTGCCCATGGTCCTTGGATTTCCCTGGCTCAGGGTGTGTCTGACACTGGGGAGGTTTGAGGGGAGGTGGGGGTGTCCAGGGACTAAATAAATGGTTGGGGGATGGGGGAGGCTCCTGAAGGGCTGAGCCATGTTCCTGTAAGGCCCTCAGGAGACCATGGCACAATGCCTGATCCTGTATTGCAGGCTGAAGCCGGCTTAATTGCTGGTAATTAAGGCGGGATCTATGGTTTCTGGGCATGCCCAGTGGGGGAGGGAGTGGGTTTCTGGCCTTGGAGGAGCTGCAGGAAAGCAAGTGGCTGTTCCACAGAGCTTGCAGCTCCAACACTCCCAGCAAGGCCTGTTGCTGGGCAGTTTTTAGCACTAGAGGTTTTTGCAAACCTGCTCTTCAAGGATAAAGAATTGTCTTTGCAAAGGAAAATCAGGATAGAATAGAAATAGTTAACCTTTATTGAGAGTTTACTATAGGTCAGGCATGGTGCTAAGCACAATTAATTCTCCAAACATCTCAATGGGTGAATTTTTAATTGATGATGATGCTAAAAGATTAGACAATTTGCTCAAGGTCCACAGTTCGCACAGAATGCAAATTTAGTTAATTGGATTCCAGACTCTGTGCTTGCAGGCACCATGCTATTCTGCAGAGATTGCAAGCTAAAAGCCTATAAGCCTTCAACATACCTGGTCCTCACATTGCTTTAAAATGTAAAAATGTCCAATAAAATTCAAGGTTTCTGATGTTTTTGAGAAAATGGTAAGATCTGCCATCACTGGCCTGGCAGCAATGAATTGGGGCTGGATAGCTGTTGCTTGTTCTAGAGAGGGAGTCTCCAGTGTTTTTGTTTGTACTGCTCTCTCTTGCCTAACTCTTAGCCCATTTTAAGCATTTATGAAAATGACTTGCCTAGCTCTTGGCATTCTGAGATCATGACATTGCCTACTGTTGAGCAAAATAGAATAAGACATATTGAAGTTGGAATGGAGTGATGAGGTGGTCAGGTCCAGTTATACAGCACCAAGAGTCCTTGCATTTAGTTACTCTCTCAGGGAGCAGGAACTCCACACTGAGGCCAGTTTATCCCTAGTCTCATTTTCAAGCTCACAGATATGCAAGAACTGGCTCGAGGTGGGGGAAGAGATGTGCAAAAATCTCAAGAAGCATTGTAGTCTGAGACTAACAATTTTCTTTGCCTACTTTTAGGAGATTGCTTTTTGTAAGGCTTTGCCATAAGTTCTGCTTTATCATCCCTGGCTGAGCTTCCAGCTGGCCAGAATCCGAAAGCTAAAAGCCTGAGACTTCCAGAGGAGGGCATTTGCCTGCCCAAGGCTGTACAGCTACACCAGAATGCTTGCTTCTGGGTAATCAGGTGAGAAATTTCATCTGTGTTTCGAGTTTCCTGTGATATAAGCCTTTTCCTGGTGCCTGCAGAGTTGAGATTCATACTCCCAGATTGGCAACCCTGTCCTTTAAAAAGCTGTGGTATCCTTTGAGGAACAGAGTATCTCACATGAGTTATTGATTTTCTTTAACCAGAAGAATCAGCCACTCTGGTCAAGGTAAAGACCATTCATTACAAGGTGGTGCAAAGTTGAGGTCCAGTTTTTGAAGTCTTTAAAGCAAGCAGAGTATGATCTCACATAGAGTACCTTCAGAGAAGCAGGGCCATGTGACTCCAGGAGGCTTTGTCCCAGACTATGTCTTCCATGTATAAGCCAGATAATTAAGCTTGGGTTACTGACACTGAGAGTGACTAGGCTTTTCCCCACCAAGTTCAGGGCAACTGGCATTTTCATACTTTCATCAGCCAGAAGACTCGGGCTCCATATAGGGTACGCAATTCTCTCCCCAGTACAAGGATTCTTCACTAAATTATCTCAATTAAGGATGCTCTTTACTAAATCTAAACCTCCATGCTTTCCTGAAGGATGACTCCAATCTTGAGCAAAGACAATGTAGTCAACCCTTGGGAGCAGTCTATGGACTTGGACAGCCCTGCTGTCTCCTGGCTGGGTAGATCTACTATTCGGTCATGTAACCTCCCTTCCCTTTAGTTTCCTCAGTCAAGAAAAGCATAATGACCCTAATTCCCAGGGTTAGAATGAAAACCCTTTAGTGCAGCCCGGAAAAGAGCCTACAACACTTGGCATATAGGAAGTGTTTATTTAATATAAGGTCTTCTTTGTCCCCTGCCTGCCTTTGTAACTTCCTCTCTCCAACTCCCCCCACTCTCAGTGCTGAGTTTCTTCTGATAAGAATATTCTTCCCACCCACTCGCCCCACACTTGCCTATATCCCTTCCCTTGACAACCCAGATCACTGCCTTCCCTGGCCTTCCAGATTAGATCAGGTACCCATGCTGGACTCCTTGAAACCACCTGTACTTTCTACTCACAGCACTTACTGCTGAGCGTGAGGTAATGCTACAGTCTGTCTCTCCCACTACTCTTAGGACTTCGGAAGAGCCAGGCTGCTTTGCTCGTTGTTGTATCCTAAGTGTCTAATAGGAACCTGGCACATAGGAGGTTACCAATAAATTTTTTTATTGAATGATTAATAAATGATACGGTGTACCTTGAACTTTCTTCTGATCATACAATCTGTAGATGCTTAACAGGTATGTGTTAAAGAATCATTATAACCATATATAAAAATTAACTCAAAAATGGATCAGAGACTTAAATCTAACTAAAGCCTATAAAACTCTTAAAAGAAAACATGCATTTGTCGATGGAATCTTACAATAGAAAACAGTAGATAAGCTGAATGTTATAAAAATTAAAAACATTTGTGCTTCAAAGGAAACAATCAAGAAAATAAAAAGACAGGCACAGTGGCTGAGGCCTGGAATCCTCACCCTCTGGGAGGCCAAGGCAGATGGATTGCCTGAGTTTAGGAGTTCAAGACCAGCTTGAGCAAGATTGAGACCCTGTGTTTAAAAATAGGCAGGTGTTGTGGTGTGCACATATAGTCCCAGCTACTCTGGAGGCTGAGGCAAGAGGATCACTTAAGCCCAAGAATTTGAGGTTGCTGTGAACTACAGAGCCACAGCACTCTACAGAGGGTGACAAAGTGAGATTCTGTTTCAAACAAACAAACAACAACAACAAAAAACCCAGAAAAACTAGCCAGGCATATGATGGATGCCTGTAGCCCACCTACTGGGGAGGCTGAGGCAGGAAGATCACTTGAGGTCAGGAGTTTGAGGTTGCTGTGAGCTATGATGATGCCTCACTCTACCCAGGGAGACAGAGTCAGACTCTGTCTCAAAAGGTAAATAAATAAATAAATAAGAAAACAAATAAAAAGACAATCCACAAAATAGACAAAATATTTCCAAATCCCAAATCTGGTGGGGAACCTATATATAGAATATCTTAAAAATCCTCATAACTCAATAATAAAGTGGTAAATAACCTAATTAAAAATAGGCAAAGGAAGCCAGGCACAGGGACACATGCCTAGAATTTCAGCTATTCATGTAACAGAAGGATTGCTCAAGCCCAGAAGATCAAGGCTGTAGGGTATTCTGATTCCACCTGTGAATAGCTACTGTATTCCAGCCTGGGAAACATAGTAAGACCTCATCTCAAAATATATATATATATATAGCTTTTCTTTAAAGAAGATATAAAATTGCCATTAAGTACTTGAAAAAAATACTCAACATTGTTAGGTGTTAAGGAAATAATAAATCAAAACCACAATGAGATGCCACTTCATACCTGCCTGGATGGCTAGGATAGAAAACGTCAGGTAATAATAAGCATTGGTGAGAATGTGGAGCGATTGGAAACCTCATTCATGCACACCTGATAGGCGTGTAGGATGGTGTAGCCAATTTGAAATATAGGTGGGCAGTTCCTCAAACAATTAGAATTAACATTTGAATGGCAATTTCACTTTTAGGTATATATATACCCAAGAGAGATGAAAAAATATGTTCATGCAAAAACTTCTGTATGAATGTTCACAGAAGCATTATTCATAATGTCTAAAAGAGAGGAAATCACTCAAATGCCCATCACCTGATAAACAGGTAAATAAAATGTGGTATATCCAGGCAATGGGATATTATTCAGCCATGAAAAGGAGCCAGCGCTGATACATGCTGCAGCAGAGATCAACCTTGAAAACACTAAGCTCCGTGAAAGAAAGCAGCCCCCAAAGGCCACTATTATATGATCCTGTTTATAAGAAATGTCCGGGATAGACAGAGACAGATAGTAGATTAGTGCCTTCCTAGGGTGATGGGGCAAGGAATATAAGGATGGGAGAAAGTGGCAAAAGCTAAAGGCTGTCGAGTTCCCTGGGCATGATGAAAATGCTCTGAAATTGATATTAGCGATGGTTTTACAACTTTGTGATTATATTAAAAACCACTGGATTGTGTGCTTTAAATGGGTAAATTGTACAACTGTGAATTACACTTCAAAGCTGAAAAAGAGAGAGTGAGAGAAATCATTCTATGTCTATGGGATTTTAGAGACTCACGTGACTTCCACCTACAGTAAGTTAATAAACCAACCGGGAAGGCAAGTGTCCATGGAACGAGCAGCCATGCCAAATGGGCTACTGGGCTCTAGGCAAGTGCTCCACGGGGCAACAAGGGCCGCGGTCCTGAGAAGGCACACAGCTTCCGAGGCCGGAGGGCTTGCATGGGAGATACGGTAAACTCCAAATAGAGAAGCAGCATCCTGTTGCCACTCCGTGGTGACACTAGTTCTTTTCTAATGCCATTGTCTGACTGTCAAACCTTCCGTCCCCTCTCCCCAGCTGTGAGCACAGTGCCTGACACTCCCTGAGGGTGACTGAGTTTGTGACCCAGACTGGAGCCACAGTCAGGATTTAGAGCTTCTTTTCTAAGCTGATCTCTTTTCATCATTCCTGTGTCACCAAAGGATTCCCTCTTGGCAAACAGCTTTCCCATGTTGTCATATGTTAGCTTACCGCACAGCCCAGAAGGGCAGAGGAGAAGGCTAAGGTTACTGTCTGGGGAAGTAACTGGAGAACAGGAAGGAGCAGGGAGCCTGGTCTTAATTCGAGGTCACTTAGGGGACAAGAACCCGGCTGATCAGGGATTAGCATAGATGTTACTGTCCTGCTAAACCCTCAGAGCCAGGTTGCTTATCTCTTTCTGAGGTAGGTTTATTGCCATTTACGGGAGAAAAAAAAAAATCAATCTGAACCAACCTTCATTTTAGAACTAAAACAAGGTGTGTGCATGTGTGTGGGGGGGAGGTACACCTGGGAGAGGGGAGGGACAGATCACAAATTTAAGTGGAAAAAATCCAAACAAATGATAAACTTGTGGGGGGAAAAAAGTGTTTGTGGTCCCCAATATCCCTGAGACCCTTTAACCTCTATAGTCCTGAAAGGGGGAAGGTTACCTTAAACCGGTCCCAACATTCCTTGGGTGATTCTGTTCTGCTTATATATTATTTAATGTATTTTTTTCATTTAGGCCATGACTCACTGTTTTCCTGAATTCTATTTTTAGCTGTTGTTTCTCAGTTGGATTTTTCCATGTATCAGTTGTTCGGCTATGTGTCTAAGGGATGATGTCTACATTGGGACTGAAAAATTGACCACATAGTTTTGCTATCTGTAAAAACTGTGAAAAGTTGTAGTAAAAATGTCTGCCCCCAAATTTGCAAAGATTGAGAAGTTATACTTTCTTTAAGAGTATGTGATAAAATGCAAATTGTCGTAGGTATAAACTATAGTTCTGAGACACTAGTAGAAGAGGGTGGCTACCCACCTACATGTTATTGTGTGATATTTGAACAAATGACTCCTGACTCCTGTTTCTAGTAAGGAATTTAGTAAGAACATGAACAGGGAAATATCAATCAGATGTGCTGACACAGCTGAGGAATGAGGCTGCAGAAAGCTAAGAAGATGTAAAGAGAAGTAGCTTTGAAGAAGCAGGAGCAGTGCCCTGGAGAACGGATCCAGAGAAGGCTGGCCAGGCCAGGAGAGCAGAATGGGGACAGGAGAGAGAGGGAAGGAATCTCAGGTGGACACATCAAAATGGAGACAGCACGGCTGCCAGGAAATCACCGTGTGTTAAACTTTATTTTTTCTTAAGTTTATAACTGATGATGTATGCATATATTCATACTGATAGTAAATACATAAAAATGCTCTGATACAATACACATCAAACTGATAATTTCTGGATAAATGGAATAGAGGTTAAGAGAAGTGGAATGATTACCTTTTACTCTACAGGGTGTCCCAAGTCAGCCTTAAAGTCATCATGCATGGGGAAAATGGGAAGTTGTAGGGGAACGTACTCTTATTTATAAAATATTCATTACAAAATTTTACAAAGAGGTGGCCAGATGTAGGGAATATGAATATTTTGTAAAATTTTGAAATGAATATTTTGTAAATAAAGGTACATTGCTGCAATTTCCCATTATCCCCATGTATGGTGACTTTAGGGGCAACTTTTAGGATACTCTGTAAATACCTCGGTGTTGTTTGATTGTTTTACATAACAAAAAAATGAATATTTATTTTAAAAATATATTTATATAGGGGCAGGGTGCAGTGGCCCATGCCTGTAATTCTAGCACTCTGGGAGGCTGAGATGGGTGCATTGCCTGAGCTCAGGGAGATCAGCCTGAGCTAAAGGGGGATCTTGTCTAAAAAAATAGCCAGGCCTTGTGGCAGGTGCCTGTAGTCTCAGCTACTGGAGGCTGAGGCAAAAAGATAGCTTGAGCCCAGGAGTTTGGGATTGCTGTGAGCTATGACACTATGGCACTCTACTGAGGGTGACAAAATGAAATTCTTCTCAAAAAAAAGAAAAAAAATATATATATAGTATAATCATTGTGTAATTAAAGAAAGCATAAATAAGAGACATGGAGGAAACAGTATAAGATTAAATGCCATTGTTAAAAAATAAAATGTAAATAGTGTAATTAGGAGAAATTAAAAACCATCTATAATCCAGTACTCAGTATTTCTTACCCATATCCACACCAGTGTGTTGGCAGAAAAGTATCCATTGGTAGATAACTGGGCAGCGCACCAAGGGGACTGGGGACAAGAAGCCAGACTGGACTTGTGCTAAGGTCTGAGCAGCTGAAGCCATCAGCTCAGTCAGCAAGAAGCAAGCAGCTTGTCAGGTGGTGGGGTTGGGGCCAGAAGTCAGAGGTCGGGGTTGGAGGGAACAGTCCCCTGCAGGAGGGATTGGGAGCTCAGACACTGGAGTCAGACGTTCATCCTCATTGTGTTTTCATTCTATGCCCAGAGCAACACATGACATCAGCAAGATGTCAGGAGCTACAGCAGGATCTCGCCCACACTGGATGCTGAGCTTATGCACAGAGACCTTGCTCCTAGGTCTCTGGGAGAAACAGCATTGGAGGAAAGCATCTGAAAGGGGGAGTTAGGGACCCGAGAGGTCAGTCTTAGGTAATGGAAGAGAGGCCTATTTTAAAAGACTGGCTTGGAAAGAGTCTAGGGGAGTCCAGAGGTGATGGGAATGGTACAGGCACCTGGACAGCCCTTCACTATGTGGTCTGTCTGGGCCTGGCTGATGGTGGGAGCCCTGGCCTTCTCTCAATGAAGGAACAGGATACCCTACTCCTGCCCACAGGTAGCCTGTGGCCCCAAGACACATCCTTGTTTGAACTAGAGTGGATCCAACGCACTAAAGGACGGCGAGGGGCTGTAACTCCCAGTTCTCTTCTGCTGCAAGAAAGAACTGTGGCTTCAAACTCACTTTGTGTGCTTGAGCCACAGGGAATGGGAGAGACGAGATAGAAGGAAGGACTTTGAGGAACCAGAGAGGAGAGGAGAGGCTTGGTTAGGGGGAGAGAGCCACCTCCACTTTCACCTCTGGCAAAAAGAGCTAAAATACGTCTTGGTTACATGGAGCAGAGGTGGGAAGCGTTGGCGGGGACCCTGAGATGGGCCCTGCTAAGTCCCACCACTTAGGAAATGAGAATCTACTTTGCCCTTGGGCCTCAGGACTCCAGCTCTAGCATT
Source organism: Otolemur garnettii (assembly GCF_000181295.1). Classification (NCBI taxonomy): domain Eukaryota; kingdom Metazoa; phylum Chordata; class Mammalia; order Primates; family Galagidae; genus Otolemur; species Otolemur garnettii. Next base: position 6,468,208 of record NW_003852412.1, read on the forward strand.
TGGTACATTTTTTAAAGGCGGAGGAAGGAAGTGAGTTGTTGCACCTGTTGTGAACATTTAAAGAAATGTGCTCTTCACCTGCTACAGCATTAAACATCTGTAGAGATCAGGCCTGCTACATCAGCCACATAGGACACTGCCCTATCTCAGGAGCTCTCCGTGTTTAGCCACTTGGACGGGAAGAAAACGTTCAAATTTGCATAAGGTATAGATAGCACTCTTCCAATAAGCCTCGGTTCTATTTTTAAGTGCACGTCTCTAGGAATCTCAGTAACTGAACTACAGTACAGTGCTTGCAATCTTAACACAGGAATCAATCTTGCATTCTAAGAGGGAAAATGCATTGCATCTGTGGGTTTGCTCATATCACCTTTCACAAGTAAGTTAATTACGTGGGTATATGCATGTATGCACTTTCCTCCTCAATCTGTCCTACACAGAGCTGCCCAAGGGGCAGCTGAAAATGTTCTCTCTCTTTTTTAATGTGTAAGACAAAAAAAAAAAAAAAAAAAAACCAGCAAGAGTTTAAGGGGGAGATTATAAATGCAGGGCTTTAAAAAAAACAATAGATAAAGTCCTTGAAGAGTTCTAATCTGATCGGAAGGGAGTCCCCACGTTCTCCTACCCCTTTGTAGAGAAACAGGCAAATCAGCCAAGGTATCTGAGAAATGCTTTCCCTCCATCCTTTGGGTTCCTTGTTGGGCCTTGACGTAGCCCTATATCAACAGCTCAGACAGCAATGGCACAGTGGCAGCAGTAGCCATGAATGCTCCTTTAGTGGTAAGCCTGCGTGGGGCATTACGCTGAACACAGGCATCATCTCATACAGTCATGACAACAACTTGGTGAGGTGGGTGCTACCCATTTTATAGATGAAGAAACTGAGGCACCGCTCAGGAAGTGGCAAAGCAGCAACACAGCCAAGGTCCCTGGAATGCCCACCTTCCATTCTCTGAAGCATTCCCTGAGAGTTTCTGCCCATGAGAGAACAAAGGCAAGACAATGTCCCCTGCCTTGGTGTGGGAATCCCAGGGCACGTAGGAAGAGACAGAGATAAATGCAGGGCCTCAGTCAGGCTCTGGCACTATGTTGCTGTGCTCCCCCCGTGGGGCTCCCAAGGCAGGATCAAGCATTTGTTTTTCCAGCACTCCCCCATGGGCAAGCTTGCAGGGCAGTCTTTGTTGTCACTGCTGCTGAGGATCACAGAAGCCATCCCGAATGAAAGGAAAGAATTGGTCCCTTCAGCCTGTCCCTTCTTTCCTTTACTTATTCAGCACCCTCTCCCTGATACCAGGGAGCAGCTGGGGTTAGTAAGCTGGAACCCAAGCAGATCAATACCATGCACAGGAGAGGACATCGTTAGCACAGCGTTAACGCTCAGCACAGATCCATCCCGTACATGAGTCGTAGCGTAGAGGTTAAGTAGACACTGCCTAATGTCAGGAGATATATCTTACTGGAACACAGGACATCTTTCTGCCTCAATCACCCTTTAGTACAGTAAATAATGCTTTATATGCATCTTTCCATAAATAATAAAAATACCACCTACCAATACATATATAAAGAATATATATAACAAATATATGTAAAACTTTAGACAATATGTCTTACAATCACATTGCATGCAAAATAGTTTTTAAATATTGCGTGTAGCTTCCGTTGTGCTGGGGAAACAAACTAGTATCCAGATGCCAAAGGCTTCCTCTAAGTGGTAATGTTTGGCAACACCAGTTTTTGTGTTTTGTTTTTATTTTTTTGTCATCTTTCTCTCAAATGAAGGCACAATGCTATTGCAACTCAACAGCTTAAGCAAACTTAAATTCCCCTTCCTGATGTTGCTGCCATCTGCCCACGCGGGAGTGCCAGTATTCTGCGGTGGGGCGCAGAGATAGAAATCTGTGCCCAGGTGCCGTCTTCCCTCTAAAGTGTGTTGGGCGGCATGGTTCTTGGCTCAAGGTTAAAATTTTCTGTGGCTCTTTAAGAGCTATGAAAAAAAAACAAACCAAACAAGCAAACATGGTCAATAAAATGGAGGAAGAAAAAAATGATGATTTTTTTTTTTTAACTGGTAGAGAATTTCTAGGACTAACTCTCCTCACCAAATGTGGCTGAGGCCATTCGTGCAAAAATAATAGCTAGATGGTAGGCCATGGGTTTTGCCTCCCCTAAAGGATGTCACATTTTCATAACAACTCCTACACAAATGCAAATGCAGACAGGTTTTGTCAGAAGCCTAGCCACACTGATAAAACTGCCCTGCTTGTCGTATTTTTCACCCACAATCTTAATAGGAAAAGAAGAATCATATTTCCATCACCAAAGGCATCCCTGGGCACTGGGACACAATGCCATAAAGAAATGAAAATCTTTCCAAAGCCAACGAATAATGAGAGATCCCCAACTCTTTGGAGAGACGGAACTATCTGGCTATCCCAGGACTAAACGCTTTTTATCCAAAGCCCCTGATAAGCTAGAAGGCTGGACTTGGGAGATTATATAAAATACTGGCCTTAAAAAAAAAAAAGCTCACAAATCTAGACTCCTTGCTGAGCTATTCAATGAAAAGTGTTGTGTGAAGCCAAAAAGCTAAAGCATCTCTACCCAGTGCTGACGTGAGTAGGTAGAACCATCCCTAGTGCGAGCTATTTATTTATGCAGCTACTGTCTTTCTGGAGCATGGTGGGCCAGAGATGGACTAGGATCTGTTTATCTTGTTATATTGGCCTTCTGCTGGATTAATTTAAAACAGCTTTAAATATAAACTATGAGGTCCTTTAGACACTTTTAAACTAGTCACGCATATAAATATTTAGGGGCAGTAAAAACATAGACTATAATATGTTTCTAAAATCTTTCACAAATACATGTCAAAGTGCTTGGTGTACAATGACAGGCTTCTTCAAATATGATGGCCTTCTTTATATCACTGCTACCTATAAACAAAAAACAGATACAATTCTCTCTATCACTGCTATTTACACACAAACATAATTTAGAAAAAGAGACTATCGTTTGTAGGTGATGATGACGTTTAGGTTTTTAGAGAGATTGGTGTTGCAAGGAATTCCAGAACACCTAGACTAGTCCTATACAACAGAAAGGCAAAGAAAGAACTCCACCTGCATGCTTCCAACCTCATCTGGATTGCTCTAGGTCAGCGGTTCTCAACCTGTGGGTTGCGACCCACAGGAACTGTATTAAAGGGTCACACATTAGGAAGGTTGAGAACCACTGCTCTAGGTGATTCAGATAATCTAGCAACTCTACCAGCAAGTTAACCCTGTTTGAGCTAGTTAGCCTGTCTTTCCAGTCCAGGCAGCCCCGAACTTTGTAACACTTACCCCAGCGTTACATTTCTCTGTGCTCTGTAGTCCTACACCTGGTGTTTCTGCAAGACATGGATCACATCAGTGTAAAGAGAGGTGCAGTGCCCAAAACACAAAGGCAAGAGAGCGTGTAATCTTAAAATTACCGCTGAGTTTTCTAGAGGGGCTTTAAAAAATCTAACAGAAACTTCTCCCCGCCCAGTGCCTTGTTTATATGTTAACAAGGATGAGAAGCCCATCCTCTGCCACCCCTCTGAGTTCAATCACCACTGGCACACTGGACTTCACCCCAGGAGGTGCTGGAAATGCTTCTTAGGGGAGGAATTTTTAGCCTATAAAACTGATGCCAGCAACCTCCGGCCTTGAAATGCCTTTAAGAAATTCTTTGACTGAAATCCATCCATATTCTCATTATATATGCTGCATATTACTTAGTTTCCTAAATATTTTCTGGAAACAGCAGGGAAGACAACGGAGGATCCCTGCCTGAGACAAGGGAAGGCCACGGTGCCTGACGGAAGGAAGGAAGGCGAGTCATAAGGAAAAGCAGCCAGTCGTAAAATCCCATAAAAATGTGATGTGTTGTTTGGGTTTATGTGTTTTCCTATCAAATGATTTATTCATATTATTTTCATTGAACGTAAGATATTCTTTAGCCCGTCTTCACCTTCCTGTGGCCTTGGGGTTTATGGTGTGATAACTGCGTCAATTACAGTCATGTTAGATACAAATCAACTCTGGAATAACCGGGTTGACGGGGCACGGCAGGGGCTGTCGATAACGGGGAAGGCTGCCCTTATTAGGTGTGGAGGGGCCTGGGGTCCACACGGGAGCTACAGCCTGCAGGGTGGGGGCACCAGGAAACCCCAAGAATGGGCAAGAAAGGGTGAGAGCAGCACTATTATCCTCTTGCTGATTTTTCCACTTGGTTTCCAGCCCTGCCCTTGGAAAAACCAACCATGATCACATCCCTGAGCTAACCAGGGCTTCTCCCAAGACAAGGCTACTGGAAACGTTACACTTCTTCCCCAACTTCTGCACATTAATAACAAAAATAATAGCTTCTCATTCCTGAGCATTCTCTCTCTGCTGTGTGATATTCGCATGCTTTATTTAATCTTCCCATCGGCCCTGTGAGGTGTGATACGACGATGTTTTATTTCCTTCATACATAGGAGTCTAGGAAATAGAGATTGGGTCACTTGTGCTCAAGTAGGTGGCTGGGATACAAATGGAAGTTTAATGCTTATATTAAACAGAATATTAGAGGGTTTATTTTTCTTCTTCAGGGTTTTTCTTTTCTTTTTTTATTTTTGAGATAGAGTCACACTCTATCATCGCCCTGGGTAGAGAACTGTGGTGTCACAACTCACAGCAACCTCAAAATCCTGGGCTCAAGCCATCCTCCTGCCTCAGTCTCCCAAGTAGCTGAACTATAGGCTCTTCCTACAACCCGTCTGGTTTTTCTGTTTTTAGGAGAGACAAGGTCTCGCTCTTGCTCAGGCTGGTCTCAAACTCCTGAGCTCAGGTGATCCACCCGGCTCGGCCTCCCAGCGTGTTAGGACCACAGGTGTGAGCCCCCACGCCCACCCTTCTTCAGAGTTTTTGTTGATTTTGTTTTTACTACCACCAAGGCCTTGCCTTGGACTTCACCAGCCCTGACCTTCAACTTTTTAGGACTGGTGCTAATTTTTTATGGAAAGCCGTGACAAGCAGCTAACCTCTTCAGCTTTGTTTGTATCAACATCCAGGGGTCAGATGTCCTGGGCAGCAGCCAATGCCAGAGTGCCAGGGACAGCAAGCCCTTCTTTATGCTTACCCAACAGAAGCATCGTATTTGAGCCTCTGCACAATGCTGAGATGCACTGAAATAGGGGACACCCAGAAGAGTCTAAGGCCTTAGGGGGCCTCTTTAAAGAATAAATGTCTCTGAGGAGTTTTCAGAAATCAGCCAGAGAATCCATTTCCTCCCACAAGCATAGAACTTGGAGGGTATGTTTTATGCTGTGGCTTCTCAGTGCCTATTTTTATCACTGTCCAGTTAGTGATGAACTGAAAAGTCTTTTATTTTCCATTGATGCTGTCATCTTTTGCCATTTATTTTAGGTAAATATAATGTCGTGAGGACAAACTTCACATCCACGTCCATAAAACAGAACAAGAGAAATTATGAAGTTCTTTGACTGATCCTCAAGGAGAGTCTTCTCTTAGGTAATAAAGATAGCTGCAGTCCTACAGTTTGTGGGTGGGACTTTTTGATATTAAAGATCTTAGGTTTTAAAAAAGGAGTTCATCACTGGTCCCTGCCTTGTGGAGGTTTCCATTCGGGACCATTTGTTCAGTGGTGATTGCTGCAGTTGGGTGTCCTCCTCCTCTGTCTCCTCCAAAGGGCAGGGATTTCTGCTCCAAAGGGCTGGGCAGTCACTCTGACAAGCTCAGGCGCTGTTGCTGCTCAGCCCTGGCCAGCAGACCAGGAAGATGTCCTAGAGCCACTTCCCAGAGCGCCACTGATCTGCCCCCTTTGGTACCCAGTACCTGGGCAAGGGTGGTACCCAGGCAAGGAGGGTGCTAGGCGTGGCCCAGGCTTGTCTCCAAAGAGCCCGCCGATCACTACCACAATGCAGAAAGTTGACCTGGGTCTGGCTGGACTTCACTTGTGGTACCTCCCAAGCAGCCTCCTGAGAAGTCTGCCCTCACCATCTTCCCCTCTCTTGGGAAAGCTAAAGGAGTGATCCAGAAGGATCAAGATTTCCCTTCCCACTAATGTTGCCACTAGAGAGAAACTTGCCAAAGACCAGGTTTGCCAGGGGAAACCAAGATGGAGCATGCTCCCACGGTCTATTTTTCTAAGGTAAAGGACAGAGGGGATGTAGGAGCACCTGACTCTTAAGCCCCAAAATTGTTGAGTTTCCTTAGGTGATGACTAATCATATTTTCATTTTCTATTTAACTTTTGAGTAGGTGATGCGGTCACATGGGTCAAAATTCAAACAGGTACACAGTTACAGGTCGCCCAGCTTTGCTGCTGCTGTGTGCCCTCCCAGAGATCTCGTCTACACATACAAAAGTACCTGTCTGTTCCCCACTTGCTCCCACAAATGGTGGTGTGTCATATGCAGCACCTTGCTTTGCCTTTTTTACTTTACAGTCTATTTTTAAAGATTTTTTGATATCATGCATAAAGAGCCTTCTCTTTTTATGGCCACGTAATATTTCACCATGTAAATGTACTATTACGTTTTAAATATCGTCTCCTAATATTGGGTAGTTATTTCTGATGATGTGGCTATTTAAATCTGAACAGGTCATTGAGAGCAATTGGGTATCTGTCTACTTGGAAGTATTTAAAAATGAGATAGTATCAGTGCCTGTGGCACAAGTGGCTAAGGCGCCAGCCACATACACCTAAGGTGGCAGATTTGAATCCAGCCCGGGCCCACCAAACAACGATGGCTGCAACCAAAAAAAATAGCCAAGCGTTGTGGCAGGCACCTGTGGTCCCAGCTACTTGGGAGGTGGAGGCAAGAGATTCACTTGAGCCCAGGAGTTGGAGGTTGCTGTGAGGAGTTATGCCACAGCACTCTACCCAGGGGAACAGCTTGAGGCTCCATCTCAAAAAAGATAAAATAAAATAAAAAAATAAAAATGAGATAAATTCCCCTCCTATGGTGCTTTGAATAACACTACCCAGGCTGGATCCCTGAGAGTTCCTTTTGAACTATATGTCAGCTGAGGTGTGGACTCGAAAAGCCTCCACCCCAGACCCCAAAGCACTATGTGGTTACTAAGAAGGATTCATTCACATTTATAGCATTTTAAAAAATGCATATAAAAACTTTAACAAATAGTCTTTAATAATAACTTAGAAATACATCCCCGTGTGCTTAAATGAGGGTTATCCTAACACTTGCATTTAAAACACTCCAGTTAACATGTTAAAACAGAAAATGCATTTGACATCTGCTCCATGCTGCCACTGCACTTAACTTGGGGTAACACTCCCTTCATCTTATGGTGTGCATTTTAAATGCACTAGAAAAAGATTAATTGCCTTCTAATTTAGAGCTTTAAAAATTCAAACTGAAGCTATAGTGATTGGCTTTAAACAACATTTGAACTATATTTAATTATAGCCTTCCAATCCATTTTCCCCATTTTTAAAGCTACATTATTTATATCACTGACATAATAGCATCTATTTTTGATGGAGCTCAGGACTGTGCTCCATCAGCCATATTGTTAGAACAAAGGCTCTTGGAACATATGCTATAGGGTGGGGGGGACAATCCTGTTTGGAGAGCTTGACTTGAAGTAAGTGGCTCAGGAGGAACTGTGTGTCCAGTTCTCAGTTCAAACATAAACAGTGCTGCTTCTCCTACGATTCCCTCGGGGAGCCTATGAGGTAAGTGGATTGTGCACAGCCATCTCAAGATGCCAGCCAAGGGGCCTTTTTACCTGCGTGTGTGATTCTTGTACAGATGAGAGCTAAGTCCAGGGGCCTCAGTTTCCTTTCACTGTAGTCTCAGTACCAGGCACACAGTAGGTGCTCAATGTATGCTTTTGAACTGAGTTTTTCCGAGTATCTTCCCAATGGAAATGAGAGGGTAAAAAAGTTTGCGAATGTTTATTATGTATTGTTAAGTGAGGGGGAGTGACGAAAAACTAAAGCACAAAGAGATTTACTGAGAAACTCAGGAGGTTTAAATTTCAGGACCAGCCACGTGCCTGGACAGTCTCTTACAAGGCTCTATGCATATGTTTACAGTCATAATTTTGACATATTTTCTTAAAGAAGACCTTCAAATTTTATAAACTTCGGATCCACAAAAATCTGTGTCTACTTGGATGGAGCGTAACACGGCATGTAAACATGATTCCATTTTCAAAATTAGGAAAATAAATATACGTGCAACACACATTAGGCAGGATAAACACATATATTTATATATATAAATGACATACATAACTGATATGAAAATCTTAGAACTAGTTTCCTTTGGGGATGGCTATCAGTTTATTTGCTAATCTCAATTTTTATGATCAAGTGTATTTTTGCCGTATTTTAAAACTTACATTTTTCCTCAAGTAAAGAAATATTCCTGTGAACTCACTACCCTTTTCCTAGCCCTCATTTCCAGTTGATCATTATCCCATTGAGTGCTGGGAAGGTGATTATCTTTTTAATACATGGCATGTTTTTGTAGGAAGTTGGTACAATAGGCAAGAGAGCGTTCCTGTTCCAGAGCCTGTGTTCTGTCTCTGAGTCTCAGTAGTCCCACATGGGTACACTCCGGCTCTAACCCGGAGGACCTCTAGCCCTGCTGGCTCGTGTCTATCACCATCACCTGGCAAGGAGGCTGAAACCTGAAAACGTCTGGGCTATAAAGAGGACAGCTGGCCTCCGAGTCTTTATTAAAGAAGCTCAGAGCTATTTACACCTGGACAATCCACAGCAGAGGCTGTGTCCCCTCAGCTCTAGTCTTTGTTAGTGAGTCATAGAATTAAAATCTTAGAAATGTAACTATGCTTACCAGCAAGAAGTGGTGACAGGTCGTGTCAAGCCTCTGTGACCGTTAAAAAAGATTACAAGAGAAAAGACCACACTGTGAGTGGGCCTTACACTGTGAGTGGGTGGCAATGGTCTTGGTGAATTTGACTATGAGAAAAAAGATAAGTAGAGCCACCCACTAAAGAACAGACTTAGAGACCATGACATATCTCTTCAGATATTTCATTAACTTATTCATTCACTCATATTTAACAAACATCCATCACGCCTGTTTTTATGTGCCAGGTGGTGTTTTATGTGCTGTGGATACAGTGAGAGGTGGACAAAACCCATCATAACTTTGCACTAAGGTATTCACAATATGGTGAGATCATTTTCTGGTCATTTTTAGTATAGTTTTAATTTTTCTACAGACACAGAACATGCACCCTCAACTACAGAATGGCAGTCTATTTATTTTCTAATGAATTTCAGTTTAGTTAGGTATAGATATTACCGTGGGCTGGAACCCCCAGACTCGCCATCTCAGGTCAGCACTCCATTGCAGTGGGACCAGCTCCCCATGAAAAATGAGAGAAAACAAGGACCACTCCAAAACATGCAGGTTCTTCTAGGAAAGAGTTGATGTATGCCAACCCACAGAACAGCGTCAGGCTCACAGTAAGCATTCCATTGTTTCAGCCGTCAGCAGCAGCAGCAGCAGCTTCATCACTATTTTAGGCAAAAGGGGCAGCGTAGGCAAAGGTTTGACAGGAAGAGAGACCATGGAACGTTCAAGGAGCTTAAAGGAAGTGTCACAGGCACAAAGATGATGTGATATTGAGTTAGACAGACAGAGACGGGACAGACCATGGGGATCCAAGGAGTTTGGATGTTGGCCCTAGGGAGCCTCTGGTGGGTTCTCAATGTCCTCTACCTCCCCACTAAATTCAGATCTCGTCACCATTCCCCTTGACTTTCTATGCAAATGGACTACCACTTGGCCTCTCTGTTCCTCCTTTTCCTCTTCTGCCATGTCCTGGACATAGGTGGCATGGTTTCCCGACATTACCGAGGTAGGGCTCCCTCTCTTACTCTGCAACCTTCAGTGGCTACCCATTGCCCACAGAATCCAGTCCGTCATCTCAATCTGGCATATAAGCATTACTTGGTCGGGGGCCCCCTTTGACTCTCCCCTGAGTGCCTCCACATCCAGCCGCAGAGGGCCGCTTGTTTCCCCTTCATCTCTGGCTTTAAATGCCCCATCCCGACCTTGAATTCTGTGTACCCTTTAAAGCTCTTTGCCAATGTCCCTCCTCTGTGAAGCTTTTTCTTAGACTCCCAATAGGCCACACCTTCTCTCACCTCTGAACCCCCACTCTGTATTTCCCGGGAGGTTCCTCTGTTAGCCCATCATATGGCTGTTCCTCAGCACAAGGTCAGAAACTCTCTGAAGTCAGTAGCTACCTTTACCCACCTTTCTATTCTGTAGTTGCCACCAGGGAGCTTAATGCTGGGTCGTGGTGCTCAGATAATGATAAATTGCAAGAAGGTGCCGTGAAACACGGGGACTGAAGCTGAACATCTGGGATCCTTATAGCACTTTCCTCTTACTATATGAATGGCATTCCCTTCCAGGAGATTTCCCGGTGTTTATAGGTTGCTAACATGTGGTTCCCAAAGGGATCAGATACGTTTTTTGTTTTTTGTTTTTGTTTTGAGACAGAGCCTCAAGCTGTCGCCCTGGATAGAGTGCTGTGGCATTACAGCTCACAGCAACCTCCAACTCCTGGGTTCAAGTGATTCTCCTGCTTCAGCCTCCCAAGTAGCTGGGACTACAGACGCCCGCCACAATGCCTGGCTATTTTCTTGGTTGCAGCCGTCATTGTTGTTTGGCGAGCCCAGGCTAGATTTGAATCCACCAGCTAAGCAGCGCCTTAGCCGCTTGAGCCACAGGCACTGAGCCAGATCAGGTATGTTTTTAAAAACTGATTAAATGATTTTTTAACAGTGTGAGACTTTTTACATTTTTCATATAGTATTGACCATTGTAATTCTCCAAAAGGGAATATAATATGCAGCTTTCCCTCACCCCCTGTACACAAAAGCACTTCATTTTAATCAATCAAAACTTCCTTCCCTGGAGATCCCTTGGGGATGGGTGTTCTGCAGACCACACTTTAGGAAACACACAGGAAGGAATGGAAAGCAGATCCCGGAGAGAGTTTCATCACATTCCCATCACTCTGGTCTGTCCCCTTTGCTTTCTGGCGGCAGGAACCTGAACATCTTCTGCAGAGAGCAAGGAAAGGCACAAGTAGTCCGGGCAGGACAGTGGCCTCCGCCACACTCCCACCCACATGACCCCATCACTGAGCCTAAGGAAATGGCCAGCCAGGATGTTTCAATGTAATCACAACAAATCCACTTATTCAGGCAGTAGGCTGGAGATAAGGTGGGTGAATAGAGATAATTCCGTGGCAGGAAGCAAAACAAATTATTCCTCCTCCTTCCCTCTTTCCCTCTGTCTTTTTCATTCTTTCTTTCTTTCCCTCCTTCTCTTCTAAAGAACATCTCTGCCAGGTGGTTAAAAACACTTGGCCTGATGCCTCAGAGCTCACCTAGATACTCTGGTTTCTCACATGTCCCTGCTTAATTACTGTTATCAACTTTCTAGATTTTGTAAACTCAACAAACTGAATAATGAGGTTAATGAAACTGGTGAACTCTTTTGCCATGTACATAGGCTGCTTCTATAAAAATGTCACAGTATTATTAGCTCAGATTTGATCATCTTTCCTTGCATCTTATAATTTTTTTCTAATGAAACTATTGGGTTTCCAGGAGAGGCTTTACTTACTCAGTGTTAGATTTTTAATTCCTCTGGGCTTGATTAGAGTCTGTGTATTTATAGCTTCTAACATTTCTGCACTGAATAATTTTCCCCGGTGAATATGCACGTGAAAGTCAACTAATCACACAAGCCTGAAGCCCCTGGCAGGGGCACGAACTAGCTCTGGTCAGCAATTTAACTGCATCAGAAAGAGCATTCTTGGGCCAGGTGCAGTGGCTCATGCCTGTAATCTTAGCACTCTGTGAGGCTGAGGCAGCTGGATCGCTGGAGCTCAGAAGTTCAAGACTAGCCTGAGCAAGAGCTAGCCTGTCTCTACCAAAAATAGAAAAACTAGACAGGTGTTGTGGCAAGAGCTTGTAGTCCCAGCTACTTAGGAGGCTGAGGCAAGAGGATCACTTGAACCCAGGAGTTTAAGATTGTTGTGAGCTATGATGCTATAGCACTCTACACAGGGTGACAATGTGAGACGCTGTCTCAAAATAAATAAATAAATAAAAGAACATCCTGTCCACTCTTAGTTCACAAAGTAGCCAGACACTGAATAATACAAGTATTCAAGTACAGGATTTTTTTTATATAAAAGAACCAGTCTTTAAAGCAGTACATATTCATTCAACAAACATTTGAATGAGAGTCTCTTATGAGCCCAAGTCTATACAAGCACCAGGGGTAGAAAATCAGCCAGATATTGCTGCTAAACTGCCCTCTTCCCCAGCCTCCTAAAGCTATACACTAATGAGGCAGACAGGCTTTTAAACACATTTTTATCTTGTTTTCAGGCACATAGAAAAATTAGCAACAGGTAAGTTTATTTTAGAACACACAGGTTCAATTAGATGACATTTTTAAAAAATCAAGTCCAGTTTAGAATGGAATGAAAAAAAAAAAAAACCCAGAACCAAAAGATACTTTTTGCTTTCTCTGGGGTGCAAACTGTCCCTGAAAAATAGCAAATACTTTGGGTTGCATTCCTGCGTTATTGAAAAGCATGCCAAAAAAGTGACACCAGACACTGCAGGTCAAAAATGGAGATGCAGAAAAACGGAGCACGGGCAAGTCAAAATTATTTCAGGGAGAAACCCAGCGAGGACCGCAAGTGCTGTGTTTAACGATAGATTCAAATACAGACGTATCAGAATTGTAAGGTGACGTAACATTTATCAGATAGATCAGACTCTAACCGTCTGTGACCAGCACAGAAGCCTGGACATGTGTACTACAAGCACATCATTGGAAAAGAAATTACTCTTTGCTTACTCTTTCTGAGGCTGGCTGGGATAAGCAATCTAGAAATAACTTCCAAGTATGGGTGGGATGACAGGGAAACTCTAAAGCTACACTCACACTTCTGTGATCTCCTCTCATCAAGGCAGAGCGAGGACTTAGTCACATCAGGCCTTGGACCCAGTCCAGGGAAGAATGAGATGAGGAGACACAGCCTTATTGTCTAAGGCCAGCAGAAGGGGCCGAGGTCGCTGGAGAGACTCCTTTAAAAAGATTTCCCATTTACTGACCACCCTCTACGTATCTGACACTGTGCTAAGCACTTTGGTTGTTTTTTTTGGTTAATATCATTTAATACTCATTTGAAATAAGTAATGTCCTCACCCCATGTTAGAGATGAGAAAATCAAGGTATGGGGAGGTTAAGCAACCTGACTGTAACCAATTCAGCTGTTGAGTCCAACAGTCAGATCTATCTGGGAGCCTCTGTAATCTCTGAGCTGGAGGCGGGTGGTTCCTCCCTTCCAAAGACTCCCTTTTCCACCGTGGGATGAGGGAGATACTTCTTACATTTGCCCTGCTGTTCACGTTAGCAGTGTGAACTTCTCTGTGATTAGATCACCAATGTGTTTCAAAGAGGATATGAAAACATATTAATCAATTCTGTCTCCCAAAGAGTCAGAGCTGGGTAAGGGTGAGGTCAGGGGAAGTTTTAACAGAAGCCAAATAAAATAAAGATAAAAACACGGGCAAAGGAAGAAGCCCTCAAAAAGGGACTCAGAAATGCAGTCCAAATGGTCCCAAGGTCTATCAGCTTGATTGGCACACGGGGGCCAAAGGGAGATACAGAGGGGAGGATGACATGGACAAGCTTCAGAATAACACAATCACAAGGGGGTGTTGAGCCAAGGGGTCAGGGTGCTCAGGGCTCAAGGCTGGGAAGAAAGACATAAGTGAAAGAACTTCAAGAACTCTGAACACTGGAGGCCCCACGAGGGGAAAGGGCTGAACGCAAGCAGTGCCCAAGAGATGTATTGGTCAGAACTGGGGCAGGCAGCCCAGGCTTCCTGGGCACTGCCACCTGGCAGCCTCCCCAGGGGGGACTGGCCTCTCTGGAGACTTCATTGCCTGATTCAGGGACAGTGGGGACCCTACAGATACTGAATGTCCCTGGGAGGAGCTGGGATCTAAGCAAAAGGACAGAAAATGTCATCCTTCATCAAAGCTCAGAATTCCTGCAGGTGCCACACCATCTCCCAAAGCACATGCTCAGGAGTCACCAAGTGCTTCATGGCAGTGGGAGAAGGTAAGACAAGGCATGAGCAAAACTGGACCTAAGCCCCAATTTTGAGAAAACCTGCTTTAAAAAAAACAATTCCAATTTACACAGGGCCTTTCAGAAGGTGTTTTCCTTGGTAGAGAGGGATGTAGGGGTGCAAGACATTTGAAATGTGGGCACGGAGGCTCACGCCTGTAATCCTAGCACCCTGGGAGGCCGAGGTGGGTGGATTGCTTGAGCTCAGGAGTTCAAAACCAGCTTGAGCAAGAGCAAGACCCCATCTCTAAAAATAGCCAGGCATCGTGGTGGGCACCTATATAGTCCCAACTCCTTGGGAGGCTGAGACAAGAGAATTGCTTGAGCCCAAGAGTTTGAGGTTTCTCTGAGCTATAATACCATGGCACTCTACCCAGGGGGTCAGAGACTCTGTTTCAGAAAAAAAGAAAGAAAGTAAAAGGGACTCCTCTTGCTGTTCTCCAGTATACATGTTCCCTGGGCAGCCCCACCGGGGAGACCAGTTAGGAGCAGGGTGTCCTGCCTGCACCACGTGCCTTGCATCCTGAATGAGGAGCTGGGGTCTCCTGGCTTTGGATTAGAGAAAACCAGATTTGCAGTGATCTTTTCTCCTGGTTGGGATTCAAGGTGCTGGAGAGGCCAGATTAACATCAAAGGGCTCTACTAAAGGTGAGGGACTAGCCACCAGGCTTCCCCTCAGCCCTTTCCCAGGTGGGTCTACAAATCACTAACTTAGATGTGTTTATCTTCTAGATTCTCCATGGAGCAACTGGACTGGTGTATGATGTCTGTTTACATGTCTAATATATAGTCTATGAGTTTTCATGAGCTGTGTGCTGCCAGGATGGGGTGAGCATATGTAGACAGTTATAAGCATGAGCTCTAGAGCCAGTGGAATCTCAATACTGTGTGTCCTTGATGGCACCTCTCTGACCTCAGTTTCTTCATCTGGAAGATAGGCCAATGAGAACACGCACCACATGATTTCACCCCAGCCTGCCTGTTCCACTCTATTTCACATCGTATTGACTCTTCCTGTGTTCATCACATTCTTTCTGTTCCTTAAACACACCAAGCTCGATGTCACCTCACAACTTCATCTGGAATTATCTCCCTAAATTCTTCCCATGACTGACTGCTTCTCACCATGAAGGTCTCAGTCACACATCACCCTTCATAGAGGCCTTCCTTGGCCATGCAATCCTAGATACCTTCTGCCTCAAACACAAGTGCCCCCCTTTATTCTGCTCTATTATTTCATAAAAATGTGCTTCTCCGAAATTATAATATCTTGTTTGTTGATGTGTTTGTTTTGCAGTGACTCAGTGAAAATTCTCTTAGCTCACCACCATATCCAAATTTGTACCCTGTATTTCCTCATTCCTTAGCATTTATTACATAACATAGTCTATAATTTGCTTATTTCCTTATTTGCTGCCCATCTTCTCCCCTCTGGAATGCAGCACTATGAGGGCAGATATTTTTGTCTGCTGTACCCCAGTGGGTAGCACACCACAGCACATGGTAGGTAATTGGTAACCTCTACTGGGTGGAAGAGTCCCTGTGTCCACTGTCTCCCTTCACTGGAAGGTAAGTACTTACCAGTCCTCACTTTGACCCCAGCAACAATTATCACAATGGCCCTTAAGAAATATTGTTCATGGGCAGTGCCTGTTGCTCAGTGGGTAGGGCACTGGCCCCATATACCGAGGGTGGTGGGTTGGAACCTGGCCCCAGCCAAACTGCAACAGAAAATAGCTGGGTGTTGTGGAGGGTACCTGTAGTCCCAGCTACTTGGGAGGCTGAGGCAAAAGAATCACCTAAGCCCGGGAGTTAGAGGTTGCTGTGAGCTGTGACGCCACAGCACTCTACCGAGGGCGATAGAGTGAGGTTCTGTCTCTAAAAAAAAAAAGAAAGAAATATTTTTCAGTGTATGAATGGAACCCACCCATTTCATAGGATTTCTAAAGATTAAAATGAGCTAGTCCTCATTAGCTTGCTACAAATGCATGCACAATAAGAGTTCAATAAAATTAAGGTATAATTACTGTTAAACAATTGAGTTTCTAGTATTGAATCTATAGAAGTTCTTGCACTTCCTTGATTTGGGCTTCAGAGTCCAGGACACCATGAGGTCTGGCAGAGGCCTCCTCTCACATCTGCTCTGGTCCACAGGGGTCCAGGCAGGGTGAGATCCCTGAAGCCTTTACAATGATCCAGGAAAAACTTTATTTCTTTATTACTCACTGTAAACCTAACATTTTGTTGAGTCAACTATCAAATATTACAATAAATACATATATTAAAGTCAAGAATTTCAAAATAACAACTAGCCCCCCCACCCTGGGAATCTAGCAGGCTTTTCGTCCAAGATGAATCTAGCAGGGAGGTCAGCAGTTTAGAGTAAAGTGTGATTTTCTCAAAAGAGGGAAGCCTAGGTCAATGCCTGATACACTTATGATTATCACCACGAAGAGCTTTCCTTAGGATTGGGAGGCCATGTTTAGTTCTATATTTAGGAGACTTTCCATACCAGTTACATCCTTCCCAAAAGAGAATTTAACAGTTTGGTGATCTGGCAAAACCACTATTTGTGGATAGAAAGTGCAAACCCACCTTTTGGACTATTTGAAGTTCTTTGTACTGCCTTCAAGGAGCTCCTTGAGCCTTTAATGAATTCTTTGCCCCCAAACTCACTGGCAGCTTTGGACAATCCTATTCTCCTGGGTGTAGCCACGCCAGGCAAGAAAAAACTGGATGAGCTCCCTGTTAGACTAATTGGCTGCCTAAAAATAACAGACATTCTGTGTCTTCAAAGTTTAGGAAATAGGATGGTAAGCAAGGACTTTATTTAGTAATGCTATGTCCCTGCATTCTCAAATGTTGAGAAAAAGAACAGATCCCCCAGTATAGTCTTTACCCAGTGCCCACCCCCTAGATGGCAAAAGCTGGTGGCCCAGTGCACTGCCCCTCCACCCCTAGGTTTGCCCAAGTTCACTGCAGACCCTGAGGAAAGAGATCTCAAGGCTTGAGGAAAATGGAAATCTGTAATCCTTGGCAAGCAAGTGGAGAACTCACCACTAGGAAATGTCTTAGGTTCCTTTAATGTGGGTAGGAAGGCAAAAGCTAGGGCCCAGAAGCCGCTCAAGTTTTGTTAGACTGTCTGATTACTACTGTAACCCAGATGTTTTCTCCTCATTCAAACTTCAAATCTGGATAACTCCCTCTTCTTCCATAGTATCCTGGCCTTCCCCCTTTAGGAGACATGTGTGATGGGGAAGTTTCTTTCTGTTTTTCTGGACTTAATCAGATAGAGGTGAGAGGTGACGGACTTACTAGTCATTAAAATGTAGTTCATTTTATTTTATCTAAAAAAAAAATGTTTGTTGCTATTTACTGGGAGTCGCAATCAATGTTCCATGACATTTTTGAGGCCTGATGTAAAAACGACCTCTTTAAAAATACTTTTAAAACAGAATTCACATGAAACATTTTTTAATTTTTAAGGTGGTATTTTAAAATGAGTTTAAAGCACCATTGCTCTATAGCCACATTACAAAACAATAGGATGAGGCATACACATTATAAGCTGAGTTAACAAGTTTCAGGATTGAATTTGTGAAGATGAAGCAATGAACATTCAAATTCTGTTTAAACATTTAAAGATAAGTAGTGAATGTTCACATTCTGTTTAAGCAGAACCTTCTAACACAGTAGCGATAGCTCCTTTTTCTCTGTTCCAATAATTTGAATTTGTCTCCATTATGACAATTTGAAGATTTTTCAAAGCAAGATGTACCTTCATCTCTGTAACAACAAACATATGGTTTCATTTCATTGGAATTAGGAGTTGGTATCTTCAAAATTTTTTTAATCATACACACAGAAAAACTATACAAAACGTGGCTATCCTGAAATTTGAAGGAGATAAGCGATGACTTAGGACCTGAAACTACCTAAAAAGAGGCCTCTAGGAAACCAAATAAGTCTTGGAATATCCATGCACAAAAGACTCTTGCAGCTGATTCAAGGAGCAACTCAGAATCTGTTTAGGCATATTTGACTTGCTGTTCTAAAACTACGGATTACAAACTACATTAAAAGGAGGAAAGGTGAGGTATTTCTTCAGGGTCAGAACATTTACATCATCAGTTAAGTGGTGGCTGGCAAACAAACCATCAACAGTAAAGGAGATCAACAAGAAAGAAACCAAGAAACAATAAATAGCATCCTCCATATGAAGTAAAAACCTGACAATTTATCACCAGGACAGTTTTCGATATGCCATCACTGTATTTCAGCCAGTGTTCACAGTGATGACCTTGAGTGATCAAAGAAAGGGAAGTTAGGTCCAGAACGCTCACTCAGCGGGAGAGAAATGTTTAGTATATTTTACATACAATGCTTTGAAAATATTAAAATTGCCAAAAATAAAGGGACCAGAAAACAAGGACTTGCCAAAGAGAAAACTGAGCTATTCATTCAGCACTCTTTACTGGATCTTTATACGCAGCAGGTAGGTAGGCCTTGGGGACACATGGGCACTGAGTTGGCAGAGTTTCCAGTTCTCAGGAAACTTCGTTTCGAGTCAGAGGTTTCAAAACGTGCTCAGGATACCCTTGACGGTTCTTCGAGGTCAAAGCTATTTTTCTAATAATACTAAGCTGGTATACCCAGATGCCATCTTAGTATACATGCACCGAGCCTTGACTTGCTGTTCTAAAATGACGGATTACAAACTACATAAAAAGGAAGAAATTGGAGGTATTTCTTCAGGGTCAGAACATCGACATCATCACTATGATGACATCATCAGTAAGCGGTGGCTGGAAAACCACCAACAACACTAAGATAGTGTTATTAGAAAAATAGCTTTGACCTCATGGCACAAAAGTAATGGTGGGTACAACTGCTGGGTCCTTAGCATGAATCAAGGAAGTGGCAGCAAACATATTAGCACTTGTTGTGGAAGGAAGAACTTTTGCAGAGGTCCAGAGAAGAGAGAGAGTATGACTCATATATGAAAATGAAAGTGATTTGATACATCTGGAGAACAGTTGGTGATAACTTAGATGATGCTGATTATACGAAGTCTGACAATTAAGTTTGTGAACTGGTCCTAGAAAAAGTGCTACTGCCGACTCTCACTACGGCCCCTTCTAAACACTCGCCTTGGGAGGAGGTGTACTGATGCTTGTGTCTAGTCTACCCTCCAAAGAAACTTTGGGACTCTTTTTCTGGGATGGCCATCAAAGCTACTGTTGTCATACTACCTTTGATATTCTGAATGTCATCAAAATGTCTTCCTTTCAAAATTTCCTTTATCTTCTGGTAAAAAAAAAGGTCACTGGAGGCCAGATCAGGTGAGTAGGGAGGGTGTTCCGTACTCCCCACCCACAGTGCCCATTGAGCTGATGCATTGTCCTGATGCAAAAGCCACGATCTTAACTCTTTCTCTACCAATGTTGCCTTAGTCTGCTCTCCTTCTCACAGTCAGCTGATAATTTTGATGCACAATATGACAAAGTTTTGCAATGTTTTCATCAGTTCTGCTCATCACTGGCCGCCCTGACCTCTCTTCACCAGTGACACTTTCTCTCCCCTCAGGAAAATATTTAGGCTGGGTGTGGCAGCTCACGCTGTAATCCCAGCACTCTGGTATGCCAAGGCAGGTGGACTGCCTGAGCTCAGGAATTTCAGAACAACCTGAACCAAAAGAAGACCCCATCTCTTAAAAAAAAAAAAAAATAGTCAGGCGTTGTGGCAGGTGCCTGTAATCCCACCTACCTGGGAGGCTGTGGCAAGAGAATCACTTGAGCCCAAGAGTTTGAGGTTGCTATGAGCTGTAATGCCATTGCACTCTACTAAGGGTGACAAAGTGAGATTTTGGTCTCAAAAAAGAAAAAGAAAGAAAGAAAGAAAGAAAATAAAAGAAAAACTTTAATCCATTTGTACACTGCTATTTTCTTCATGACATTATCCCCATAAACTTGGTTGATGTGTCCCTGAATTCACTTCCATTCTTGCCAAGTTGAACCAGAAATTTAGGGATGTTTGTTTATTCTTTTCTCTAATTCAAGCTTGACAGTCTTATGACAGCACACAAAAACACACAAGAACAATAATGAATGCCACTCAGCAAGACACCACCACGTGTCACCACAGGCACAGTTGTGAGACACTGATACACCAAGGCTATGAAACTTTCCCGAGTTTTTTTGTGCAGTGCTGCCAATGTCAGCACTTGGTGGAAAGTTCACCAACATAATTGTCAGACCTCATATAATTGCTTCAGTAAAATAATCATGCATGTATAGTAAAGGGTTAAAAACTGACTCTGGCCTCAGATACTCGTAATACCAATGAGAAGAATAAAAGGGCTGGAAATGCTGTTTTTTTGGTTTTGTTTTGTTTTGTTTTGTGGGTTTTGGCCAGGGCTGAGTTTGAACCCACCACCTCCAGCATATGGGGCTGGCGCCCTACTCTTCTGAGCCACAGGCACTGCCCTGGAAATGCTCTTTTCAGTTGCCCATATACTGTACCTATTTATAGAAAGTTTAAAAGAGCCACCTTAAAAAGAGCCATCTTAAAAAGTTGCCACAAATATGTAATTAGTTCTAGTCTATATTTCATAAGATTTAAATTAAAATCAAAATTTAGACTACCTTTAGAAGGTTTTTTTAATTAATTAATTTATTTATTTAGAGACAAAATCTCATTCCATCACCCTCGGTAGAATGCTGTAGCATCATAGCTCACAGCAACCTCAAACTCTTGGGCTCAAGTGATCCTCTTGCCTCAGCCTGTGGAGTAGCTGGGACTACAGGCATGTACCATGGCCAGCTAGTTTTTTTATTTTTAGTAGAGGACGGGTCTCACTCTTGCTCAAGCTGGTCTCAAATTCCTGAGCTGAAGCAATCAACCGGCCTCAGCTTCCCAGAGTGTTGGGATTACAGGCGTGAGCCATTGCACCCAGCTTTTCTTTTCTTTTTTTTTTTTTCCTATATAAAGGAACTCTAATGAGCTGTTTAAAGTCTGATTTGAATTGGAAACAATACAAGGATGAGTTTAAGCCGTGGAGTCTTTATGCAGACTCCATTTTCCCCCAGTTTAGTGGTAGTTACCTCATGCACTTCAGTCGTGTCCAACAGTGATTCTCCCCACCAGTAAGAGAGTGCAAGGAGACCTTCTCTATGCCTTGGTGACCTCTTCGTCATGTCTGCCATGCAGCCACAGTTGCCTCATTTTCAGTTTCTGTTCTGTTTTAAAAGTGCCTTTGTTCTACTGCACTAAGGACAATCTTTAAATCAAACGCCCCCCCAAACCTCCACCCAGAGCATGGTGTTGGCAGGTTCCCAGGCTGGCACACACTCTGAAGACAAGGCCAGGCAGCCAGTGGCAGGAGGGCACTGTCCAGACTCAGAGCCCTTGGCCTACCCATTCCATGTTCTTCCTGAGCTGGAACATGGCTTCTAGGGGTGGTTTTTGTCTTTTGAGCGTGAGTTCAGAAGTAGAGATAAATATTTCTGGCTCAAAGGTTAGGTCTACTATAATTGGTATGTTGAAATGGAATGCCACCTATAACGACACTGCTGCAGCCTTTAGATGATAGACTACTGGTAAGTATCACAGAATCGGGATTCACCATCAGGAAGATGCAGCGCCCAGGCCATATGGCTACATTTTACAACACTTTTCTGAGGGGCTCATTGAAGTTATAAATGTTGCTTGTGAGCTCCTCGGAGACTATTTCCTGAGCTTCTTTGTAGGTCTGCGTGCATGTCGCTTTGCCCGTACATCTTTCCTATTATCTGTTGATTTAGCTGTTTGTCTATATATTTTGCAACTCCTGAGAACTCTGAAATACAAAAGTTACATCCATGATATAGCGTGTGACTTTTCTACAGTGTATTATGCTTTACTTTAAGGCATTAGCAAAAACAAAAAGGGTAGCAAAAATACGTCAAAGCAAATAAAGCTAATTCAACTCGGGAACAGTGGACACCACTTACAGTGTCCAAAAGATTTTAAAACACACTAACCATTTTAATATTCTGTATCTACAGTAACTAACACTGTGTCCCAAACAGTATACAGTAAGTGCTGAGTGAGTGAAAGAACAGAAGACTGAACTCTATGACATGGATACCCATGTTTTCAAATGAGGACATTGTGACACGGTGAGGTGAGGCAGCTTGTTCAGTAGCTAATAAATGGGACTGGGCTTTCAAGTTGGGTGACCTGGCCATAAGCTCAATCACTTGATTAACCACCGCATCATATTATAATGTTATCTATGTTTGGGGGAGTATTTATATTTAGGTAGCGTGACATTTTTCCATCAAATATATTGATTGAGTATTTAATTTTTTTTTGGATAGGAAGAAATCAGATACACAAATATTGGCTTAACTTCCTCATTGTCAATAATTCTTTCCTGGGATAATCTCATTGGTGGCAATCGGGGGCGGGGGGGGGGAATCAAGCTCTCAGAGGAGACCTAGAGGGCTGGAAGACAAGCACAGTGGGGCTCAACCCTGAAGGACCCCGGCAGCACCCTCTTCCACACCTCCATGCCGTGTGCCCTGCGTCATGCTGCTGTCACGGTTAAAGTAAAATGCCTTTCCAGATCAAATCCGAAGCCGTATTTTACCATTACCCTTTGCTTTGGTTTGCTTTTAGGCATGATGATTAACATATTTTGAAATTTCAAATACTGAGAAGGCAGTCGACTTTTATATTTAGCACAGGAGGGCATTCCATTTAAAAGGCTGAGAAAGGAGAATTTTGTCATGTTTGCTCAAGGTTGTAATACTCTCTGTTAGTGACAGTCACAATAATCTCCCTGTTGTGATTCTGGGAAATGCAGGCCTGGGAATTCAGACACGGTGTTCTGAAAGCCGACTTCACGCTGCGCGGTGGGTACAGATGCCAGGCACACAGGGAGTGTTATGAGTCCGGTCATCGCCCTGCATGGCTTTAGTTCTGGCAGATTCTTCACACTCTTGACAGCCAGTGGAATCTTCGCATGTCATGTCCACTGGAGAGGCCAGATTCTTGCTCCCTCGTGAGGATGGAGAAACAGTGGGTTAGGGCACTCAAGCTGCCTTCTCATTCCGCCTGGAATCTGTGTAACTTCACAGTTCCTTGTGCTGTATTCTGGTCAGGGGGCTTTCCCTTATTCTCCCTTAAAGAATGTTAAGTTTTTTCTACATCCACACAAATGATCACTCGGTGTGATGATAAATGTATGAATTCATTGGATTGTGGAAATCATTTCACAAAATCTGTGTCTATCCAATCATCACATTGTACACCTTGAACACATACAACTTTTATTTTTCAGTTATACCTCAATAAACCTGGGAGTTGGGGAAGGGAAAAACGATATTTAAAACACCCTTTCTCCACATTTCCCAGTTTCCCATATTAGCACTTCTCTGGAGAGTGAGCTCTGTGAGGGGAGGGGCCAAATCTGTTTTTCTCATCCTTGTACCACCAGGAATTCCAACAGTATCTGGTATATGGAGATGCTTGTTAAAGATGTGTTGACTGAGTGAATGTATCAATGACACAAATAAATATCTCTCTGTGCCCTGATATCACAGTTTGGAAACTTTCTCTTTATCTGGTCATCTGTTTGATTTCACTTTTTAAAAGTTTATGCACATATAGAAAGAATCCTCCTCCAAAGTAACTAATCCATCAGTAACTATCAAATTCTAAAAAACCCAAGTTCCTTTCAGAAATGGCAAAACTTGAAATACCATCTAAGGGGAAATCAGATACTTACTGACCATGGAGTTTGAGCGAAATTGCTTACAGTTTTCTAAAGGACAGATTTGATTGTTATCCCTATTTTAAAACCCAGTGGTTTTCAGAAGTTCTTGCCCAGCTCCTACCGATTTAGGGGGTGAACACCTTGTCCCCTGACTATGCTCCATGTGTGAAGAGCAGAGATGAGAAATGCCAAGGCTGGGGGCTTCACAGTACCCCTAATCTTTCAGTCCATTCCATCACAATTCTCCCTGTAGCCCAGCCCATAACATAGGGTAGGGTTGGGGCACAGCTGTTCAGAATGGCAGGCATGATCGGGCTTCTCAGAAAGACTTACACAAGGAATTATATCTCTTCAAGTGTCTAGCTCACTTGTGTTAGTTTCCTAAGGCTGTTGTAACAAATTACCAAACAGCTAGTGTTTTAAAACAACAGGAACTTACTATCTTACAGTTCTACAGGCCAGAAGTCCCACCATCAAAGTGTCAGCAGGGTTTTGTCCCTTCTGGAGTCTCTAGGGGAGAATCTGTTTCCTTGCCTCTTCCAGCATCTAGAGGCCACCCACATTCCTTGGCTCATGGCCCCTTCCTGCATCTTCAAATCTCCATCTCTCTCTCTTGCGTCTGCTTCTATGGCCTCCTGTCTCCCTCTTAGCAGAACTCTGGTGATCACTTTGGGTCCTCCCACATAATCCAGCCTCATCCCCTCCACTCCTGCTCAAAAGCCTTACTTCAATCACACCTGCAAAGCCCCTTCTACCATGTAAGGTTAACATGTTCACGGACTCCAGGGATTAGAACGTGAACGTGCTGTGGAGGACATTATTCTGCCTACCACTGCAGCCCATCTGCTTTCTTCTTTGGAGGCTAGACAAGCGTCCTTCAGGTCCTCCACTCTCCAAGGCAGAGCTCGATTCGCTGGCCGCTGGAGGCTTCTCTGCCACCTCCTTCCTCCTCTGACTTCCTGAGGCCTCCCAGTGGGAGCAGCTGCTTCTTCCTCCACATTCCTTTGCAAAACCTGGACCTATTCAGGGCACTCCTTTCTGCTGCCTTCTGCCAGATTCACATGTGCACGTGTTACTTTCCTGACTGACTTGAGCCCAGAATCAACTCTGTGCCCTCCTAGGGCCTAGCCAGAGCCACGGGTGGCAGATCACAGGTGCTCCAACTAGCGCTCAGCTGGAGCGTCTCCACACCAGCCACGTCTCCCTGAGTCTGGTACTATCCAGATATCTCCCCCAGACTCCCAGGATAGCAACCCTCGCCCCACCCCTAGAGCACTTCTAGCAGTGGGTGATATCTTCCCTGACTAAGAGCTGGGAGTACTTCGCAATTGCTGCCCATTTAGAATACCTGGTCCCCAGGGGCTGCTGGTAGCCTGGGAAGGGAGCCTGCATTCCGTCTGCAGCTTCCCACCTTGCACAAGCCAGCTTGTTATTGCTTTGCTGTTTGTTGTGGCAGTGGCAGCTGTTCTGCAAGGCCAAGTGAGGAGCCTGTCTCCAAGCAGGCCTGGCTATTTCCACTGTAATTCTCTTCCCCTCAGGGTGCCATCCTCTACATGTGTTGGTATGACTCACTTGGCACCGGTACCTAGTAAGAGCCAGAGTTTAATGAAAAGGTACTGGTTGAGAACTTCCTAGTCTTATTTGTTGTCAATGTTTTGCTGAATAGAGGAGGTTGGGTTTTTTTGGTTTTGTTTTTGTTTTTGAGACAGAGTTGCACTCTGTTGCCCTGGGCTCAAGCAATCCCCTTGCCTCAGCTTCCCAAGTAGTGGGATTATAGGCACCTGCCACAACACCAGCGACTTTTTTCTATTTTTAGTAAAGATGGGGGTCTCACTCTTGCTCAGGATGGTCTCTAACTACTTAGCTCAAGTGATCCACTGGCCTCAGCCCCCAGTCTCATTTTCAGCCACATCCTGGGTAGGCTTTGCCTTTACTGAGGTAGAATCATATCTCTCCAGCAATCAAGAAATGCAGAAGTAAGAACCATCTCATTGCTATGCTGTCGGCAAAGCTTGGGGTTGGGGTGAAATCGTACTAAAGGCCAGAGCAATGAAAAACATGAAATCAGAGCTTCTGCTCACACACATTTCAGAATCAGTTGGGGAGAAAGATAAGTTATCAAGTCATTACAAAATTTTATGAAATTTTCTCTCAGGAAAGTGCTGTAGAGCCAGAAAACAAAATAAGTGGACATACATATCTCACAGTCTAGATCTGGATAAATCCAAAATATTAAAAGTGAGGTCCTGAAAAGTCCTAGAAAACACCCTGGGAGAATTTTTCTTCTATAATCTCAGAACAGCAAAGGCCTTTCTAAGTATAACATAGGATCCAGAAACCATAAATGTTACAATAGTTAAATTTCATTGCATAACAAATATTTCCTACAGCAAAAATCCATGGTATGTAAAGTCAAAAAACGAATGCCCATCTGAGAAAAAATATTTATAAATCATATTACAGAAATGCTACTTTCCCTAATGTACATAGAATACATACAAATCAGGCCAAGCATGGTGGCTCACACCTGTAATCCTAGCACTCTGGAAGGCTAAGGCAAGAAGATCGTTTCAAAGTCAGGAGTTCAAGACCATCCTGAGAAAGAACAAGACCTATGTCTACAAAAGAAAAATAGAAAACTTAGCCAGGCATGGTGTCATGCCCCTGTAGACCCACGTACTTGAGAGGCAGAGGCAAGAAGATTGTTTTAGCCCAGGAGTTTGAGGTTGCAATAAGCTACGATGATGTCACTGCACTCTACCTACAGAACAAAGCAAGATGCTGTCTCAAAAAAAAAAAAAAATGCAAACTGATAAGAAAAACACTAACCATCCAATAGGTACCTGGGCAAAGCATATAAGCAGACAGTGCACAAAGAAGGAAATACAGATGGCTCTTAAACACAAGATGCTTGGCTTCACTTATAATAAGAGAAATGTACTAATATATAATTGTTATTAAATTAAATTGGCAAAGAATCAAAAAGTTTGAAAATACTTATAAGGAATCAGTAGCCCACTCGTACATTACTGGGAGAGGTATGCATTGCTATACTCCTTGGTTTTCAACACCTACCAAAATCACAAATGCATGTCTTCTGACTCAGCAATTTGCTAGGAGTTTATCCTGTGAATAATCTCTAACCTGGGAGCAATGACATATATAGAATTTTATTTACTGTAGCACTGTGTATGCCATCAAAAGATTGAAAGTAATCATTAGTAAATCATCATAAAAATAGAAGAGTGATAAATTCTGATATTCACAAATAATGGAAGTCTGTGCATTGGCCAAGAGCAAACATCCTTATAATAATTATGGAAATATTTCAAAGATCTATTGCAAAGTGATAAGAGCAAGGTGCAGAGCAGTTTGCTCAGTATAACTACCACTTGTGTATAAAAGAAACAAGGAGTAAACTACTAGCTATGGTCAAGAATAAGCTCAGTATTTTTCTACTGGCTGTTTTTTGCTCATGCTGTTCTCTGGATTCTAAATGGTCTTTTCTCCGTCTCTGCCTGTTGAAAAAAAATAATTCTTCAAAAACAATTTCAAATATTTATTTGTCTATGAACCTTTATTAATCTCCTGAATTAAGTATTCTGTCAATTGAAAAAAATCTGTAAAGTTATTGGGAGAATAGTTTAAAGCAGCAGTTCTCAACCCATGGGTCACGACCTACAGGAGCTATATTAAAGGGCCACGGCATTAGGAAGGTTGAGAACCACAGGTTTCAAGGTTTGAGGTGAGAAATCCTTTGGTACATAGAGAAGCTTGTTTATACCAGCAGCCAAGAAGCCTGGAAAGCAAGTGGCTAGGAACACAACTTGTTGAGAACTGACTACTTTTCCTTGCAAGAAGTGGTCCACAGCTTGGAAGAAGCGGTAGTCAGTTGGTTCAAGGTCAGGTGAAAACGATGGATGATAGTGAGTTTCCAAGTCCAGCTTCTTGGTAGTTTGAGCAGCACTGTGTGTGCAATATGTGGTCAAGCATTGTCTTGCAAGAGAACTGGACTATCTCTGTTGATCAATCTCAGCTGCTTAATCGCAAGCGTCTGCATCATTTTGTCCAGTTGGTTGCAGTAGACATCAACTGTAATTGACCAGGTTTCATGAAGCTGAAATGGATAATATCACCCCTGGAACATGAAACGCATACCATTAGTTGATGAATATTTGGTACTGGACCATGTTTTGGCACTTCCTCTTTATGTAACCATTGTGCTGAATGCTTGTCATTGTCAGAAAGAATCCTTTTTACATTACAGGTAACGATACGGTGTAGAAAAGGTTCACCTTTATGTCGTGACAGCCAAGAAAGGCAAGCTTCGAGACAATGTCTCTTCTGATGCTGGTTTAATTCATGCAGAACAAGTTTCTTTAACTTGCCGATTTGTTGTAAATGGTCCAACATTGTTGGAATAGTCACGTCAAACCTTGCTGTTAATTCATGCCTAGGTTGAGATGGATTCGTGTTCACTACCTCTTTCTGGTCATCATTATCCACCTTGGTCTCAGCTTGCCTACATGGCTCATTTTCAAAATTAAAATCACCAGAGAGGAACATCTCTCGGCATCCATGTAGTGTGTGTTCATTAGTTAATACTTCCTAAACACTTCCTTGATAATTCAAGGTTTTTGCACTACATTGATTCCAGGATGGAACTAATATTAGAAAAGAACACAAATGTTTTACTTACCCTTGGTTTCACAAAAATTGCTCTAAAAAAACTTTGAAAGATAATCACAAGCCAAACATACATTTGAAAGAATGAGGATTCACACTAAAAATAAAAAAAGTGTCAAAGGGAAATGTCAGTGATATAAACTGTCAAACTTAGTACTGATGGAAATCAGACATTTCATACTTCATAACCTTAATACATATTTGGAAAGAGCTCCAATGAATGAATGCCATTTGATTAAACAGCATGTAAAATATTATTTCATTTGTGGGGAAAATTTATATAGAGACAGTCAGTGCTCCTTACCCATGAGTTATGATGGAATCAACCAATATGCAGATTGAAAATATTTAGGGTTGGGTGGTGCCTGTGGCTCAGTGAGTGGGGTGCCGACCCACATACCGAGGGTGGTGGGTTCAAACCTCACCCCGGCCAAACTGCAACAAAAAAATAGCCGAGCGTTGTGGCAGGTGCCTGTAGTCCCAGCTACTCAGGGGGCTGAAGCAAGAGAATCGCAGGAGCTGGAGGTTGCTGTGAGCTGTGACTCCATGGCACTCTACCGAGGGCAAAAAACTGAGACTCTGCCTCTAAAAAAAAAAAAAAAAAGAAAGAAAAGAAAGAAAAATAAAAAGAAAATATTTAGGGTAAAAAATGGATGATTACATCTGCATTGACTAGGTACAGACATTTTTTTCTCATCATCATTCCTTAAACAATACAGCATAACAATGATTTATACAGCACTTACATTTAGAGATGATTTAAAGTATAGGGAGGATGTGCATCGGTTATATGGAAATACTACATCATTTTATGTAAGGGACTTTAGCACCCATGCATTTTGGTATTCACTGAGGGTGGTGGAACCAATTCCCTACAGATACTAAGGAGCATATGTATGCGTGGACATGTATGTGTGAATATGTGTATATAGAGAGTATACATATATACACACATGTACACGCATACACACATATATACTCTCTCTACACACACACACATATAGCAGTTTGGCTGAATAACAGTGGTTTCTGCTAGGGAGGGGAGTAGAATTGGGGTAGGGAAGGAGGATCTTTTATTTTGTGTTCTATACATTTACAGGATTTTGTTTTCTTTGTAGTTGAATGGTAGTGGTGGAAAGGACCCAGCTTATACATTTAGGAAGAAGGACTTGATCTCAGTCAATTGGCCTTCCAGTGTAATATTTTTCCATTGTTCCACCAAAAGAAAATCAGAAGTACTTCCTGAGTCAAGAATAATTAAATAGAAATAGGTAGGAGAGCCCAGGCATGGTGGCTCATGGCTGTAATCCTAGCACCCTGGAAGACCAAGGCAGATGGATTGCCTGAGCTCAGGAGTTTGAGACCAATCTAAGCAAGAGTAAGACCCTGTCTCTACTAAAAAATGGAAAAACTAGCTGGGCATAGTGGTGGGCATCTGTAGTCCCAGCTACTCTGAAGGTTGAGGCAAGAGGATCTCTTGAGTTCAAGAGTTTGAGGTTGCAGTGAGCTGTGATGATGCCACAGCACACTCTAGTCTCAGCAACAGAGGGAGACTGTTTCAAAAAAACAAAAAAATAATAAAAATTAAAAAAAAATTTTTTTAAAGGAAAAAAAAAGGAATTAGGAGGAGACATTTTCCTCTGGCTGTGAAGGTCACTCCTCAGCTTTCAGAAACATCCCTGTAATAGCTAACCCAAATAGCCACTACTGAGAGTTGAACCCACTTATTTTACAGGTATGGAGAATAGGTGGCACTCGTCAAGGACAGTGCACAGGGACTATCCTTCTAAAATTTTCTCTAACACCTCATATCTTATAAATCTTTTTTCTTTTTCTCTTGTTTCTTTCCTTGTGCTCTCTGTTAATTTTTCTACAGCTAGCTTAAAATTTGGAAAGAAAGGCCTGATCAAAGGCTGAGTAAAGAAAGACTATTTCTTGATCCTTACGTGACATACTGCCTTAAGTCACGTTCTAGAGTCACTTTAACTAACAACAAAACATTGGAGACTCATTTGATGTGAGAATTACTCTGACTCTTGTTCCCTCTCTTTTATTCTTCTTTCCCACCAACTCTTTGTTTTTATTTTCTATTTTTTTGAAACAAAGTCTCATTCTGTCTCCCAGACTAGAGTATTGTGGCATCAGCCTGGCTCACAGCAACCTCAAACTTCTGAGTTTAAGCAATCTTCCTGCCTCAGCCTTATACAGAAGTTGGGACTAAAGGTGCCTGTCACAATGCCTGGCTAATTTTTCTATTTTTTGGCAGAAATGGGGTCTCGCTATTGCTCAGGCTGGTCTCAAACTTCTGAGTTCAAGTGATCCTCCCACCTTTGCCTCCCAGAATGCTAGGATTGCAGGCTTAATGCACTGCACCCGGCCCACAAACAACACTTTTGCTGTGCTTTGATTCCTTTGTTTGAAGCATAAAGCATAGAGGAAAAGTGTCATTTCAGGTAGGTCATGTACTTGGAAATCTGACATATCTGAGTCCTATTTCTGTGAATTGTAACAAATTGCCTAACTTTTCTGCATGTTAGTTTTTTATCTGTCAAGCAATAACACCCAAAAGAAATCACAATAAATTAGATAATACTATGAAATGGATGATAATGAAAATACAGCACATCAAAACGTGTCAGGTGCAGCTAAAGCAGGAATTAAAAATGTTTATCCTTTAATGCATCTATCAGAAAACAAGGAAAACTGAAAATCAACTTAGCTTTTCAAGGAGCTAAAATAAAAAGTAAACTAAAACCCAAAGAAATTAGCAGGAGTAAGACAGTATAGATAAAAACAGATCCAATGACAGCACACATATGCACACGTACAACAGAAATTCCTCAATTTATAACCAGTTAACAGCATTGATAACCCCTTAGCAAAACTAATGAAGAATAGAAATTCAGGCTTGGCGTCTGTAGCTCCTTGAGTAGGGGGCTGGTCACACACAGTGAGGCTGGTGGGTTCGAGCCCAGCCCAGGGCCTACTAACAACAATGACAACTGCAACCAAAAAACAGCCGGGCATTGTGGCAGGCACCTGTAGTCCCAGCTACGCAGGAGGCTGAGGCAGGAGGATCACCTAAGCCGAGGGGCTGGAGGGTGCTGTGAGCTGTGACACATGGCACTCTACCAAGGGCGACAAAGGAAACTCTGTCTCTGAAAACAAACAAAAAAAAGAGTATGGCTTTGTTAGGAAAGTGAGCTTAGCCCACTCTTGCGCTTCCAGCGTCTGCCCTGAGACAAGGCAGCAAGAAGGCTTTCGCCAGATGGCCCTTCCACCTTGAACTTCACAGACTCTAGAGCTGTAAGAAATTAGTTTCTTTTCTTTCTTTCTTTTTTTTTTTAAATAAGTTATCCAGTCTTTTTGCAACACAAAACAGACTAAGATAGTGCTACTGGTAGGAGGAATAGCAAGGGAAAGGCTGCATCAGGAGGGGCCTGAAACAAGGTCATTGTGCTGACACTGGAAAGTAAGAGCACGTGGCAGGTGGATGAAACTGGAGAGATAAACAGGGCCCAGACTTTGCCAGACCTTGCAGGCCATACTAAGAAGTTTGGTCTTTATCCTGAAAGCAACAGGAAACCATTTAAGGGTTTTAAGTGGGGTAACATTACCAGATCAAAAAAGATCATACTCCATATGGGAGGAAAACATGAATTGGATGAGAGTCCCAGTCATATTGTCGGAAAAAGTGCTGCATTTTCATCTGAAACTCCTGTGAATGTAATTTGCATATGTTGTGGGAAGAGGAAAATGAGAAGTTATCTGCCCTTCTAATTGTCACCCTTGGTGTTTTTGAGAACTGGAATTCTAGGTATAGGACAAAGGAAATATAGTTGGAAGATAAAAGGTTAACCAAAGTTTCTGTACTGCTGATTCTGAACTGTCAGTATCATTACGAACTCATAATATATTTCATCTTAAAAATTTTATTTCATATTTCTTCTCACTGAAATTATCTAGAAACAACGACAAAGATAGTAGCAACTCTTGGCATCTAGGGGTCTCTAAATACCATTATCCACTACTTGGGTTCCTTAGAACCTGGCTAATTCCAGACTCTAAGGCTATGGGGTAAGCTGGGAATATCTTAGCTTACCACTGGCTAAAAAGGGAAAAATTAAAGAATCCATTTGAATAATACTATAATTATAAATTATATTCTTAATGATATAAAAAATTAGTCATCTCTGGAGGATGCTGTGGAATGAATTTATTATTTTGAAAATTAGTAAATAAAGAGAAAGAATCATGTGTTTATCCGTTTTCCCTGTACAAACTGTACCTGGGGCTAAGCAATAGACAGGGTAATACTTGTTTTAGCAGAAGTCTTCCAGCTGTCAAATGAATGAAGAATAACATAATTATAGTATTACCATTTTCCAATCCTTAATGAAATATGGATCTGGGTAATGATCGTTAATAGCTGCTAAAATCACAGAACAAGAGTCAGCAAGTTTTGCTGTGCCTCTGAATGGAAGAACACAGTATCACAAGGAAATATACTTGCAAAAAATATACCTGCATCTGATCACGCCTTTAGAACGAACTATCCATATACGAAAAATTCAGGAGATAGAAAAACATGTTGAATACCACAATAGGGGATAAAACCAGAAGAAATCAGACTTTGTGAAACTCTACAGAGCAAATGTTCCCGCTATCAACAGAAAATTACATGAAAGAAAGAGGATTACATAGACCAAGGTAGATAAAAGATGGATCAATCCATTGAAATACATAGGTTTTGTTTTGTTCTCAATTTAAACAAGAAAACCTTAAAAATCATTTGATTGGGGATAATGGGTACATGGAGGTTTCTTAAAGTAGTCTTTCAAACTTCATGTTTGAAATTTTCTATAATAAAATTTGAAATAACGAGAAAAACTAACTTCTAGTGAGTGTTTATTATATATGAGGCACTGTCTTAAGCACTTTACATATTTAAATTAGTCTGTTCATGAGGCCGGCACTCATCTCCACTATACAAATGAGGAAACCAAGGCCCAGAGTGGTTAAATACTTTGCTCAAGTTACACAGCTAATGCATTATGGTATCAGGATAAAAATCGTCTTATTCCAGAACCCATTTTCTAACCTGTATCCTAGTACCACTCATGATGATGGCAGCTTGGAATACAGTGGCGATAATGGAAAGGAGTGGATGGAATGAAGAGATAGAAGGCAAAACGGGCCAGACTCCACACTGGATTGCATGAGGCTAAGGGTCAGGGAAGGGTCCAACATGCCTGTGAACTTTTGGCTGGCATCATAAGATAGGTGGCGGTACTGTTCACTGAAATAGGAAAGGTGATTTGGTTTTAGAGCATGTCAAGTTTGAGGTGTCTTTGGGACAGCCAGGTGATGTCAGTTGGGCAGCGATGCTGGCACTCTCATACACTGGTTTTCTCCTTTCTTTTCCTCA
The DNA here is from genome assembly GCF_000181295.1 of Otolemur garnettii. Classification (NCBI taxonomy): domain Eukaryota; kingdom Metazoa; phylum Chordata; class Mammalia; order Primates; family Galagidae; genus Otolemur; species Otolemur garnettii. The sequence goes on from NW_003852412.1 coordinate 6,502,291, forward strand.
GAACTGTGTCCTTTTTATTGCAATGGGGGGGGGACTACTTTTCTAATTTCGAAATGTGACTTTAATATTCTGTTCTTGTTTCAGAGGTGTGAGTAGAGGTGTCACTCACACATATTGGGAGGCTGCTTTTAGTTTGCTGTTGGAAGAACTGGGAGAAAACAGGTCAGTCAACCAGAACTTGATTGCTTAGTATGTTCCAAGCACTGTGTTAGGCGCTGACACGTGCTGGATCATTTCATCCTCTTACACAGTTACTCAAACCATTATGAAGATGGCATTCTTTCCATTAAATGAGGAGACTAAACATGCAAAGAGTAAGTCACTTGCCCAGAGTTACAGGCTGCAGAGCAACAGTCTGCATCCCTAGTCTGTGTTTCAAGGTGTGGGTGGTGACTTAGCGGTCATGGTATTTAATTGCACAGACTCACAAAGTAAGAAAGTTCTTCCCTTCTAATTTTCATCCAACCTTATTACATGGAGGACAAGTGCTAGTATGTCTTTAAGATCTCTCTAACATTAGGCTAATCTTTTTTTTTTTTTTGCCGGGGCTGGGTTTGAACCCACCACCTCTGGCATGTGGGGCTGGCACCCTACTCCTTTGAGCCACAGGCACCCCCCTGGCTAATCTGTTTTTAACCAAGAGATGGGTGCCTCAGGCTCAGAGTCTTGAGCAAATAATAATAACAGTATGTAGCAGGAATGAAATCGCATCTTATTTTCATTGTGTATTTTTTTAGGGATAACTTCTCTTTACAAATGATATTCGTGTTTCCATTGATATAGCAATATCAACTTTCATTTAAAGTAAATTTAAGTAAAGGAAATAAACTGAGTAAAAGAAAACATATTACATACATAAAAGTAGTAGAGGTTCAAAGAAATGGAAAATTTTGCCAGGTGAGGCTGGAATACCATGGCTGACCTTTGGAAAAGTGTTCTTCACCGTATCTGCCCACCCCACCCCTACTAGGAGCTTTGGTGCCGGCCTTACACCTTTCTGACAGCAATTGAACATGTGTCTGGACTAAGATATAAGCTACTCCCATCTCACCTGGAAACACCTCCTCTCTGTTCACTGGTGAATGCAGCTCTCCAGTGAGTCTGTCACCGATCCCAAACACTGCGAGCCAGACAGTATCTTTATTCCACACTGACCAGAATGACACATCGGAAAGGACCCACAGACTTTGGCTGGCCACCATGTCTCCCACGCCAAGGTTTCAGAGACCTTGTATGTCATGGCAGTTTACAGCTAAGACACTGAATTCTTTTGGCAATCTTAGAATAGCCAGGTGATTTCCCTACACTAGCATGTACTCTGGCATTAAAGGTATATTGACTTCTCGAATTTCCATCCATTCCGTGTCCCTAAAACGCAGATCTCCCAGTCCTGTGTTTGCATTTTTTTCTCTTCTATACTCTCCTCCCCTTTTATGGGACATACGTTGTATTCACTATGTTTGCGAGAAATGATTGTAAATGGGATGCTTCTAATAGGCATTTTTATGAGTTTTTCTAAACATAACAGCAATAAAAGTTCCCAATGCTACGTGTATTTTAAAAGACATCATTTTCACAGGAAATAATTTTGCTTGTGTGTTCCCCAAGGAACGGAAAAGTACATTATAGTCACTGATCCTGCTGGGTAGAGAGGCATCTTCTCTTTATTCTTTGTTATGCTTGATACTATCTGTTCGGCATATCATTAAGAAGAGAAATCTGCATCTAATATAAGACATCTGTATTCCTCTCATTTCTCATGGGCACCACGAAGCCAGGGCTTATTCACCGTTGGCCCTTGCAGAGTGCAGTCCGAGGCTGAACAATACTAAGCTTAAGTTTGCATTTTGACAATTCTTTAAGTGAAAGTGGTAGATATTGCTATTGCTAAATATTAGTTATGTATGTCTTCCCAAATTCACAAGGTCAAACTGAAGACAGGTTCCTCTTCCCGGGCGGGGTACCCATAGTGCCGAGTCCTCCCGCAGAAGCTACCCCAGCTCCAGAGAATCTGGCTTCATCACATATGGGACACAAGGCCAAGGCTGGACTAGTGCACCTCGGACAAGGGAGGTCCCCCACCCTGAAAATGGAAACTCATCCCATTCTTCTGCTCAGGCACGGTGAGGCTTTGGAGTGGGCAGTAGTGTGTGTGTGTGTGGGGAGCGGTGTAGACTGGAAGTATCTTCCCCCTTCAGGGTTGAAGCAAGAAGAGCCCAGCGGGTTCCCTAACCCCTTTGGCTAGCGGCTCTGCTCAGACTATTGTCCGCACCCCTCATCCCTCCAGCTTCCGGGCCGCAGGCGAGATGATTTGCTGCAGATGACATCAGCCCTGGGCCAACGGCTGGAAGCGCGGAGGCAGTCACCGCGTGAGGATGTGCCGGGTGGTCCTTTCCTCCTCCTCTTCCTCCTCCTCCCCGGCTCACTGCCTAGTCTCCATATAAAAGCCGCGCCGCCTCCCCGCCCTCTCTCACTCCCAGCTCCTCTCCGCCGCGCACCCTCCGCCGCGCACGGAGAGGGCGGAGGGGGAGGCGGCGCGCGGCGCCAGGAGGAGGGGGACGCAGAGGGCGGAGCGCAGACAGCACCTTCGGAGATAATCCTTTCTCCTGCCGCAGAGGAGAGGAGCAGCCAGAGCGAGACACTTCGCCGAGGCTTACCGGGCCGGCAGGATGGCGACCGTGGTGGTGGAAGCCACCGAGCCGGAGCCGTCCGGCAGCATCGCCAACCCGGCGGCGTCCACTTCTCCCAGCCTGTCGCACCGCTTCCTCGACAGCAAGTTCTACTTGCTGGTGGTCGTCGGCGAGATCGTGACCGAGGAGCACCTGCGGCGCGCCATCGGCAACATCGAGCTCGGTAAGCGGCCTCGCGCCCCCAGGGATATGCGCCGGGCGACTCACAAACACGACCCCACCCAGGGCGCAACAGCCACCGTTCTGCACTCTCGCGCCCCGCACCCATGCCTCTCCCCGCCACCTCCAGCACTTGGTCCAGACTCTTTTTGGGGGGTAATTTCAGAGAATAATCTGCATTATTAGATTTAAGATTCAGAGAGAGAGTCTCCAATAACCTTGAGGGATCTGTCAGCAAGCTGGGTCCTCAGCCACAGCCGAGTTGGCCACCGCTTCTCCCGCAGAGTGAATTGCAGGTGTTGCCGGAGAAGCAGAGGCCACAATAAAGCCGCAACCGCAGGAGGCAGAAGGGTGGGGGAGGACTGATGCCACCACTCCTTTCACCGCCCCCCCTTCCCTCAGCAAGAGGCTAGGACTCCCCTCACCCGCACACCTGGGGCTGAAACACCATGTGCCAGAGTTCGCGTGGGAATCGTTTTCACTACAGTCACCTCAGTCCCGGAGAAATGTCTTTTCTGGCTTAACACCTCCCGATCCTTTCTTTCCTCAGAATGACTAGGCTAGTCCTAGGGCCACGCCCGCTCCCCCATCCCCCGGGATGCTGGGATGCGGCGCCGCCTGCGCCTCCCAGACTGAGCCCGCCTGGCCACCACCCCTAGGGCCTTAGCTGCAGCTCTCAGAAAGGACAATGGGTCCCCAAGTTGCGGGGTGGGGCTTCTTCTTCTAGAAGTCTCTGCCTCAAGAGTGATAACTTGAAGGGGGTGGGGGTCGGCGGGTAGGGCCAGCTCCACGCCTGGTGCGCGCCCGAGGAGCGCGCTCTGCGGAGGCCGAATAGCGGTTCGCTAGAAACCCTGGGCGGGGCCGCGAGGGTCCGGCGGGCGCAGCCTCGGGCGCGCAAACCGGCCCGCCCCTCAGCCCCACCCTGGGTGTCGCAGTGTCCCCAGCCTCCCGCCGCACCTGCCCCCCCCAACACACACACATACTGCGCCGCCCCCGTCGGGCTGCGCCCGGGCCTCGGGCTGCGGGGGCTGCGCGCCCCACCTCTCCTTCTGCGCGGCTTTGTTGCGCTGGGAGTCACCGGGTGGGCAGCTCCAGTCTCTGCCTGTCCCTTTACTCGCGGCGCCCCGACCCTCCCTCGTCCTGCCAGAGGTCGCCGAGTCCCTCCGCAGCGCCGGCCCGCGCTCTATTCTCCCGGGGTGGTGCTGAAGCGGTTCTCCGGGAGACACCGGCTGGTGGGCGTGGTGCAGTCCGCACTGCGGTCTCTACGGCAGCCCGAGGCGGACAAAGGGCGTTCACGGAGCCCCGGCTCCCCGCTCCCCCATCCCCAATAAAAGACGAAAGAAAAACCTTGTTTTAGATGAAAATAATAATAGTAATAATAAACGTTTGTCATCTGCCTGTGCATTTGGAAACAGCCACTTGTCCCCAGAACAAAAGGCTGAGGGTGGGGACTGGAGTTGCAGACCTGGTTCTTTTGTTTAACTTTAAAGCACTGATTTTCTTCCCTTTCAGCTGGAAAAAATATATATATGAGCAGAAAGCAGTTATGGTATTGTACTTGAAAAAATTCAAGAATAAGAGATTTCAGTAGTGAAGTGTCTTTTTTGAGCATCTCAATGACCCTTCATTTTTCAAACTATAGGCCTTTGATCTGACCTGTTCTAATTTAGTTTATTTGCACATTTTTCTCCTTGAAAAACATTTGCAAGTCCTGCCTTTGGGTGTGGCTGTTGAGGAATCAATGACTGAATTTTTTTTTTAATCGTTTGTCAGTACCATTGCCAGGAAATAAGAATATATTAGGAGATGCTTTTCTATCAAGAAAATTCTCAGAACCACCCAAGGTGGTGCTAGGAGAGAATCATCACCCCCATTTTAGACATGGGGGCCCGGAGAGGCAGGAAGGGTGAGGAAACCGGCTCAAGGTCACACCACGCATTAGTGATAGAAGTGCCAGTCCTGCAGCGTCACTGATTTTCTGACCCTGTCATGATCAGCAGAGCCGGCTGACATCTCAGATCAGAGGGAGATTTCAGTACCTCAGTTTTCAGAGCTTGCCTTTGTACAGTCATCACTTGTGGGCAGCGCCCCACGCAGGGAGATGGTTCAGCCGTCACCGTCACCTTCGGACCATAATTACCTTCCTGCTTTGTTACTCAGCTGATCATCCTTTCAGCGCCTCATTCCTCCAGGGGTTTATTCAAGCTGCTTCTGTTTACTGAGAAAATAGATGCATCCAAGTACTGCTGTGAAGTGCTTCCTGTCTTTACTCTTTTTTACACTACTAGCAGTTGGTGATCAGATTCAGATTGATCTTTTGGACTTTTAAAAAAAATTAAAATTCTATTGATCGTATAGAGAGGAAAGGACACAAATCATAGTTGAGCAGCTCCATGAATTTTCACAAAATACCTGTGTTACCCTGATCAAGAAATAGACATTGCTGGAATTCCAGAAGCCCTCTGTTCCCTCTGCAGTCATCACCATGCCTTTCTGATTTTTAATTCCCTGATTTAGTCAGGGTTAAGCATGCCACTTCGAAATGGCTGTATTGATCCCATTAAGAATCGACGGTGTGAGCACAGCCATTTCCTTACACACTGGAACAGATGCTGCTTTTCCTCTGGAGATGGTTTCCTGGATCCTCAACCTGTAGGGTTTTCCAGTGCTAGGTGAAAATACTGCTCTCTCGGCTTGCCACACAGTCTGAGATGATGACTTAGCAACAGGGCAAGCTGGTCCTGTTTCCCTGCTGCTTCAGCCATCAGGTCCCCCAGCTGAGCCTCCTCCAGAGGTCACTCTGCTGCCACTGCTGTTGTTGCTGGTGCCTGTGGGCTGGGTTCTGTGAAGCAAGATGGAGCTGCTCCGGGGGGCCCAGCCCTGATTGTGTGCTGCAGGCTGGGAACGCAGTTCCTCATCTGTTATTCTTTCTTCCTATTCCTCCTCCCATCTTAACTGAGGCTCTGTGGGTTTGGAGACCCCAGCAACTTGGATTCTTGCCATCTGTTTACTAAGGGCTCTCTGGGAAGCCGAGAAAATAATCTATAAATCTGTAGGGTGATGGTGGTGAGGCGGTAAATCAGCACGCCCAAGATATCCCAGTATGGATGCTTAGTAACACTTCTTGAAACCAAGGAAGAGAGATGATCACTCTTGTTTGCTCAACTATATTCAAAAAGCATAAATGCAGGGTTTGGACATTTCTTCTTCAGAGTTTGAAACAGTAGTAATTCCTTGGACTGGTCTGGCTTTATTTAGTTAGTTATGTAGGACTTTATTCCAGGTCACTGTCACTACCACCAGCTACTACTTCTTGGCTCCTCCTTTGCCTCCTCCCTAATTAGCCTTCAACATGGACTCAGCCCGTTGTCTCATTTTCTTCTTAATACATAGACTATATACATATGCCTCACAAACTGAATTCTTGAACCGTGTGAAAGGAGTTCGTTGTTTCATTTTAATTTCTTTTTGTAAGGAACTAAAAAAGATATAAGGAATACTACGTGTCTGATGTTTTTGATTACTGTTTAAGAGTGTAACTTTTCCTTTCCTAAACCCTGGGAATCAGCAAGATTTGCTCACGAAAAGATAGATGTGTGTAGCATCTACTGTCCTGGATTCTTAGATACAAGTTTAGCTGATTACATTGCAACATTCTGATGTCGCTTTTTCCAGTGTGCTCAGTCTGAGATGAAGAACCCAGGAAAAGATTTGGGGTTTAGTTTTTGCTTTTCACAGAAAAAAGAAAGTCAAACAAACAAAAATAAAACCAACAACAAGCATCCTCTAAACTATATATGGTGGGAGTTAAATAAAGTGTTAGAGAATGTTTACATTTATTATATTTGTCTTTATACTTTTCAAAGTCAAAAGGCAGATGGATTTCTGCTTGCACTGCTGAATTGGTATTAGCTACTGCGGGCTCTGTGATCCATGCTGAAACACAACACAGTCCCAAAACGGAAGGTCATTACACTGATGATTCATTGTTAACCTTCTCCAAGGCTTACTTTTTAAAATGTTCTAATTTTTCAGACCAATAAATAAATCATTATAAATCACTTCTGGTTTGCTTCTATTGTAAGATGTTATTATCTCAGCTCTAAATTATTTATTATCAATGCATTGAAACTATGAACTCGGTCTGTAAGATACTGTGTGCCTTACAAATCATATATGTTATGAACATCAAGTGGCTGCTTTAAAAAAACAAGGGCAAAAGCAAATTGAAGATTGGGCTGAGGGAAAAAATAGCACATCTTTTTTTTACTGAGAAATAAAGCCTTTCTTTTCGTGGTTTCTTTAAGATTTAAATGTGATTCTAGATCACTTATTAGCATAGTTTTATGGATAGAATCTTGTGATTATAGGCTAATTATGTTGGTATTTATAAGAAATACTCAAAAGCCCATTTCTTTTGGGGAGTGACCACAGCCACCAGAGGAAAATCGATTTGTCAAAGGCCCAAATAACTTTGTCACATCGAACCCATGTGTCATCAACATGCAGTGCATGGTCATTTCATTCTGCCTCCTTCAGTCTGTCTCTTTTAAGAATGTAGGTTTTACCCCTGAAATGGGAGGTGCTTATTTTTTTTCTGCAGACGTGGTCTTACTCTGTCTGCCCTAGGCTGGAGTACAGTGGAGTGATTATCACTCACTGTGACTTCCAGCTCCTAGGCTTAAGCAATCCTCCTGCCCCAGCCTCCCCAGTAACTAGGACTACAAGAATATGCCAGTGGGCCTGGATAATTTTTTAAATTTTATTTCGGAGAGATAGGGTTTGGGCTGTGTTGCCCAGGCTGGTCTTGAACTCCTGGCCTCATGTGATCCTCCTGCTTTGGCCTCGCAAAAGTGCTGGGATTATAGATATGAGCCACTGTGTTTGGCCTGGAGGTGCTTTTTAAAATTGTTTACTTGAATGATCAATAAACTTGGAATAATCTAACTGTATACACCAAGGTGACCTGGCTCCTCCTCATTTTTCGCCCTGACTTATTCTGTGATGCCCCTGTCCCATCCCCCCCCACCATTTCTCTTCTCCTTTTTTCATCTGTAAATGTGCATATTGGTATTCTCTATGTGCACTGCTACCACCTGGGGTCAGGGAACTGAAAAGGGGAGATCCTTTTTTACCCCCTGGTCACTGAGGATAGATGAGTGATAGCACTCACGTTCAGGAGTGGGCATTAGCCACAGAGCAGGCCCAGATTGTCCTTAGGGATTAAAGATGCCTTCTGGGTCCAAACATTTAAAACTGGAGGTTCACTGCCCCCAGCTGCCTGGAGTTATTTGGCCCCCACCTGGGTGAGCCCTTAAGGGACTCAGTCTTTTTGGAGTGCTAGAGCAGCAAAGCCTCAGGGAAGAGTTTGACTTGGGGTGTCCAGGGTTGAGGAGATGGAATAATCAGAAAAATGGTCAGGAACTTATCATGGCTTCTCTGTTCCTATCAGAGACGAAGATGACCTGCTTCTGAAAGCCTGTTCAGAACATCCTTTGGATTCAGAGAGGGGAGATGGTGGGGAAGAGCCCAAGTAGTATTTTTCTGGCCAATGAATGCATTAGAGGGCCCACTGTTGGCTCCCTGTGAGGCACAAAGGGGAAATACATAACCCTGCTAAGCACAATATGAACCTCCATTGAGAAATACTCTTTCCATTTACTAATATTATCCAGCAGAAAGTACCAGGTAATTACAAAGTATTGTGTTTCTAAAATTAGGGTAGAAAGTGGCTTGGTTCCAAAATTTTCTTTTCCAACTAGAATAGGTAGTAAATCCATTGTAATCTTTATTTTATAAGTGTTAGTAGTGATTGTGCATTGTTAAGAAATAATTTGACTAGAAATTGCTCTCTTAAAAAAAAGAACTCTAAATTTTTGGTTTCATTGGGAGTATAAAACTGAGAAATAATATTTTTATCATCTATTCACCAGTGTAATTTAAATGTTTCTAAGTGGGTTTTTTATGGTTTACTACTTTTTCGCTTGCTAAATTATAAATGTGTAAACATACGTAAAAATAAAATAAATGGGTAAATAGAAAGCAAACATTTAATTGCTTGCGTCTTGACAGGTTAATTGAAGCCAAGGGAAAAATGGCAAATAACAATACGAGAGCAAGTGCAGGCTAACCCCCGATGAAGTCATTGAAATAATGTAGCCATGTAGTCATGACTTAGAACAAAGACAGAAAAATTGTATGAATTTAATTTAAATGCATATGTCTCATTATTAACTTATCGACCCAGCTTGACAGGCTAGAAGACAAAGTGGAGCTCAGACTGGAACATGGTGAATTCAGCCCCCAATACCAATTAGGCAGCTCAGACAGGAACTCAATGATTTTCTTGCACTAGACTAGTATAGAGTGTATATGTTGAAGTAAAATATTCTAATGAATTCAGACCTCTCAACCTGTCAAGCTCTCTGCGAAACAAAAAGAACCCATTTATCATTTCTGCACTAAAAACATCGCGCAAAATCTCAACCTGCCTTTCTGGTTACAATTTAAATACTCCATTAGCACAAATGCAAACTAAGGCTATTAATGTTTCCTGGGGGACCTGTAAATTCTCCCTTATAATTTAACCTCTCTCTAGGAATGTTAACTCTTCCACACCTGAATTATTCCCATTGATCTTATGACCAATTTCTGCCTCTATTTAGTAGTAGACAGACCGTCACTTGAAAATATTTTAGGTGTGCAGTGAACAGAGTTTCTAGCATCTTTTTCTGTAATCATATACATACCTATACAATTATATTTACATATATACCCATATATATGTAAAGTTCTATCCTGCAAAAATACACACACACACACACACACACACACGGCACACAGTCTACCTTTGTAGGTTAGGAATAGTGAGTGAAACCTAGGTGGGGATAGGTACAGATATGCATTAGCTATCTAGGGATATGTTTAACACACTGCCATTTATTCTCCCAAGTCTCTTTGCATGACCAATCACCAGCAAGATGATTAAATGACTGGTGTTTATTTAGTTAGTTCACCTGCTTGTTGCACCTGGAGGGTCACGCCTCTGCCCTTAGAAAGTATACTATAAATGTTTATGGTTCTAGAGTTGCTCCTGGCCGCCGAGGATGCTCCATGGAAGGGTATAATTATGGGTCCCGTATACTTGCCCTGTGATGAACAATCTATTTGGAAAACACACACGCACATGACCACACACGTCAGAGTTCTAGAGTTCCCCAACATTCCCTGGCCTGCACCTCAGGCCTCTTGTCTCTACTGCTCTCTGAGTTTCCCTCTGGGCTCTGCCCTTTCAGAGGGCAAGAAAGATAGTGCAGCAGGCAGGGGAAGGAAGAGACGAGGGAGGTAGGACATGAGCGCAGGAAGCCGCCCTCCTCTTCTTGCTCTCGCCTTCCTCTCACTGCAGATATCCCTTTCAGTCTAGTGAAGGAAGTCTGAACTTCATGAAAATAGCTGGTTCAGAGTCCTCAACTCCATAGAAGTTTTATAAAAAGTATAGAAAGTTGCCACATTTCTTTGCCTCTGGATAAGAAAATTCAGTTTAGCAACTAACAAGTGTGAATGAAAGAGCTGCCTTCCAAGCTACTCAGGTGAAAGAAATGCTGGAAGGCTAGAAAGGCCAAGTCTTGAAGATCGAGATCTAGCCTGCTCATCAGTGATCAGACACATTTTGGATTCATACCCAGGGGTAAAAAAACCAAGGTCAAAAATGGGATGGGTAAAGGAATGAAGGCACTGCGGCACACTACCAAAGCATCATCTTGCAAACAAAGGCCTGGGTTTGAATGGCAGCCCCCAAGGATGCCTTCCCCACCTTCATTTTACATTTTCTTGCCCCCTACAAGGGGATCATGAGAAAGCTAGGGATAGTCTGGTGGCCTCTTAGCCACTGAAGAACTAACCGTCTTCCTGCCCTTGCTGTCCCCTCCCTGGAGTAGAGTCTGTCATTTTCCTAATAACTGTTTTCTTTTACTCTTCCAGAAGAGCTGCATTTACGTTTTGTAAGGGGCAGAAGTTCAGTCCACACTTGTAGTTATCCCTGCCCTGGTGGCCTCATGAGAGACCTCCCTGACCCTCCCATTCTGCGGGCATCCATTGTTGGCCACCAAGCTCTTCAGAAAAGGAGTTTCCACATCCTCCCTGAAAGCCTGAGAAATGTTATGGTGATGTTTTCCAAACCACTCTGAAATGACTAACTGGAAGCTTGTCAACTGTCTTCCCCTTCTTAGGAATCCGATCATGGGACACCAACCTGATTGAATGCAACTTGGACCAAGAACTCAAACTTTTTGTATCTCGACATTCTGCAAGATTCTCTCCTGAAGTCCCAGGTGAGGCTTCCTGTTCAGTATTAGCCTAAAATTTGAAAAGACAACAGAATAAGCCATTGGCTAGAAACCTTTGCCTTCCTGGGGCATCAAAAATACTTCCTCTTCATTCGTTGCTAAAGGGGTCTTTGTATTTGTCATGATCAGCTAGGTTAGCCAGCAGCCACCATTAAGAAAGTGAACTCTTAAGTTATTACCTTGTGAATTATCTATTTTTTTATTCTTAATGAGAAGATGTCATTTATCCTTTTTTTTTTTTTTTTTTGCTATCTGTCGGTGCTCTGAGCTCAAGGGATTGCAAACTATTTAAATGTGAATTTTACTTAAATGAAGTTATGACTACATCTAGGATGGCCCCTAGAATCTCATAACTCATTCCCTTAAGAGAGAAAGAAAACATTTGCTGCATTTCAAAATTAAATATACATCATCATTGCATCCCTCCGTTGTGTTCCCACTCCTTTCCTAGTCGGGGTGAAAGAGTCATCTGATATTCCAAACTGCTGTTAAAATAGCCTTTTTTTCAGAGATGAAAAAGAATACTACAGAATAATTAAAGGTAAGGAGACAAAAATTAGTCATATGCAAAGGTGTTCCTGCTAACCAGCTACGTTTCTGCAATATGCTCTAACCCGTGTCTCTGGCACTGGGGATGTGTTCATGCTGACCTGTCCTGTCTTCCCCCTTTGGGCAGTGACTCATATTTCTCTCACCTGGTCACATTTGGGGCTTAGGAGATAGAGTTTCTGGCTCATAAAGATACCAACCCTGGGATATATATCTGAAAAGCTTTGCCATGGATCCATCAGGAATATTGTATTGTATGTTGCTTCATGACTATCTCTTGAACTTTATGTAAAATAAGGTAGAGAAAGGTCTTTTTTGTCTACATGGTTTTGATGTATAACTGCTTATTTTATAGGCTTTGCTATAACAGCAGGAATGAAGTTCAGCCTTTTTGACTGATTAGATCACATTCTATTAGCCTTGTATATATTGAGATATGAAACCAGTTTTACAGAATGTCATTGCCTACATGAATCACACTTGGCTGCAGTTATATGCCCATGGGATTGTTCTCGTTTTTCCTTTTGAGTTTCATATGAAAAAACAAAATTCCATACATTTCAGTTATCCAAATGAATTGTAGCTTTAAAGTACGGAATTGAGTAAATGTGCTAAGAAAAACTTAGCAAAACTTTTAATGGTTCATTAAAAGTGAAACTTGTGCAAAGCTGTGTGAACAATCAGCTCTGAACTAACTCTGCATTGAGGGAAAGAAAGAGAATGATCTGGAGACTGTCAGGCAGCACGTGTTTTTCTGAAGGACAGGTACAGTATAAGGTTGTTTTCCTTGTTGTGACTGTACTGTACGTTTATGTCTTGCAGGCTCTCCCTGACTTTTAAAATCGTCTCCCCCCCAAAATAGGGAAATCCCCTTTTCCAATGAATGTGTTTATTTCAAGATGTAAAAACCAAGTTTCTATTCTTTTTGTGTAGGTTTCCCTGACTGCTTTTCAGACTTTTTTGGTGCACAAATCGTATGGTTCTCATTGTGTTCATTTATATTTGGCTTTGCCTTTATAAAATGACAGCTGTGTATTGGAAACTGAAAGGCAGCAAGAATTGCTGAAGAATTAACCATTTTTGGACCAAAGACCTAGGACACAATATTACTGTTGTAGACTGGGAAGGTCAAGTCCCCCCATTGCCACTTTAGCCTCATGTACCCTATTCTTTCCTTTCTCTGCTCTCACCTGCAGTAGGGACTGGTTACCTACTTAATTTGTATCAGTGCTATGCTAGATGCTATGTTTAGAGATTGGCCTCTGAACACAGAGCGTCTTTACCCTTCTTGCCAACTCGAGAAGGGACTGATAATGTGATTTTCCTTCTCAAGCCTATGAGTGCGCTGTACAGGCCCAGGCTGCCCTCTGGGAGCTAAGCTTCTAGAATGGAGCCGTTATAGTAGAGCCTCTGTGTGGGGAGCATGAAGGATTCTAGCCAACACTACAAAGGATGATAAAGGCACGTGTTAGATCAGTTTCAGATAAGTGTGTTTTAGACAGATGTTAGAGGAGAAGAGCGTAAAGTTGGGGTGCGTGGAAATGGCAAGAGGATCACTAGATGGGGCCCGTGGAAGCCTTTAGCTTGTCCTGAATAAACAGAAAAGGTTTTATGGAAAAACTTGAAGTCTGTTTTTAAGTGGGCCCAAGACTAGGAGTCTCTTCTCCTCTCATTGAAATTCTACCAAAAGTGACTCCTATACCTCCAGTCCCCTGAAATGTGATTAGCTGAACCTCTGTGTTTAGGGTTTATCTTAAGTTAACTTAGAGATAAGGAGCAAGATGAAGGACGGATCCCCTGAAAAAAAAAAACAACTGTCCCTTCAGCCAGTTATAAAATACTTAAATAGCATCTGCAACGCGCCAGGCACTACGAGGCAGGAGGTGGGCGAGGACACAGTGATGAACAAAACAAACACAGTCACTGCCTTTGTGTTTTTAATATTCTTATGAGCGGCAACAATCACATACAGAATAACACAAAATCCAGCCCTGTGCATCAAATCCAGGCTTCCAACAGATTTTTTTTCATTTGTTTGGGGGTTTTCTTGCTTATGATTCTGTTTATTAGGCTAGCAGAGCTTTATAGGGAACTCTTCATTGCCTTCCCTGACACAGGTATTTTGCATTCACGTTGGCTACTATACCTTTTGTTGTTTTTAAGAATTAGAGGTCACTTGTAAAGACTGGTGGGGCCTCAAATTGCAGCTAACAGATACTGCAAATGGCACACGGTTTTTCCCCTTGTACTGTTGGCCCCGTATGCTGGTTTGTAAATTGAATTTTGAGATTCATTTTGACTCTTTCTTCAGGATTTTAGTTCTCTTCTGAGACCGCTCTGAACATGTTAGTCATCTTGAACAAATATCCATTAAGGAGAAAGCTGGAATGTGAGTGCTTTCTCTGCACGAGGTGGCAGTAGTGTAGTAGGAAGGGCGAGGCCGTAGGTCACCCAGTTCCCCAGAATGTTAGTTACTCCTGGGATCTTTATGCCTGTCCAACTCTGACATAGTATAATTCTTAGAATGGTTTGCCATCCAGGTCCATCTTTCTATCTTGAACCTGTTGCAGCCTTTCCTTGCCTGAAGATCACTCATCAAACATGTTGCTGTGTGCCAGGATGGGTCTCTGCTGATTTGCCCTGAAAGCCATCCCTGGCCACATCTAGCCTGGCTCTCGTGAGAATAGTCATCTTCAGAGAAAAGGTTATGCGCTCTTGCATGAACACTGTCCAGTCTTTCATGCAAGTAAAAATTCAACAGTTGAGTCTTTTCAAAATAGAGCAACAGTCTTCTATTTTCTTTATATTTATGAATTCAAATACTGTCGTACAATTTTTATTTATATATCATATTTTCTTTCTACCTTACTATGTTGGATGAGAATCATTTTTTTTTTTTGAGACAGAGCCTCAAGCTGTCCCCCTGGGTAGAGTGCCATGGCATCACGTTCACAGCAACCTCCAATGCCTGGGCTCAAGCGAGTCTCCTGCCTCAGCCTCCCAAGTAGCTGGGACTACAGGCG
>NW_003852412.1:6517223-6571505 GCF_000181295.1 Otolemur garnettii
AGACAGAGTCTCACTGTGTCACCCTTGGTAGAATGCTGTGGTGTCACAGCTCTTGGCAACCTCAAACTCTTGGGCTTAAGCAATTCTCTTACCTCAGCCTCCCAAGTAGCTACAAGCACCCACCACAACGCCTGGCTAATTTTTCGTTGTGGTTATCAGTGTCGTTTACCTGGTCCTGGCTGGGTTCAAACCTGCCAGCTCCAGTGTATGTGGCCAGCGCCCTAATGACTGTGCTCCGGGCGCCAAGCCTGTAAGTTTCACCATAAAAGTAAAGCCAGGCTTACCAATTTGTATAAAACTTATTTCAATTTCCATTTCTATTTGTTTCCCTCCCCCCAAATTTAGAACTAGCTACCTCTAGTATTAGAGGAGGATATCTCCTAGGGTTGATAGGAATTGCCTCAAGACAATTGTCTTGTAGACAAGACACCATTTCAAAACAATGAACATTAAGTTTCGGGGAACATCCGACTGAGAATAAGTTTAAATTTTCTTTTCTCCATCATTTTGCTGTTATTACCTGCCTATAAAAATCACTTTAAAATTTCAGCAACCCATCTCACCAGCAACATAGCATAACAATTACAAGTGCAAATTCTGGAGCCAGACCTCCTATGTGTGATTGTAACGCTGCCATTTATTTGCTATTTGATTTTCAAATTTTCTTCTTTAATTTTAGAATATTATGGGGGCCACGTGATCTTAAGCAAGTTACTTAACCATTTTCAGTTTTCTTGCTTGTAAACTGGGGATAATCACTTCTACCTCGCAGAGTTTTTATTGAGGTCAAATGAATTAATGTGTCTAAGGATCGTAAAACAGCACCTGTCATGTGGCGGCTCACACCTGTAATCCTAGCACTCTGGGTGGCAATGGTGTTGGGGGGGTCAGGATTGCTTGAGCTCAAGAGTTGGAGACCAGCCTGAGCAAGAACTATCCAGGCATTGTGGTGGGCACCTGTAGTCTTAGCTACTGAGGAGGCTGAGGCAGGAGGATAGGGGGATCGCTTGAGCCCAGGAGTTTGAGGTTGCTGTGAGCTATGACTCCACAGCACTCTACCCAGGGAGACAGAGTAAGACCCTGTCTCTGAATTAAATAAATAAATAAATAAGTGTAAGCTACTGTTTATATTGTTTCCCTTGTTGAAACTCTGTGTGACTTGTAGATTTGGTGATTTATTATTATCTGTGGGAAGTACCCTGTTTCGATAATTTGGCTGACTTCCTTTCTTTAGTGAATTTAAATTTGTGTTAAAAATGTTTCAGAGAAATGTTTCCCCTCTGCATTATGAGAAGGCGCATCGCTGCTGGGGATGTGTAGGGGGCAGCAACATTCTATGTCCTTTGGGCGTGAAAGCAAAAAAGAGGTGATGCTTTCGAGGGCTGGCAGCTGTAGCAGAACCTTAGAGCAGGGTTGGAGACCATATGCAAACTGATCCCGTGGGTGCCCGTGCGAGGACCATCCATCAGGGTGCTGGTGGGCAGTGAGCGGCCCACGTGCCCACTGTGAGGACCCGCCCCTGGTGCCTCCTCCACCCCCGTCTGCTCCTCAGCTTCGTATTCGACTCCCAGCGATCAACAGGTGACTGTAGACTTTGCCAATTTTCAGAAACTGAGATTTCTCGTGGTTTATTTTCTTAGCTGAATAAATAGCAAGGCCTTGGCATATTTACATTTTGTCACTAGTTTTCTGACTCCGAGATCACATTCACAAAAATCTTCCTACAGTGTGATTGGTTTTGTAATGTGTAGATGGGTGGTTTTGTTTAAGAACTCTTGCCTTTCCCTTAGAAGATAAACAAACCACAGCTGAGCATCTTAGATTTGTGCTGAGTGACTGCTAAAAATATCTCGCCTTGAGACGGGGGTTTTTGATGGAGAATTCAAATCAGCCCTTTGAATTTCAGTCATGCGAATCCTCTCTTCCCTTTGACATTAATGAGGCACGGTTTTACAACTAATATTTGCCAGTAGAATGATAAGAAAATGCTAAAATGCTCTTTAGAAAAGGATCTGGGAATATTTTTAGGCATCTTTCTCTGCCTAGACTTGAGTGTTTAGTCTGCTGGGTGTAGAATTATAGCTTAATTGTATGTGCCTAGAATACATCGACTGCTCTGTGGCAGGGAGTAATGAATGTGTTTTCAGCCCTGCTCCAACCTTGGAACAATACAGCACACAAATATATGTTGCACTTGCATTCAAGGGGCTGCCTCACCCCTCGAGGAACCTGCCATTGCGGAGGGAAAGCCGGCCCTTTATCCTGGTGTTTTCACTGCCCTCAAAGGTCCAGGTCCAGGGGCTTGTCCTCAGGCCCACATGAATTGTGTCATCACACGAGATTATGGGAGCAATCCTCCCATTAGAAGAAAATCGCAAATAGAGAACCTTATTTTTGTTGAAGTAGCCAGCCCTCTCTTTAACATCCCTTGAGGTCAATGCCGCTGCCTGGGAAGGAGACCCCATTTTAATGCAAATCCCTGGCCCTTCTCCCTCTTGCCCCCTGCCCCAGCCCTCCTGGCCCACGGGAGTCCAGAGTGACCCCCAGCTCCTGGCAGTGACTCTCACCCCAGAGCTCCCATTCAGCTTTTGCAGCTGGATCAGCAACTGCCTGGTACCCCCTCCCCCATCCCACCTCCCGAATTCCTTTGAAATGGTGAAAGAGCCAGACCTTCCACGGAGAGGATCAGAGAATCTGGATCTGGAATTTTTGTTTTTTATTTATTTATTTTTTTTGAGACAGAATCTTACTCTGTCACCCAGGATAGAGTTCCACGGCCTCAGCCTGGCTCACGGCATCCTCAAACTCCTGGCTTAAGGGATCCTCCTGCCTCAGAGTCCCCAGTAGCTGGGAATACAGGTGCCTGCCACAACATCCAGCTAGTTTTTCTATTTTTAGTAGAGATGGGGTCTCATTCTTCCTCAGGCTGGTCTCGACCTCCTTAGCTCCCACAGTGCTAGGATTACAGGCATAAGCCACTCGCCTGCCGGGATCCAGAATTTATAGTATACACAGCACAAGGGATAATTCCTGTGAGGTTTACATCTTGCTCAACTTTGAAATGTCATGATTCTTTATACCCAGATCTTCACATGCTACATGATTTGTGTGCATGTATGTGTGTGAGTGTGTGTGTGTGCAAGCATGTGAGTGTATTGTATATGTGCAAGCATGTGTATGGTATGTGTGTGCATGTGTGTGGATGTGTTGTGTGTGTGTCCAGGTGTGTGTGGTTTGTGTGTGTGTGCATGTGTGTGTGTCCAGACGCGTGGGGTTTGTGTGTGTGTGCAAGTGTGTGTATGTGTTGTGTGTGTGTCGTGTGTGTGTGTGCACGTGCAGGTGTGGCCAACAGAAAGGAATAAAATGCTGCTACAGACACCTTCGCTGCTCAGGGTAGTTAATGATGGCTCATTCAGACCACCCTAGAAATACCTATTCATCTCACCTTCTTTTTTCCCTTTTAGTGCAGGAAGGATGTTTTACTCTGCCCACGGTAATGGCTCTCAAGGGTTCCTAATGGCACCGTGAAAGCACTCAGCTCAGCCAGGCACAGGCAGGAAGGTGGCGGAAAATTGGCTGCCTGGGCCCAGGAGCCATTTTCGGGAGTGTCAGTAACCCCTCCATTAAACACGATGCCGGGCGTTCCAGAATAGCTGCTAACATGCTGACCAGGCACACACCTGACGCTAGATGTGGTGTTTTTGTCTTCATGTCAGGAGACAGAGAGAACCCAGGTTTTTGATAGAAGTTTCTCTGTTTGTTTTGTTTTGAAGTGTGCAACGACAGCCAATCCTCAAGCCACCACAGGCCCCTTGTTGTAACCGCCTGCTTTGGGGTTTTCTCTCTGGGGCATTTGTTCAGCGTCTGTGGGAGCACCCGAGACAGTGATGGTGGGAGATGGGCAATAAAGTGCAAATGATTATATCACTTTAAAAATGACACGTAGGCTCAGCGCCTGTGGCTCAAGTGGCTAAGGCGCCAGCCACATACACCTAAGGTGGCAGGTTCGAATCCCTAGCCCGGGCCCGCCAAACAACGATGGCTGCAACCAAAAAATGGCCAGGTGTTGTGGCGGGCGCCTGTAGTCCCAGCTACTTGGGAGGCTGAGGCAGGAGACTCGCTTGAGCCCAGGAGTTGGAGGTTGCTGTGAGCTATGATGCCATGGCACTCTACCCAGGGGGATAGCTTGAGGCTCTGTCTAAAAAAATAAAACATAAATAAAAATGACACATAATCTTGTTCAGTGTTTATTGATAAGCAAGGAACTCTACAGGGATATATGAAAGAATACAGTAACCCCACTGTTTATCATTCAATTGGGAAAATGTTATTCATGGCTGTAAAAAATGCTGTGTTATTCAACAAAAAAAGAGGTTTTTTTAATTTACAAACTGTGTGTGTGTGAGAGACTCAAATCCCTAAAGAAAGGTTGAGAATGGAGATTAGAACAAGCATCATGTTTTGATTGTTCAACCACAGATTCAGTCACAATGACAAAGGTTACCCAGGTACCAGCACCCCACCCTCAGCTGCAGCCCAGGACTAATTAAACGCTACCCTGGCAACGATCAAGTATCCCCAAATGTCGTACCCTGGAGCTCACCCCTTCTGTTCTCTGGGCTGCGCTCTGAGGGTAATTTCTATTGCCTGGGAAGGCAGATTTCCTTGATCCTAGAGAAATGTGAGAAAGTAAGGAGTGTTCCCGGGATGCACTGCAGGGCCTGGAGGTATTAACACAGAAATGATGTTATTTAATAAACTCTTCCAGCCCAGGTTAAAGCATAGCCTACAGTGAGGACTGGGGCAACGAGTGCCTCTGGAGAATATAATAAGAGAGTCTACCCATGACTGGAAAGGAAAAGTGTGTAATTAAGAATGAACGCTGCAAACCTAGGCCATGGTTTATTGAACGTGGCTTCTCTCTGCAATGGTGCTGCACCTCATTTGAAAGACTCAAATTGAAGTTGCCTCTACAAATGGCCTCGCTGTGTTCCTGAGGGGTTAAAATAAAATACAGATATTCCGAGGACTGTCTTTGTTGTCGGAGAGGAAACGCCTCTAAACCTGTTCTTTGCCGTTAAGCTGGCCCTTTCTTTCTTAATAAAACAGGTTTTCAATGGAAGGTATGAGTAGACAAGCCACTGCTGGGCCATTTGGATCAAATTCCGATTCCTCCTTGGCACCTCACGTGGGTGGTGTGAGAAGGGTGCAGCTAGTCCCCCGAGGAAGCCACACATGTCAGTGCATGGGGCCTCAGGGACGCTGCTTCACACACTGTAAATGCTGCTTTGGGGTTCCTGAGATGTCAATCAGTGAAATGTCACATTTGGAGATGTTAACCTGATTGCAACAAAATTAAACACGGAATAATTCTGCAGCCCAGGTGAACAATACTCTCTGAGCGCCAAGCTCCTTAGCCATTTTGAGCACTTGTCCCTGTGCCTTTTTAAAACTTGCCCCTAGAAGTTTGGATTTGTGCAAGGCCATGGAGACAGATTTGAAAACTGCTTGATGCAATTCCTTTCCTTTTTAATGGAACTCGATGTCTGCTTAGAGATGATGTAGCCATCCTTCTTTTACCCAGAATTCCCAACAGTTTCTGGGCTCAAATACTAAGAGTTTTTCGTGGTGCAATTCAATAGGAAGTGGTGTTCTGTGTGGAGCCTTGGGGGCCCCACAAGATGCTCAAGCGCCTTGTAATTAGTTCACCATTATGTGCGTGTGCATGCATGAGAGAGAAAGAATACCTTACCATATTCTATTCTAATCCATTGGAAAGGGACGGTCTTGTCATATTATATGGTATATCTTGTTAGAAGGTGCTCTGTTATCAGCCAGTCTGTCATTAAATGGTCACCCTGCTGCAGCAAGGCACAGTACCAGTTCCTGGCTCTGTAGGCCGTAAGAAGATGTGTAAGTAGATCCTGGCCTGAGTGTTGTTTACCATTGAATGTGGAAATAAGATAACTGACAGAACAAGTCAGTCTACGACATGTGCCAAATGAGAATTTTGCAAAGGAGTCCTGTAAATTCTGTTTGCTTAGGCTATTTAAAAAAAAATGTGTGCATACAAAGTACACACTAAAGTCGTATCTATGCTAATTGGGGTATAAATACAATAGATCCTAGGGGGCCGGATTCTTTTTGTGAACAGAGAATATTGAATCCAAACTGAATTAAAATATTCCCTAGTTGGAGCTACATTGTAAAATTAAGCCCTTTAATTCGATAATGAAAGATGGAATTGATATTTTAAGGATACACCTATCTGAAATCATATGAGGATAAAACTGGTGGACTGGATGTATAAGCTTAATCTCAAGATTGTCTTCATCTTTGAGTGCTGGGAAGCTGGCAGTTGGAAGACTCTGAAGACAGCAGAGAGATCGTGTAAGTGAAGGGTTTTAAGGAAATCATTATGAAATAATTGGTTCACTGCCCCGAGGTGAGAGCCGACACTTAGGGAGAGCACCCGATTCTGCATTTAGGTGTCAGGGGGGACACCGAGGGGGCATCAGTTGTGAGCTGCTCCCAGGACGCTTCCCTCTCCAGAGTCCTGACCTCATGCAGCAGCTATGGGCCACCCCTTTGACTACTGCGGCCCCCTGAGCTCCCTGCAAAGTTGCTGTCAGTCCTCTCCTTTTCTGTGAAATAAATGAATTAGACTAGATCGGGTCATCTTCAACTTTGTTCTGCCAGCCATTAGTTCTGTAAAACATTAATAGTCAGTGGAAAAGGATTTCTTGGTGAAATAAGTTTGGGAATTGTGGTAGACTCAATCTCATTTTTTGAGAAGGTGTAAAGTATACATGCATAAATTTGTTTAATTTTTTTTAACCATACATTTTCCTAACCTATTTGACCAGTCAGTTCCATCAGCATTTTTCCTATGGGTCTAGATTTCTCTAGAACACAATTTGGGAAAGGACGGATCAAATGATCACTGAGTCCCTTCTAGTTTTAGTAGTCTATAATTCCGTGAATTTTTACTAAAATGGGTCATTGCTGAAATGTAGACAGGAACCTGTCCTATACTGGTTAACTTAAAATGGTTTTTAATCCAGGTTTTAGAATATCACTGAAAGAACTTTGTTTGTAAAATCTGCCTGTCCTATCTATTAAGATTATTAATTTTAGGGAGAGATGCATAGCTTTATGACACTCGGGTTGATTTCCCAATTTGGGGATTCTTAGTCTTTGTTTTTTTCCCATCTGTCTTTACTTTGCAGATAGACCAAACAGGACAACTTAATGGTGTTTATACAACGCCAAACACCTGCATGGAAAGTATTTCATAAGTCAAACTCATGGGTGTTTCTCTTCACATTACCACATAGGAAATAGCTGCGTATTTTTTCCATTTAAATGAGAATTTCCACCTTTTTGTTTGGTGTTGCATTAAAGCTTCAGATTACCTTCTTATTCATAGATCTTTAGAAGGAGGCTAAAGGTTGAATCTCATGAGTTCTGGGGATTATGTGCAGGCTGAGTGTGTTCAAAGACCCAGGCACATCATTTGTTACAGGTAATTGAGAATGGCCTGCATTTTAATAAGCATGATCAACTGTGCATATCATGTCATTGTGAACCATCAATTAGCACAACATAATTTAACAAGTTAGTACATGCAGGATATGAACACCCTTGGGAAGGAAACAATGCTCAAATCAAATTATTACTGACAGTGTACAACCTGCATATAGGTAATCATTATCAGAAAGTCATAATCACCCAGAAGGAAAAGTGATTTTTATGGTAATGTGTCTTGTGATCGGCCATTGGTATCTAATTCCTTTAAGGTAACAATTTCAATTTTTTCCATCCCTAAAGTGATCACATTTGGAAAAAAATGTTTAACTTGCTCATTCAAACCTAGGTGTGATATTATTAAAACTTATACAAAATTTTAGAATCCACTGACAGTAATTTCTTTTATATAAACACCTCAAATTTATCTAGAAATGACTTAGAATTCCTATGCCAGATTTATACATTAGCCCAATGTATAAATTATTTATAGAAAAAGTGAACTTAGGAATCTATTATTTCTTCTTCCTCTGAAATAGAATGATATTTCAAAGAGTTTTTTGTTTTTTTTTTTAAGAGCTATTATAACCCTTAAGCAAATGTTGGCATTTTACTGAAGCACAGGCCAAGAAAGACCACTCATTCAAAAGGAGAGCACTCTTTGTTTGTTACCTGCTTGGAACCCAAACTCAGAAAAATCCAATTTAATCTTCCTCCTTGGATGATTCAGGAGGAAAGTCTTCTTCCTGTGCCTCAGGGCCCTCGTTATGAACTATGCTGGTAATTACACTGTCGTGAGGATGTGCTGATCATTAGCAAATTTTTTTTTTAGACACTCTATCACCTTTGGTAGAGTGCGAGGGCCTCGTAGCTCACAGCAACTTAAACTTCTTGTGCTGAAGTGATCCTCTTGCCTCAGCCTCCCAGATAGCTGGGACTACAAGAGCCTGCCAAGACTCCCAGATACTTTTAGAGACCTGGTCTTGCTTTTGCTCAGGCTGGTTTTGAACTCCTGAGTTCAAGGGATCCACCCGCCTTGGCCTCCCAGAGTGCTAGGATTACAGGAGTGAGCCACTGCTTGAGGCCTGGATCATTAGTAAATTCTTATTACTGAAGCATTATACCATTTATACTGAGGTGGCCATTTGGCTACCTCAACACTAACATGATTGTGCTTCAGTATAGAATAGTGGATATTCCTGGGTGTCTGAGAAAATGTCATTGGCTCTATTGCAAAAGAACTCAAAACTGCTATAGAGAAAAAAAGGAAGCTGGGGAAAAAAAAAAGACCATGGTGATCTTTTAACTTGAAAAAAAACTCAGCGTTAGAAAAGTAGGTATAGGCCCTCTGCATTTGGGTTGTTCTGATGTACAGACAATGGGCGCACCCCACTCCTAAGTCCTGGCCATTTTTCCTTTCTACTTTCTGTGTCTCTTGCCTATGAAAACATAATTTTTAAATAGATAATTATCTTCTCTTTTGTACCATCTTCCTTCTAATAAGCTAATGAACACAAAAGTCCCACAAAGAGGTAAAAGAAATGTTGTGAGATTATTTTAAAGGCTTCATCACCTGGGCTATAAGAGTGTCCAGAATTTCCTTAGTGCCTCAGAATAGACAGGTTGTTAATATGGCTGTGTTATTTACATGTACATATGTATCTGTTTATATGGGGGGCTTTGCTTTTATATTATTTCAAAAATATCTTTCCCTTTTGAAGCAGCATTAGAAGATCCAAGTAAAGAACTGTTGATAAATAAGTGACATTGTATATTGTTTTTACCTTCTCTCCTTCCATTGTTTTCTCATCTTTGTCATTCATGCATTTTTCCTACTCCACTGTCAACTATTTCCCTCCTGTTTTTCTTCTCTCCTTTTCCTTTTTTTTTTCTTTGAAACAGAGTCTCACTTTGTTACCTTGGGTATAGTATAGTGCTGTGACATCATAGCAACCTCAAACTCTTGGGCTCAAGTGATCTTCTTGTCTCAGCCTCCCAAGGAGTTGGGACTATAAGCACCCATCACAACCCCTGGCTAGTTTTTTTATTTTTAGTAGAGATGGGGTCTCTTGCTCAGGCTGGTCTTGAACTTGTGAACTAAAGCAATTCACCCTTCTCAGCTTCCCCGAGTACTAGGATTATAGGTGTGAGCCATCCACCCGCCCTCCTTCTCCTTTTTCTTAGTGTGCTCTCCCCACCTCTCTCCCTCTGTTCTACAAATATTGTTGGTTTGGATTATTAAAACATCTAACATGAGATCAGTGTTTACTTTTTAAAGAAGCATTACATTATGCATTAGTTACACATATTATACTGTGTCATATTTTTGTTTTATTGTTTTATACATAGAACAGAGACTATTTGGAGCCTTTGGAATAATATTCCAGCTTATAAATATAAATGAAATAATTTGGTAAATTAACTCACTCCAGGGGTTATCTGGAAATATGATTCCATCATCAGATAGAAATTTTTATTGCTGGAATCTTTTAGGCAGCACATAGATTTTCTATGCTTGGAAGCACACTCATCACAAATTTGAAGCTAGTTACCAAAAATAATTTGTAAAAAGTTCCAACTTACGATTTAAAAAAAGAAATAAAAGCCCAAATAAACAAAAACATACTTCAAATGAGCAAAATGGAAACCAAAAGGCTTAAGGGGCCAATTATTTAATCTTTCAGGATTCTAACTTTTCAGAAATGGCTTTTTCCCAGTTGCAATCTTAAGAAAAAAAGAACGTAATTCTCTTTTTTTTGGATTAATATAAGGGTACAAATGTGCTTAGGTTACATTGTTTGCGTTTGTAGGGCACAATTATCTTTTTTTTTTGCAGTTTTTGGCCGGGACTGGGTTTGAACCCTCCACCTCCAGTATATGGGGCCGGCGCCCTACTCCTTTGAGCCACAGGCACCACCCGGCACAATTATCTTTTAACCATAGAAATAAGGAGGTCTTAGCCAAATGCCCCTTCATAAAGAGCCTTAGAATAGTGCCAGACATACGGGCTTGGTACACATATGACAAAGAATGATGAGGGGTCCTGGGCTTGAGAAACTATAATTAGCTCTTAGGTTTGAAAAATATGCTGTATGAGAAATTTCACAATTTATAGTGATTATTTGTACTGCAAGGATTTGTTCCTCACGAATTTCCTGTAACATTAAGGTGTGGTAAAGTGTTTATTTACAAACTGTCAGTTACTTTCGGAGCCTTGGCAACCTTGAAGCTCTGGTAACAGCCACGGTCTTGATGAAATGGACAGAGCGCTAAGGAGGTGGGGTTGGAGCAGAAAATCTGAGCTCTAATCTCCGTCCTACTGTTAAGTAGATTTGTGCTATCAGACAATTTACTTAGCATGTCTTTTTCTTTTCTTAATCAGGTTCAGGTGAGGTTCTAACCCGCATAGCTACCTGTGGTCTGCAGGGCCAGCGCTCTAACCACTGAGCTACGACACCCAACTTCCTTAGCATTTCTGAACTCAAGTTTTATTATCTGTAAGGTCCCATTTATATTTAATGTATTGTGATGTAAGTGAACAAATATTCAGAGTATTCAAATGTTTTTTAAAAGTGGCTTTCATGTGAAGTTGATAAACAGAGCCAATGTGTAAAGCCAAGATGTGTGGCTTTGTAAAAGTTCTCTTGAATTCTTAGGGTGCAATGACTTGCTTGGCTGAATAGTGAATGGAACCCTGTACACTTAGTTTATTCATTCCCCACAAAAATATGTTGTTTGTCTAATGGGATCTTGTGTCAAATACTGCGGTTCATAACAAGAAGCAAAATAAGTAAATAAAGACCCAGTCCATCCCCAGTCTCCCATGGAGATCTCAGTCAAGGTGAGGAGACAGACGTTAATAACATGGTCACACAAAGGTAGAAAACAGACCCTGGAGTAGGGGGGGAGAGAATGAAGTGCTATCTAACTTTGTGAAAGAGGTAACTGACTGGTAAGGGAGGAAATGAGGAGACCCTAGGGCTGAGATTCTGAAGGTTTTTTATTTTTTTTAAGACATTGATCACCGTGTTTGTTTGTCTTTTAACACACGTTAGCAATTTAACCTAGTTTTACAGGTGCAAAAGTCTATGGATTTATCCTAGAGCTCATACGATCAATGTAAGGTTATAATAGCTCTTTCATAGGAAATAGGAACAAATAAATATTAGGAACAATTTTTTTTTTTTTTTTGAGACAGAGTCTCACTATGTTGCTTTCGGTAGATAGTGCCGTGGCATCACAGCTCACAGCAACCTCAAGCTCTTGGGTTTAAGCCATTCTCTTGCCTCAGCCTCCCAAGTAGCTGGGACTACAGGTGCCCGCCACAACACCCGGCTGTTTTTTTGTTGCAGTTGTCATTGTCATTTAGCTGGCCCCAGCTGGGTTTGAACTCATCAGCCTTGGTGCATGTGGCTGGCACTCTAAGGAGCAATTATTTTAAAATCTTTCTATAAAGATACTCTTGTAAAGATTCCACTATTCTGCTCTGACTCAAGAAACAAGTAAAAGAGAACTAGATTGAGCTCTTAAAATCATGGGATTACTATTATGAAACTAATTTATAGCTTTCATATGAAAGATACAACCTAATGATAGCCTAAGAATATGGGTGATTGGAGGGATCACCTCTGTGGTTTATTTACAAGGGTACAAGTGAATCTTTCTGAAAGTAGAATATAAACGTCTTAACACAATAACTAGGAAAATGACATAAAGGCTATGTTAACCAGTTTGATGAAAAAAAGAGAGAGAGATAAAAGCAATAAAAAAAAAATCATGGGATTAATTACAAGTTTGCTGAGCTCCACACATCTTGACGATAAAAAGGGAAAGAAAGCAACCAAAATTTCTAGAGATCAGAATGTAAGGGTTTGGGCAGTAACATGATTATAGTTGCTGAGTCCTTGTAGAATCAGACCTACATCTGGGGTGCTTAGAAGTTTATCCACTGTCTTCCTCCTGGCCTTTCCTCTGCTTGCTTATTGAATGCTCACCTGGTAATTTTTGAGGCTCTGTTACGCCAGTCAACTCTCATTACTGTTTGCTTTTTCAGGCCAACAGTATATAGTTTTCGTGTATCACATGTCTGATTATTTCTCATTCATCATTTACTTTCCGATTCGAAGGCCTACTTCTGCCCCTTGTTGACTGGTGTCTCTTGGTCCTATTTGATAGTATCTAAAATCTCAACTTTTGCATGTAAAAATACTTTTTCTACCACCTGGAGGATACTACGGAAACAAATAACTTATGTATTATTTGGAACCAATGCTCCTTATTGGGAAAATCAAGAAAACTTGATTTCATTGTTAAATCCACTATAGAACAGATTTTCTTGTTCTATGTAGTATTTTACTTGAGGGTATTTATAAATCAGTTGCAAAGTAACTTTCTCAATAGGATTTGCTCACATGTTGGCTGATCTTCTGAATCTATCTGAAATTAAAATACATTGTAAAGAAATGTCAAGCTACAAGTATTTTATTATTTTTTTCCTGAAATTCTCTGAACCCCTTCCATCTGTAGACCTTTTTCAGGTAGCAAAATTCTTCTGCATATATCCTTTTCATTGTTTCTCTTCCTGTTGTTCGGATTTCAACCCTAAGAATACGTGTGGACCGGCCCAGGGGCTCATGCCTGTAATTCTAGTATTCCGGGAGCTGGAGGTGGTTGGATTGCCTGAGCTCACAAGTTTGAGACCAGGCTGAGCAAGAGCGAGACCCTATCTCTTCTAAAAATAGAAAAACTAGCCAGGCTTTGTGGTAGGTGCCATAGGCCCACCTACTGGGAAGGCTGAGACAAGAGGGTTGCTCAAGCCCGAGAGTTTAAGGTGGCTTGAGCTATGATGCCATAGTATTCTATGCAGGGTGACAGAGTCAGACTCTGTCTCAAAAAAAAAAAAAAAAAAAGTATATATATGATTCTTAGAATGCAACTTGCTCTTAAATCTCATCCTCTGTCTCATCTACTTTTTGATCTCCTGTCTGTTCCAGGACAACGTCTCACCTGTGCCTGGCACATCACTTCATTCAGTATCTACAGGATATGTTCTGTTCTGTTCTTTACTCTGTCTCAGACACAGATTTAAATTCTATGACTGCATTTTGTATTTCCTTGAATCCTTTTGTTCACACCCCTGGCTGCATCCTTTTAAATCTCTGCCTGTAATTCAGCCCCCCCCCCATTTTTATTGTTCTCTATCATTTTATAAAGACAATGTCTGCCATCTTTTGTAGACACCAAGTATCATTTTCTAAATTTTAGTTTTTTCCAGTGGAAAGTTCTTTTTAGAGATATGTTTTTCTGCCAGATCTCACAGCCCTAATCATTTGTGTGTGCGTGTGTGCTGCAGACACACAAACACTTTGTTGAGATGGACTCTCACTCTGTTACCCTGCATAGGGTGCCATGGCGTCATAGCTCATGCCTAAGCCTTCCAAGTAGCTGGGACTACAGACGTGCACCACCATGATTTCGCTTGTGCTCAGGCTGGTCTCGAACTCCTCAGCAAAAGCAATCTGTGCATGTCAGCCTCCCAGAGTGCTGGGACTACAGGTGTGAGCCACTGCACCCGGCCTGCAGAATGTTTTTAAGGCTCCATTTTTAGTTTCGTTTGTTTTCTCCTTCTTTAAGGAATCTATTTTAGGCTTAGCATTTGCCAACTGAGAGTTGTAGGGACCCAGGGAGTCTCACTGCCCACTTGGGAACTGGCAGTTTCACCCTCTCCTAAGTAGAACCTGAAGTCAGATTCAGGTCTGTGGCCCAGCAGGCCCTCTTCCGGCTTGGGGTGCGGACTACTGGGAAGAGATTGTCTGTCTTCCACTGTCAGAGCGTCTGCCTCTGATGGAGGATTGGACAGAGTTGAAGTTCTTCTTTGTATAAATATGTGGCAAATCTGAAAGACCAAGAGCCTGCATGCCTCCCTTCCCAGGTTCCTCCTGCCTCTGCTTCTACTTACAGATGCCCTTCCTGAGCTCAGGCTGTAACACAGCACAGCGCCCTCCTCCCTCCACCTGCCGCTCTCTTGGGTTCTGAAGATGATGCGCTGGAGGAGGGGTGGGGAGCCGTGGGCAGGGAGGTATCAGATACCCTGCAGCAAGCCTCTTTTTCTTGTTTTGCATCCTAAAGTTAAGGACAGATATTTGAGGAGTGAGTCAAAACCTTTCGAACCTTCCTTGAGTCCAGCCAAATGGTTAAGGGTGGGGTCCCAGGAGCTAGAGTGGCCAGGTTCAAATACAAGCTCCACCTCATGCTTACCTTCCCTGTGCCTCAGTTTCCTCATCTGTTAACCTAGCTTATAGAGGATTTATGAAAATTCAGTGGCCATAGGACGTGTAAAATACGGAAACAGTGCTGGAATGTATTAAGTAAATGTTGCTTATTGTTCATAGATCTCCTGTTTTCTGAGATGGAGCATACATTCAAAAACGTATATTCCAATTCCCTTTGGTGCAGTTTGCCTTCATCCCAGATCCTCTGCCCACTGAACACCTTTCAGCATTTGGTCATCTCTTTACATTAAATCACCAAAGTCGTTTTTTCCTGGTTTTGCATATTATCATGATTTTTTTCAAAAACTCATTAATTTGAATAGAATACATCAGGCTCTTCTGGCCTGCCACTGTGTTAACCCGTTAGCCTTCCATTTAATGCTGATTCAAGGTAATTGTTAGGTGATAGAACCTTCATTTGTGAGAATCTGTAATGCTTATATTACTAGAATGTGGTACTGTTTTGGCACCCAAGATATACTTCAAAATCACATTTTTCAGAGAGAATTATGGGTCATTTATACAATAAATTCTCTGGTAATATTGGTTTCGCAGGAAACAGCGTACTAGTCTTATTCTAAGTAATGTGTACATATATTATATTATAAACCAATAGTTGTGTTTTTTAAAAAAATTTTTTCAGATAATAATGCTTTGAAGAAAGGAAGAAAATCTTTTTAAATGACTAATGTTTATCACCGGCCATTCAAGGAAATGAGTAAGAAATGTTAGCGCAGCAGGAAAAGCTGATTCATCCCGACTCAGTGTTCAAATCTGCAACACCACTTGCCACTGTATCTATAGTATTATTATAGAGATCTACACTATTGTATAATGTCTACAGTATTATTCAACAATAGTTCATTCAGGCTTATGATTTCTTTATAGCATTAGTATTATCAGTTCTTCATACTTAAAGTTCCCTAGAGCCAAATATTTCCATTTTTCTTTATCTAATCAGGACCTTTCCTATTCCAAACTTTATGTGAATCATTCTGCTCCTGTTGGTGTTGTAGAAAATTCCTTCCTGCAGCCAGGAGAAGTGCCAAATCCATTCTTACTTCACTATATGAACCATGTGAATTGCAGCTTTCTTTTCTAATGTTAGTTTTTACACATTTGTGAGTCTTGTATGTGTGTTTATGTTATCCTTTGTAACACCACGATTTGATTTGATGAAGAAAAATGCAATTTTATTTAAATGATTACTTGGGGATATAGTTTGCCTTAGAAAATCAAGCCTGAATCCATGGCCAGTGAGGTCCTTTGATTTCTGGTCTTTTTGGTATTGTCACAGCAAGACTCCACCACTGCATTAGTGGGTCTGATTGTATTCCCAGAGGGCCCAGTGGGAAGGGCTTTCCTGCACCTTGTGGCCACCTCCCTTATCCTGCATAGTAAGCCCCGTAATTACAGCAGACATGACATTTGTCCCCAGCTTCGGTGGAATGATGTCATTGCATGTCAAGCAGGGGATTAGCATGAAAGGAGAAGTCCGAATGACATTTTCATTAAGAAGAATTTGGTTTTGCTTCCTTTTGTGAACAGAAACTGTTGTCTTCATAGGAAAAATTTTCAAAAAGCAAAAAAACCCCTTGAAAATGTAGAAGCAGACGTGCTGACTGCATGAATGGAAGTATACTCTGTAGCCTCTCTATCAATTAGTGAATGCGTCTGGGACACAAAGCATGCCTGGGAAGTCTCGTTTTTTCTTACAAAAGCAGAATATCATTCTTCTCACAGCCCACAATGCCTGGGCCCTGCTGCAGAAAATGTCCCTGCAAAAGGAAGGCAAAGACAGGGCCGCTGCTGGGTAGGAGGGCAAGGCAGGCTGGGGGTCCCATCACACCTGGAATGTCTCCCATTTCCTGATGGCTTTGATGGAGTGGGTCTGGTCTCATTCCCTACTCCTCAGGCTTATTTCCCTTCTGACAACTCAAAACAAGATCCCATCAATAGAGGTTGATTAAGCCAAAGTTGGAGAACACACACAGCAGTGGGGAGTGGGGACACAAACCATAGGCACTTCTAAGAAGACTATTTTTCCAAGATAAGATTTGGGAACTCAGGCTTTTTTTTTTTTTTAGAGGCAGAGCCTCAAGCTGTCCCCCTGGGTAGAGTGCCTGTGGCATCACAGCTCACAGCAACCTCCAACTCCTGGGCTCAAGCGAGTCTCCTGCCTCAGCCTCCCAAGTAGCTGGGACTACAGGCGCCCGCCACAACGCTTGGCTATTTTTTGTTGCAGCCATCATTGTTGTTTGGTGGGCCCGGACTGCATTCGAACCCGCCACCTTAGGTATGTGGCTGGCGCCTTAGCCACTTGAGCCACAGGCGCTGAGCCGGAACTCAGATTTTTAAAGGGCATAGTTTATACAGAAAGAAAATAAGGAGGATAAGGAAGAGGGTGATGGACAGTAAGACAAATGGTTACACTGTTATGAGGCCCAGGAAATCTCTATTTTACATAAGAGAAGGTGAATGTTTGAAGAGAAAAGCATCATTTATATAGATGTCTCTGTAGATACTCTGTAGACAGGAGTATCATTGATCTTGTCTGGTCTCTGTTCTGTACCTAGGAAGGTGAACTTGTAATCAACATTATTATTATTTACATGGGACAAATTTTAGTTTTAGGAGCTTGACTTACCCCAGAGACCTAAACTTACAATTTATATATCTTTGCTTATGGGAAGCCTGCAGAGAATATTCTTATACATGATCTGTCTAGGCAGTTCTTGTAGGGCAGGCCTTTTACTGTCCCCTGGGGATCTGGCTAATGCACAATGTTAGTAACAGTCATTCATTTGGAAGGGAGTGTTGCATGACTCAGCCTTCAAGCTTGACCCTCTCTTATGCAGAGGACTTGGAGAAGGTGTTCCTGAGATTTTAATTTTGCTTTATATTTCCCATAAAGAAAAAATAAAATAAGGAGAGAGGTGGAAGCCTGATGTCACAGGTGCTTTGAGCCCAGATCTGAGTCCTCCAACAAAAATAAACATAGGAAGAAAATCATTGTCAGATTTGGGAAAGGGAAAGGGAGTGAGTCCTCCTTTCACACAGCTTAACAATAGCTCTGAGTCACAAAATCTGGCCTCGAATACCAGCTCTGGCTTTTACTTAGCTGTGTGACTTGGGGCCCCTTACTGAATTGCTCTGAGCTCACAGAGGAGTTAACAACAGTGCCTACATCTCGCAGGCTTGGGCCTGGTACCTATCAGCTGTAGTTTTTTACCTCTAAAAATTCTTTCAGGAAACAGGCTAGTGTTCTGTGGTGACCATATTTCTTTAGTAAAGGTGGTAGTTTCCACTTTACCTTTCTCTCTCCCATTTCTATTAGTGTTTTGTTTTTAAGACAGAGTCTCACTTTGTCCTTCTGGGTAGAGTGCTGTGGAGTCATGGCTCACAGCAAACTCAAACTCTTGGGTTTACGCGATTCTCTTGCCTCAGCCTCTCCACCTGGGACTACAAATGCCCACCACAATGCCCAGCTATTTTTTTTAGAGACGATGGCTTGCTCTTGCTCAGGCTGGTCTCGAACTCCTGAGCTCAAGCAATTCACCTGCTTTGGCCTCTCAGGGAGCTAAGGTTACAGAAGTGAGCCACCATGTCTGGCCTCTTTTAGTGTTTTGCAGATATAAGTAAGAGAACTCTTTTCAGTCTAGATTCCTTCCCCATAGAGTAGACCCTAGGACAGTGGTTCTCAACCTTCCTAATGCCATGACTCTTTAATATGAGTCTTGAGTTCTCATGTTGTGAAGCTTGGACTTCATGAAGTAGCAACAAAAATAATTTTATGGTTGGGATTCACCACCACATGAGGAACGGTATTAAAGGGTCATGACATTAGGAAGGTTGAGAACCACTGCCCTAGGAGATATGAGAGTGAAGGTCACCTGGATAGATAGGTTTTGAAATCTCGATCTTTCTGAATTTTTCCAAAGTACTGGAAGAAAAAAGTCCTCACTGATTCTTTGTGGGGGAGAGATTTATAAACTCTTATAATGTTTCTCAGTTCTCTATATTTGGACACCAGAATTTTCTTAGCATCTAGTGTCTTTGGAACAGAGCTGTTCTGTGAAGAAGGATTAATTTGGTCTAAATCAGGCCCTGTCACTAGGTGATAATTTTCCATCCAGTTTGCCCTGGGATTTTTTTATTTTCCTTCTTGTTTTGCCTTGAAAGGCAGCCAGTGAGCTATTTCTTTTTCTTCATCTGACTTTTCAGGTCCAATTACCTAGTTGATTCTTGACTCTAAAAGAATGGTACTTTATAAATAGGATTCTGAATTACACTGATTTGAAGTGTAGGACAACTGGATTTGACCAAAAGTCTTCAGTTCCTAATCTTCAAGGTCAGTATATTAGGCCCCCTGGTCGGCTAGAAAGTCTGGAGCTGCCAAGTTCTTGTCTTGAGTGTTATAGAAAGGACTACACTGTCAGAGTCACCTGTCCTGTTGCACTTATGTGGCATGAGGGGAAGGGGGAGGCACTGCCATGTGCCAAGCACCTGTTTATAGTGCCAGTTACTGTACTAAATGCAGCTTGGACATGTGCTGTCTCCTGAGTTCTCTTGAATTTATAAATACTGATTGCCTCCACTCCCACCCCCAGCACTCCTTGAATTATCTCAAATACAGGACAGCTGTCTTACCAAACATCACCTGAGTGTGAATGTAATCCAAAGGAAGGACATTGCAAATAGGATAATCAATCTGACTTTCAAATCTAAAATTGCTGTCTGGAGATAGCCAGATGCCCTCTCCCAAGTGGTTAAAAGAGAGTTGGGTCATTTCCTTGCCTCAGTTGTGTCCTTTCCAGGCTCTCAGCATGGCACTGTCACCTAAACCTTGTCCTCATCTGTGGGTTTAGTTCTCTGGGATAACTTAAAATCTGCCTCTTTGTCCCCTAAGACCTCTTAGCCTAGAACAGTGATTTTCAACCAATGTGTCACGCATACTGATAGGTCGTGGGAGGTGTGCCCTGAAAAATTTTAAAGATCATTAATTAGATTGTTTTCAAAAGAAGTTCAAAGCACAGTAAGCATATTATTTTCTTAGCTCTTTTTTTATTGACGTAATTTTAAATGTGTCATGGAAGTTTAACTATAGGTTCAAGTTTGCCATGAGATAAAAAAGGTTGAAAACACTAGGCTAGATGGTAGAAAAAGGGAGACATTCTCAGTCGCTTTTCCTAATCACTTTATTTCTGCCTCCTGTCAAAGTCTGCCCCAAATCAGCCTAGCCTAATAATTTTGTTCCTTCACTCACTTGTTTGCCAACCACTCTCTCCCCCTCCAATTAGAGTATGTCTTTGAATGATTTTGCATCCTTCCCTAGTTATAAACTACAAACTTATAAATTTTGACTACTAAGCCCAAATCAAATGATAGGGAAATCTTGTCTAGATATTGCTAAAATGAGTGTTTAAATAATGTGTGACTTTCTTTGGCAAGGACAATATTAAAATTTATTTTATTTTATTAATTTTATTATTAAAGATTTATGAACTTGCTTTTGAGTGTTTTACATTTGGTCATTTTCAGTTGTAGAAGGGGTCAGATTTTTGCATGTTCTTCCACCAACTGTACCAAGGGCCCTTCCCTGTTACTGAAGGCTATGTGGTTGGTGCACCGAATTGGCTAGCTTATTGGGGTCATTTGCATTTTCATTTACATCTCAGAGAGTGAGTAATAATTCACAATTCCAAAAGGTCCGTTCAGTTCATTGATAAGCATGGCTTGTTGCAAAGCAGCAATTCCCATTTTTATCTTCCTAGGATATCACATCATTTGGTGATAGAACTTGTAGCTTGGCTATGATTTCTGTGTATATGAGTAAAATCAGTAACCTATTGGCCTTATTTCTATAGTTAATTGATCATCTTGATAGCTTAAGTTTTTGCAGAGCCTTTGAGTGTATTGTTTTTCCTAGATCAGACTATGAGGCATGATAGGCTATGTGTAACTGTTGTTATGTAACTATTGCTCTGTAGCTATTATTTCATGTAAACCACAAATTAAATCTTATGAGCTTTAACTGGTAAGACCCATCTTCATCCAGAATTAAATGACAGCCTCTTCCCTTAATTTTATTTGGCTGAATCAAGCAAGTATTGATTTTAAATGGTCTGTGCAGGTCTGATGCTCTCTGACTTGAAGATGTCTCTTTCAAAATGTCTTCCATGTAAATAAATATAAGGGTACTTCTCCCTCTTTATCTGTTTATTAAATTTGGGTTTTCAATTATTGTGATTCCTTAAAACCAGGCACATATGCCCATGTCCAAAATTAGCACCAGAAATGGCTTTGAGATGATTCAGAACTAAATTTTGCTTTCTTTTAATAATGTCTAATCTGAGTCAAAGCTTTTTCCCCCATTTAAGTGGAGAAGTAAAAATATTTAAATGTGATCAAAGATTCTTAGTCATAGGATCCACATTTATGAAATGTCACAAACACCTCCAATCAGCCATTCATCTTTTGTTTCTGATGTTTTAAAATAATTAGCATAGAAAAAGTATTAATATACATCCTACCTTGAAAACATGAAGAATTACCAAGTATTCTGGTTTTTTACCAGCAGGTGGCATCACTTATTGCTATACTGGTGGCAATGTAAAAACCAGTACATCTCATTACTTTAAATTGTTATGTACTTGAAAGTGACTCCCAAAGTATTTGCCCCAAACACAATGGTCAAAATTTTAATATCTTCAATATATAAAGAGTTCTTACAAATTAATAAGTACAACCCTAACATTTCTTTAGAAAAATGGATGTAAGATACAAACATTCAATTTAAGTGCACATGGAAGGTAGACAGAGAAGGAGACATACACACAGCTCCCCCCAAATGACCAATAAATGTATGAAAATGTTTAACTTCTCTATCAGTTAAGAAATACAAATGAACATAAGAAGATACAATTTTTTATCTATATGTTGCAAGGCTTTAAAGAATGATGCTACTGATCATTGGTAAAGAGGACAAGATAGGCACCTTTATATTCTTCTATTTAGATATAAGCAACCTTTCTGGAAGAGAATTTTTAAATATACATCCAGAGTCTTAAAAGTACAGATTACACACTTTGATCAGTAATTCCCTACCAGAATATTTCTATATTCTATAGAAATAAACAGAGATACCCTATCGATATACATAACTAATATATACCCATAATAATTAAAATAAAAATAAAAAAACTAAACAGAGATATGCACAAATTATGTTAAGAAGATGCTTGCCATCCATTATTTATCTAAGTGAAAAACTGGAAAGAAACCAAAGTTCTTAACAATAATTAATGATATAGTTAATAATGATTAATCAACAGAATGTAATATTCAGCCTACATTTTAAATTATATATTTGAAGAATGTTGACTGATGTATAATGTTGAATGAAAAGGGTAGAGTTCATGAAGGTATTTTTCAGTGTGGTAACAATTTAGTACTAATAGAATTTTTGTATTTTCATAGACAGAATACACCTAAATTTTAATATGGGTCATCACTGAACAATAGGTGAACAGGTTATTTAATTTGACCTTTTTCTGTGGTTTTTACATTTTATTCTTGTTTTATTTTACAGTCAGGGAAAAGGATAAGCCTCACATTTGAGGCATGAATCACTATCACTTTTGTATTTCTCATGGAAATGAGATTCAATAGTAAGTTGTAAGTCTAAAGAGAATAGAGCTCTGTTGAGTCAGGGGTTGGAAAGCTCTTAGGAATACTAACCTCAGAAACCTCAAACTAGTATGTAGTGGAATAACGACATGGCATGAAAAGCCATGGATGTCAGTCTGAATTAAGGAGGTTAGAGGAGATATTTTAAATGGTCGTAAGAGTGAAACACTGACTAACCCATGATCTCCAGCTCTGGTAACCTCTAGGGCAGTGGCTCTCAACCTTCCTAATGTGGTGGCTCTTTAATACAGTTCCTGTGGGTTGTGACCCACAGGTTGAGAACCGCTGCTCTAGGGTCAGTGTGTGCCCTCCCATGCATCTGCATCAAAGTGCATTGTACTGGGGCTGAGACTTGGAAGCCTGGCTTCTCATTCTGGTTGTTCTGAAAATACATTTTGTACTTAACCTTGGGCAAGTCACCAAACTCTGAATTCTGAGTTTTCCTCCAGTGCTGAATGGCTATTCTATTTTGGAGTTTGGCATTCCGATGCAGTTTTTGGCCACATGTGGTGAGGTTTGAGTCTCCAGGGGTATCTGGCCAATGCTGGGCAGACTGAGGCTCCTTTGGGGTCACACCCTTGAGTCAAGTACATCTGCAGTTGTCCAGATCCTCAGTCATTGCTGAGTAATAAACTTACCATGACATAAATCTCTGGAAGGGACCACAATTTAAGATAAGGAAGGCAGTTTCATTCTCTCTCAGAGCTCACAAAATGAAAGCAGAGAGGCGTCACAGAGTATTAACAAACCTAAGACATACTTGAACAATGGTTTTTTCCTTATGTAAAAATTTGTTTGTAATTATCATCAGGCTAATTTTCATCTCATCAATTGTAAAGATGGTTTTAAAGTTGAGACTTTAGAGGCAGCAGATCTTTATCTTGTATACCTGGTAGATAAGAAGGACCCAGTTTAGGAGATTTTATGTTTTAACATTAAAGACAAATTTAAATACTCAGAGAGGTATCATATAGAAATATTTTGTAAACTTCTTTTACCTTAAGCACAGAATGGAAAATATATGGTAACCCATGCATGCATGTAAACATGAAATAGAAGTTTAACAAAATAATTACCTATCCTTACTATTTGCAGTGCACTATGACATTTTCCAATCTATTTTATTCTGTACTATTAAAAATACTGGTTTTGACCCACTAATTTGATTTCATGCCACACTAAAGCATTTTGCACACCTCATTCTGAAGAACACTGGTAGAGAGAGCATTTTGAAGACATATCCAGATTGGAGAGAAAAACTACTACATATTCTGAGAACTATATTTAATAGATCACTCACAATCTGCAGAGAAATGGGAAAGGGAAAAAGATCCTTTATTAAGCTCATGGAGACAGAATAAAGGACAATATTAACATGGGAGGAACATGTGAGAAGAGGGTATTTTCATGTAAGAAGAATGCATCTGAAAAGAGGTGAAATCGTGATCATGGAAGCAATCATACACATGTTAAACCCCTACAAATGAATGAAGTTTAGACGACATGGAAAAAATTAAAAGGCCAAGATCTAAGTTTTGCTTCTAGGGTCTGTCTTGGACTTCTCCCTTTCTCTCTTCATCCCTGTCTCAGTGTATGAGTCCTGTGAATGAAAGGATGACCACACCATAAAACAGCTGCAGACGCTAACTCTTTTGGGGGAAGGAGGTTGCGAGGGGTGTGCCCTGTCCACTCCTTACAAAGGCTTCTGGGCCACTCAGTGTCTGGGGATGTGCAGCAGCCTCCCATGTTCAGACAACTTCACCTGCTTTTTAGGTGTCCTCTGGAGCATCAGCAAGGCCGGTATAGATGCAGCTCCGTGTGCCCAGAGTTTGACTCCCACATTGGGCCATTTGGCCTCCTCGAGGTCCATTTCTGCCCTCCAGCTTCTTTCTCTGTTTCTCTGTTTCCTCCCATTTCTGCTTTCTTCCTCTCCCTTCTGCCTTTGCCCTGTGGGGCCATTGGTGCCAAGACACCCCTGTGAGCACGGCTGGTGGGGCTGAACAGCAGTCACTCAGGGCTCCAGGATTTATCTGGCTGGAGATCCTTAAACAGTATTTCATAGCTGCACGTCTTTAATTTCTTTAGCAGGTGTTTAATGGCCTCTGATGCCCTATTACAAAGAGATGAAAACACCTGAACTCAGGGACTTTGTGCTGGGCATACAGTCAGACAGGCCCTCTTTCTGGGTGGAATGAGTCTCTTGAAATCATGAAAGCATTGCTCAGGGACCGGTAGCCGGAGAGTGACCTTTCTCATTCACGCTGGCCTGGGGCTTTCTGTGTGAGCCAACCTCTCCGTCCCCCCGTGGCGTGACTCAGAAAGCTGGACCATGCCCTCGAACAACTTTCTCCTTTAAGCTCAAGAAACAGCATAGAATCAGTCAGTTTGGAAGCTCCTTATATGGAGAGGTTCTGAGACTATTTTATGTTTGGTTTGTAAGAGGATCATGGTTTAAAAAAATAAAGGGACAAGAAAGAAAAGCTGAAGGCAATGATATCATGTTACTAAGAGGCTTGGTTAAAAAAGAAAGAGAAAATACTCCTTCCAACCATTTCCACCCTAGTTCTGGATTAGTCCATCGGCTCTGGCTGGCCTTCCCTGAGCCTTGGACCAAGGCACCCTCGCTGATGAGACACTGTCTGTCTGCTTCTCAGCGTTGCAGAGAGGCCTGCCACGTGTTTCTCCAAATGGGTGGTTTTTATTATTTCTGGAAGCAACCCCCAGCCCTAAATCCTAAAATGTTGACAGGGCAAAAGCAAAAGAGACCTGTGGAGCCCTCCTCAGCAACAGTTTGGCGACCTTCCCCACCTTGGCAGGGTGCCCGGCGTCAGGACTGGGCTCCCTTCCTGTGCTCACCCTGTGACCCTCAGTCCTCCTTCCTCCCTCAAGGTATCTGGGGGTGGAGGGAGAGTTGGAGTTCTTTCAAAGCCAGAGGGAATGGGAGTGATTTAAAGTCCCTCTGGGGATGGAGGTCTGGGCGGCTGGGCAGTGTGTGGACAGGCTTGTCCTGTGATCTGCCCGCCTGGGGGGTGGGCCTCTGTTTCCCTGGCCAAAACCTTTCCTTAGGCAGGGAGGAGGAGCAGGCAGCCTGCAAATTTCCATCAAGGTTTCCAGGAAAGGGGTGGGGAAACCGTACCTGGGCATTTCTAAGCCCAGAGAAATAATTATGTGGAAACAAGCAAAACAATTAAAAAGGTAATTTTAAAAGTGTTTACATAAAGTTGTACACTTCTCATTTTCAAAAATGATTTCAGGAAACTTCAGGCTGCATAAGGAGACATGAAATAAAAGAAAAAAGGGATTTCTAAGGGGGAAAAAATGCTCTCCAAGTGAAATAAAAGAAATTCTCTATACAAGTTTCAGTGAGAAAACACAAGTAAATTGACTTTAGCACCTGGGTGCAGAGACAAAAAATTGAAGAGTAAAGCAGAATGGCTTTGAGTCATTTTCATATGGGCTGTAGTCTATAGTTAAACATTTCCATCTATGCTTTTTATCCATAGATGGGGGGTTAGGCATAGAGTTTTGAAGTGACTTAAAATCAAGATAGAATTATTTCGAGTTCAAATTCAGAGTTCATCCTCCAGGACTAAGATTTTCTGATTGTTGTTTAAAATTTGTAGTGAGAAGTGTGATTGCCTGAGTGTCGATACGTTAGAGTTCTAATAAAGGACTGTTGTGATCGTAAATTTGTGCGTGTGTGTACAGTTGCTATGAAAAGGCACCAATGTCAAGTTAAGTGTAGAAAAACCTTTACACATACGGTAGTAAGCTGTGTGGTTTGATCAGGATTCCCAGAAAAGAAAATGTGAAATGTTAGTCCTGAG
Source organism: Otolemur garnettii (assembly GCF_000181295.1). Classification (NCBI taxonomy): domain Eukaryota; kingdom Metazoa; phylum Chordata; class Mammalia; order Primates; family Galagidae; genus Otolemur; species Otolemur garnettii. The sequence continues at coordinate 6,543,538 of NW_003852412.1, forward strand.
AATTTAGTAACAATAGAATACACTGCCATGTTGAGATGCCAAATATAAAAGAGAATATTTAGTGCAATCCATGTGGCAAACAAATACATTTCCTTTTTAGGGCTGTGGGGTGAGAGGCAGTACAGTGAGGCCTTGTTTGAATATCCCGAATAGAATAAACCAACTTCAGTTTATCATTATGAACATCATCCACACTTGAATTATGTCTCTGTGTCCACAGAGTCTTCTTAGCGAGGTCCTGTTGGTTTGCCAGCAGACAAAATGGTCCCAGCTCTGGTTTTTTAATTCATATGTCTTTAAAAAAAAAACAGGTCCTCCCTTGCCATCACACTGAGGGTAGTTTTTTCTAAATTACCTTCCATGTACTTATTTCTAAGTACCCTTCTGTATTTGTTTCCTGGGGCTTCCATAATGAAGTGTCACAACCTGGCTGGCTTAACACAACAGAAATTTATTCTCCCATGGTTCTGGAGGCTGGAAGTCCAAAATCAAGGTGTAGGCAAGGCTGGTTCCTTCTGGGGCTCTGAGGGAGAACCTCTTCCATACCCTGCTCCTAGCTGTGGTGGCTGCAAGCAATCCTTGGTGCTCCTTGGCCTCACTGACACCTGCCTTCCCTGTCCCTGGGCGAGTTCTGCCTGTGTGTCTCTGCTTTCTTAAAGGGACAGCAGTGATTGAAATAGGGCCCACCCTCATATGATCTGACCTCATCGATACAGATATTGTTTCCGAATGAGGCCACATTCTGAGATTCCAGGTGGACACGAATTTGGGGGGAGCACCATCCAATCCAGGATACCTTCCATTCACAAAACCAGTAACTAAGCTCATTAGACCTCCTATCTAAAGAAGAAGAGCGAGAAAGAGACTTGCTTCTGCGAGGTAAGCCCTGCCGAGTCTTCCTGGCTTCTGGTCCTTGAGCTTCGTGCTCTGACGTAGTGGTATCTACTCTGCCTGCTCAGAGGCTCTCTTTTAACCCCTACTTCTTAAAAACTAGATTCTAAGCTGATTTTCTTGCAGTTGAGGCTGCTGAGTAAAGAACTTCCTGACACATGAAGTGTTAGCTTGGGTCTTTCAGACAGAGATTTTTAGGGTACTGGGGGAAAATTGGCCACGTGGTGCTTCTGAGAGGTGGCCTAGTCACAACCAGGAAGGCACGAGAAGAGGCCGTGTGGGAGAGGTACTAGAATAATTACCTTCTTACCACTGAAACACAGATCCCTCTTTGCTCTTGGCCATCTGAGTTGCAGGAGACTGTTGCTGCTTGTGTGCAATTCTCGAGGGCCCCGTCCCTGCCTATCTCTGGTGCTGCCTGTGAATTATACTCTGTTTTGGTGAAAATCACACTCTGTACAGCTGCGAGGGGCCCTGTTTGGGACAAACTTCCTTCTCAGTCCAGTTTATTAATACTTTTTAAGAACTGCCTTTGTGTCAATTTGCACCCTGGATTGTGGAAGGGGAGGACACTGGCCTCTAAAGAGAGCGATAGAAACTCCAGTGGAAAATATTCACCAGCATGGCACGAAATGATAGAAAGACCCTCTTGGGAATTTGAGATGGCTTGTGTCAACTTTTATATTGCTCTGCTGAAAGAAAATACTGAACCCCAGAGGAACACAAAGAAAGGGAATGATATTAAACATAGAATGATTTTTAATCTTTGGCAGCAGCCCACATGCTGTAAAAAAAAAATTCTGTTCCCATTGTCATGCACCTGTCATTACTCTGAATGTGTTCTTTTTCTCTCTTGATGGATGGTGGTCTTAAAAGCTTGCTGTTTTTCATTAGCAAAGTGAAATGGGGTGCCAGTGCTAGTGCTTTGTCATTCTGGTGGAGTATAGTGCATGAATCAGTGTAATTATTCAGTGTTTGCATAATCAGCAAGATTTTGAAGGGGAATGTTGCACAACTCAGAAGTGGCCTAATTTCACCTGACAATATTCCATTCAGACTCCAAGCATCTCCTCTGAGAAGCAGTGAAGTGTTGGTGGATTTCCTTAAGGACCAAGGCATTGATGTGGGAAATTGAGTTGTCCTAAATCCCTAGTTAATTATGATATGCCTGGTGGTCACTTAGAGGGTCTTGCTCTAGATCTCAAATTATATATGCATCCCTAGTGTTTCAGAAATGTCATTCATTTATTGTGTGTGAAACAGGATATATTGTTCCATGTGAGTCTGGTAATGAAATTAGCAGCCAAATTCATTAAATTTAAGGGCAGAGTGAAGTTAAGTCCCGGAAATGTAGGCAATTTGGGAGGAGTCCTCATAGGAGGGCTGAGGTTGGATAAAGAGATAGGCCGAATAAGGGACCTTGGAAGTGATCTGGGAAAACTCTACTTAAGTTAAATTTATACTCTTCTAGAGAGCCTCTTCTACAAGAAAGAAGCTTGTTCAGTTGAGCTGTATTAGGAACCTTTGCAATACCAACTGCAAGAAGGAACACGGAATTTTCTCATTTAAATCCATTTATTCCCACCCAGCATGACACCAGCACCAAAAATCTGAACAGTGCCCCAGGGCTGGATCTCACAGTCACTCTGTTCATCTAATTTGGACTAGATTGCTTTTATCATTAAATCTTAACATAATTTCCAGTAGGCCACCTTTCTAGGGATTTCTGTAGGTGAATCATATTCTAAGAGAGACATCTTGTCTTTCTCAGATAGAGCTTGATAGCATTGAAGTCCCAGTCAGTTTCTGCCTTTCCTCTGTAAAGCCAGCCGGCCTTGATCTTCATTCTTTTTTTTTTGAGACAGAGTCTCACTCTGTTGCCCTGGGTAGAGCACTGTGGTATCATCATAGTTCACAGCAACCTCAAACTCTTGGACTCAGGTGATCTCTTGCCTCAGCCTCCTAAGTAGCCTGGCTATTTTTTTTTGTTCTTTTTAGAGACAAGATCTCACTCTTGTTCAGGCTGATCTCAAACTCCTGAACTCAAGCAGTCCTCCTAACTCAGCTTCCCAGAGTGCTAGGATTACAGGAGTGGGCCAGTGTGCCCAGCCTAAATCATCATTCTTTTTTAATTTTTGGTAGAGATGGGGTTTTGTTTTGTTGCCGAGGCTGGTCTAGAGCTCCTGGCCACAAGCTGTCCAATCCCTCAGCCTCCCAAAGTACTGTTATTACCTGTGTGAGCCACCCTGCCCTCCCGATCTTCATTCCTGAAGAGAGCTAACAATAGTAACAGGTGACATTTACTGAACATTCCCCATGTGTCACCACCATTCTACACCCTTCATTTTTTTATTCATTTTTCTCTGTGAAGATGTTTTTATTTATATTATATGAAATAACACTCAAGATTATTATTATTATTTTTTTGGCTGGGGCTGGGTTTGAACCCGCCACCTCCAGCATATGGGGCTGGTGCCCTAGCCACAGGCACCACTGAACACTCAAGATTTTTATGTTTTCTATAATGTCAAATAAAATTCAAGACTTCTATTTCATTCTACTATAAAGATTGTATGTCATCATTCGACTGTGATGACAGTATTTTAACTAACCAGTGTTTTCTACTTAAAGAGCAAAGTACTTTACATGTATTAACTATGTAATCCGCATAGCCTCCCCAAAGGGAGGTCCTATTATTATGCTCCTTTAACTTTGAGGAACCTGTGATACAGATGGATAGGTAGCAAGTTCAAGGTCACTTAGCCAGTGAGTGATAGAGATGGGGTTCGGGTCCTGGAAGTCTGGCCCCAGAGCCGACTGCTCATCTCACATAGCACTAAGAAGCCCTTTAACTAGAGGATTGATTTATTCCAAGGCAGATCTCCTGAGGACCTTGTAGGTCTGGGCAAATGGATTTTAAGTACAGGTGTGTGCTTTTGACCTGTACTATCAGCCCTTCTCTTGGGCAACTAAAACATTTCTTTTGACAAAGATTTTAGCAGAGCTTTGTTGGCCATGGGATGTGCTAGAGGATATTTTCATTCATAGCTTATAGAATACATTTTACAAAAATCATCTTAAAAAAAACAAAAAACAAAGCCTAGAAGGAAGCTGTTGGCACTTTCCTTGGTAACGTTGCATCAGAAAAGCATGTCTTTTTAGGTCAAATCATCATTCTTTTTTATTTTGGTAGAGATGGGGTCCAGCATCTTGAGAATACCTGTGCCTCTCACTTCCTTAGTGATTAAAAAAAGAAAGGAAGGAGATGGCTCGGGAAGAAAGGCAGGGCTCTGGTGCAACTGCTTAGTCCCTGAGAGCCCATGGGAGGGTAGGGGACACCTACAGGGAGTACTCTGGCTGTGCAAACCCTACTGGGTGATCTGGGTGTTCCAATGGCCAGTATTCACGTGTCCTCCCTAGGACTGCCCATTTTTCCCTGAGGCAGACAGTAGATTAGTGGTGCTTTACTGAGGGCCAGCTGGGGTAGGAGTTGGGAGACCTGTCAGCAGAGAAAATCAGTGACTATTTGATGGACTGGGATAGGTGGCTGTTGCCTGGGAAACCTGCTGGCTACAAAATAAACCAGAGGAAGATCCAAACTGCTGTCTTCCCTGACAGATTTATAGACTAGAAAACAAAGTCTCCTTACCAGACCCAGATGAAAACTTAAAATGAGAATTAAAACTTTTGGTTATAGAGGAGGGAAAATCATCCAAATTGGAGGAATAGTTTCCCTGAGTATAAGAACAATCAGTTATAAGGCATTACTTACTTGATAGAAAATGATCCAGATTCGTTAAATATAAATGTTAGGATAGTTATAAGGGATATGAAGATATAAAAAGTAGAAATGATTTCTTAAAATGTTTACTTCTTAAAATACTTGTTTTGCAATGAATTTATGGAACCAGGGAATAGATCCAGCTTAGCTCAGCCACTTGTAACGCTTTATTCATGGAATTTTCCATTTCATCCTAAGGCTACACAAGGTTTTTAACATCCTCTCTCTTCCCTGTCTTCTGAGCACTCAGGGGACAGCCCCTCAGCCTCTCTGTCATGGAGACCAGTCGAGATCTTCACCTGTGCAGCGAGGTCTTTGTCCTCAATGTGAGCTCACTAGTTTTGAATATTCTTTTCAAATTAATTGCAGAGAGGCCAGAATAGCTAAAACATAATCACCTGGCAGGGAAGGTGGTGCATGTTATGAACGTATAACTTCCTGGGGCTCTTCCAGGGCAGGATCCAGAGATCTGTGTTTGGAGAGTGCATGATTCTTAATCTCATCAGACTTTGAGTGTCAGTGCTCTAGAATGGGGACACACTTGCTGCATACCTGTGAGATGACATGGCAGGGAAGGAACCAGGAGAGGGAAGGAGGTGCCTTGATGGCAAGAGGGAGGGAAGGCTCCTTGCTCCCTCATGCTCTTCAAAATAGCCCCGGTCATGAGTTTGTGCAAAGGAGCTTCAAGGAGTATGTGGTATGGACACTGTAGTATGGTGACGTGGAAGAGTGAGGAGATGGCAGTCTGTTTGTCCCTCCCTCTGTTGATCTCCAAATTGGAGCATTTATAACTGTCCGGGCTGGTCTTTCCCTTGAACTTGCTGAGGTTCTTCCCTCTGGTTTCACTTAGCTCAGAATGACTGCCGTTGAGGACCCAGCCTCCCTGACACCTGGCTCAGGTTAGGCCCCTGGTTCTGCCTCTCGTAGCACCGTGCATCTTGTGATTCTCTGCTTCACACCTCATGCCCTAGAAGGGCAGAGACTCTGTCTCACTCACTGCTGTATCCACTAGTATCCAGGACAATAGCTGGCATATAGTAGACACCCAGTAAAGATTTTTGTTGTGGAATACTGTGCTCTTGCATGAATTCCAACACAGACTCTTTCTAGACTTAAGAAAGCCACGTGGTTGAGAATGTAGTAGACCACCTCTGAGATCTTACGCTTCACCGTTCCTTCAAACTAACTTGGAAAGAAATTTCCTGTTCCTAACCAAATGATTCATCCCCTCTTGAACAAATGTGCTAGTTAAGCCGTTGAACTTAGAAAGGGTAGTGAGCAGAATCTCTGATTTCTGTTTTCCCCGAGTGGACATTCGTTTCGCTGCATACTCTTGCCATCTATCAGATGAGCACTGAATTTTACAAGACGTGTTTGGTGATTTGTTGAGAAAAGGTTTAGCTCATTAGTAAGACTCTGGTCCAGCCTCTTAAAGTTGGAGAAGGGCTTGATTTTCCAAATAGAGTGTCATGCATGTCCCAGAACTCCCTCTGGACGGAGTCTCTGTGCTCGGTGGGGACACCTCTGTCCACTTCTGTCCCTCCTCTGTGTTCATGTTCAGATCCATGGAGGCAGGGGGTGGTGGTTGGAGCAGAAAGTGGGATGAAGGTGAGGGCAGGAGGCAGGAGAACAAAAGGGAAGGTTTTCTCTTCTTTTTATAGTTCCAGATACACCCTAGCTCCAGAAGGGAGGAAGCGGCACAAATGAAATTGAAATAAGAATGTAAATGTATTCCTCAAAGCTGGCTTCTCCATGTATGTTTGGTTTTTCCTCCTGAATATTGATGTAGCCACTTGACTGCACCATGGAGAGGAAAATCCTTAGCAGGATTAAGTTTATTTTGGGATTTGGCCGTGTGCACGAGTCTGAGTGGGTACATCACGTGAGATCACGTTCTCCAGAATAAGAGCTGGGCCCCAGCCATTTTGGATCCTTTGCATACCTAGGTTTTCACCCACTTTTAAAAATTGGGCTGATATTTCTGCCCACTTAGCTTTTACGAAAACGAACGTGCTGGCTTGGTGGGCAACAAAAACAGGCTGGCTCACCGAAGTGTTCTGGGTCTTGATGTCTGCTATTGTATTTTATTATATGCTAATCACCGACTCAGAATTCATCTAACATTTTGTGTCACTATTACTCACAGCATGTAATTTGCATTCTTTCTTAAGTTTTTCTGTGGTGGTGACTGGCATTTTATCCTAAGCATCATTACCGTGGTAGAAGCTGAATGGCCCCAAACATTCTTGAACAACCTGATTTACCTATCAAGGAGCAAGTGAATCTCAGAGGGCTGGTACAGGACTGGTTTTTGTTTTAAACCACCTCAGTGGTATTAACCTAGCAGCTGTAACTTGGATGCATCCTGAGTGTGCCGCTGTTGGTGACTGGTGGGGTGGATATACAGTGAAGTTAGTGGGGAACTATGACGTGCTGTGTTTAGAAAGCTTAGGATTCATGTGGGTGTCTTAGTCCTGTTGAGGCTCAGGGGTCCCAGTTCCCTGAACCCAGTTGGCCAAGTTCCGTTAATCTACTGAGGTAGAAGGTTCAGCCAAGGCACAGCAATAACTGAAAGCAAAAATGAATGAAACTGGAAATAAAACTGGAGCAGCACAGGCAGTGTGGCTAGCAGGCAAAAGTAACCTGCACAAGTTTCAGGGTAACAGAGAGACATTTTATTTAGGAAGCACAGAGAACATTTACAGTACTCCCAAAGAGAGTTGGAAGTGGGTCCCTCTCATGATGGGGACAAGGTGAGACAGAGACGCAAAGGCCTCTGTCTCTCTCAAAGGTGTAACACCCTATCTCTCTCCCTTTGAAATTGGTTGTACGTCTTTCATTGGCCTCTGCGCCTCCAGGAATTGTCCTTTTCAGTGGTTGTTGGTTACCTAGGTTACCTCATACCCACATAGGCCCTCCCACCCCCACCCCCGAAGCCCCTTTCTTAAGTTTGGCATGTAGTAGATACTCAAGTCCATTTTGTGCACTATGAAGGCATACCTGCACCTCCATAGTTGATAAAGGAAAGAGGTTTATTTCACTCACAGATCTGCAGACGTCAAAGCACTGGCATCTGCTTGGCTTCTGCTGAGAGTTTTCTGCTGCATCAAAACATGGAGGAGAAAGTCAGAGGGGGAGCACGGAGTGCAAAGGGGGATCAACGGGGGAGGAAGCTTGCTTCCTAACCGCCCACTCTCGGGAACAATCCCATCTGGCCAGAAGGAGAATGCACTGACAGTGAGGACAGCGCCAAGCCATTTGTGAGGGGTCCCCCTGTGACCCACACATCTAGTGTAGCCCCCCCAGCTCCACTGCAAAGAGGATCCTATGTCAACATGAGGTGTGGTTGACATATCCCAACCACAGCAGTGGGGAAGCTGTTTATCACACAACATGAAGTGAAGAAAACACTGCGTGTCCACTGTGCCCTCAACTATGTGAAAAATGCCCGTGTGGGAAAGGCCCGGAGGAAGCGTGGTGAGACATGACCAATGATGGCCGTCCCTGGGGAGCGCGATTATACACCCCTGCTCGCTGCCCCTTCATTTGCAGCATCCAGATTGTTTATCATGGGCATGTGTTTGTTGTCGTAATTTTTAAAGAGGTTTTAAAGAAAAGCCGTCTTTGTGAGACGGAAATAGGTGTGGTCTCAACTGGCGGTGCTGAGCCGAGCCAACCCCAGAGTCCAGCTTCGGTCTTTCTGGTTTTCACAAGTCCCTCTTTGTTCTTTAGATAGTAAGTAACTGCTGTGTCTTGACTGGGTTTTTATTCACTTTTGACATATATATATTTGACATATATATGTCATGTATATATGACATATATATATATATGTATGTGTATATATATATAAAGAGAGACAGAGACAGAGTCTTAACTCTGTTACCCTGGATAGAGTGCTGTGGTATCATAGCTCAAAGCAACCTTGAACTCTTGGGTTTGGTAAGCCTCTTGCCTCAGCTGCCCGAGTAGCTGGGACTACAGGCACTTGTCATAATGCCTGGCTAATTTTTCTGTTTTTAGTGGGGACATTGTCTTGCTCTTGCTCAGGCTGGTCTCAAACTCCTGAGCTCAAGCAATCCATCTGCCTTGGTCTCCCAGAGTGGTGGGATTCCAGGCATGAGCCACCATGCCTGGCCCTCAAGGTAATATTTTATATTTCTGGAACAGTTGGGAAGAGAATACAGAGAGTTCTGTGTCCTCTTCACCTGACTTTCCCCACTGTTAACAACTTAAACAACCATGTCACCTTTTATCAAAACCAAGAAATTAACATTAAGAGAATGCTATTAACTGAACAGCAGATTTGATTGTAATCTCTCCAGGTTTCCGCTAAATTCCCTCTTACTGTTTCAGGATCTGATGCAAGATTCCACTTCGCATTTCTTTATGCAGTGCTTCTTTTTAAAGCTACAGGTTGGAACAGCATTCTAGCAGGGTGTGTATGTATGCAGTCTGTGGGTCTGTTTTATTAAACATATTATGCAAAAATTAGATGTTTGTTTTTTTCTCCCACAGTGGAAAGAGTGACACAGTGTCGCCTCTTGAAATAGGATTTCTTGTTCTGCAAACCCATGGTCTAGCCTTGTTCACTCCCCTCCCCACCTTGAGCATTGTGTTGACCAATAGCAGGTCCATGAAGGAAACATTATAGAATAATGAAAGTATTTAGAAAATCCCATGGCAGTTTTATAGCATTTCATATAGACCAGCTAGGTTTTTAAGAAACTAAAGCTTTTGCAGAAAAATAGTGTATCGAGAGAGGAGAACATGGTGCTCAGCCTTCGAAGGGTGAGCGTGGACCCTGGCCCACCTGCTCGCTGCCTGGCCTTGCTGTGACAGGAAGCTGTACGGTGGTTCCACCAGATGAACCACAGGGAAGGCCGGGCTGTCTGAAGACTGGGAAGAAAGCTTGTCTAGGGTCCCCAGAGTGAATGGAGAAAACACAATATAGTCTGGAAATGGTACTATGGCTCTGTCTGGCGTCTGCTTCTAAGGATTCTGACCAGGCTGTACCAACTTATTTTCAGCGCCACCTCCTGTTAGCCTCAGATCTGCATTTGCTGACTTTGTTTGCACACATTCGTCTCTTCTTTCCTTCCCACATACAAACATGAGTGACTCGTTAGCTGTGCACGGTGACACGGCAGCAGGCCGTGTTGCTCACGTGGGTCCCTTTGAATATCTAAGGAGAATAAAAATGACAAAAACATTTCCAGCTCTCAGCTGTGGGAACTTGCATGCAGCATCCTGTCCAGACTCCCTCCCAGAGCCTTGAGGTATTACTTTTATGATGTTCAATTAAAAAAAAAAAAAATCTCTTTTCTCTAGGTTGGCAAGATGACTTTCAAAATGGAATTTCTGACTACAGTCAGCAGATTACAACTATAGTTAAAAAGCTGTTCTTGATTAAAATGTCCAGCAAATCACTGATACATTGAACCAAAGCAAAACAATATTGGTGTGGAATTATTACTTTTTAAATTTTGTTTACAGTTCCACTAGGGGATCCATTTTCGTTATTACTTCGCTCCTATTCCTATGTGTCTGTCACAGTGGAGATGCAGTTGACACTGTCAGATCTGTGTTAAGTGAAGTGTCCTCATGACTGGAGTATACAGGGTATAGGGTACAGAACTGGCATGGACCCCCTTTTGTCCATGTGTCACGCCACCAAGACTGAATGACTTTACTCCAACTAAGTGCATGTTAGGCTGATGTATTTTTGGACTTACTGAATGTTGTTGGTCCCATTCCAGTTTGCTGTTAACAACTTCATCTGTTTGTAAACAGACACAGAGGTAGTGTCTACATAACATGAGGGGAGGCTTGGCAGCTTTTACCTAATTGGCCAATCAATGCAGATGGCCATGGGCAGGCAAGAGTCCATGAGATTTGTCATTCAGTGGGCCTCTGCTCAACTGGGCTCACAACCACATGGACAAGTGCTTGTAGAACAAGGCCTCCAAACCTAGCAATTGTGCCACTCTTTGTGACCAGGTTTGGGAAGTTTAGAGACTGCTTCTTGTTCACTGGGGCCTCCCCTACCCAGATCCAGTAGCTCTAAGTGTCGCCAGAGGGGCAGAGCTTCCCACTGTTCCGCTCCATGCATTCCTAGGAACAAGCATCCCAACAGTGCCTGTTAATCTTTGCTCTTCTTGAGAGCGTCTTCTGGACTCCTTTATCTGGGGAACTTGTGGCCTGATAAATCCAGGTGCATTGCAGATTTTTAAATATCATCACGGGGTGCTTCAAAGCCTAGATTATTCTAGACTCTAAGCTGAATGATAGATTAGATGTTTTTCTGAGCAGAGTACATCCTACTAAGGGAAGGCTGGATGTCGTGGGGAATCGGAGGTGCATTCTCACCATGTCCTTCATACTGTGTCCTTTTGCTGGCTTAGCACTTGATTAGATATTAGTATTTATTATTATTATTATCATTATTATTTATTTTTTGAGACAGAGGCTCACTATCTGCCCTGGTAGAGTGCTGTGGCATTATAGTTCACAACAACCTCAAATTCCTGGGCTCAGGAGATCCTCTTTCCTCAGCCTCCCGAGTAACTGGAACCACAGGCATCTGCCACAATGCTCGGCTAGTTTTTCTATTTTTAGTAGAGATAGGCTGGTCTTCCAGTCCTGAGCTCAAGTGATTTATTGCTTTGGCCTCTCAGAATGTCAGGATTACAGGTGTGAGCCACTGTGCCCAGCCTAGTATTTATTATTTTCTAAACTTTTTTTTTTTGAGACAGAGTCTTACTATGTCACCCTCAGTAGAGTGCCGTAGCATCATAGCTCACAGCAATCTCCAACTCTTGGGCTCAAGCGATTCTTTTGCCTCACCCTCCCAAGTAGCTGGGACTACAAGCACCCACCACAATACTCAGCTATTTTTTGTTGCAGTTGTCATTGTTGTTGACCTGGGCAGGGTTTGAACCCACCTGCCTCAGCATATGTGGCTGGCACCCTAACCACTGAGCTACGAGCACTCAGCCTATTTTCTAAACTTTTTATACCTGAAATCTGGCCTCGCCAACTAAATTATCCCAGGTTTTGTACATTTTGCTCCTCCCAGAGTGTGTATAGCAGAGGGCTAGCTGGGTGAAAGGGCTGTAGTGCTAGGCTAAGGAGCTTGGATTTAATCCAGAGGGAGCTGGGAGCCACTGGTGGTTCTTGAGCTTGGGACTACTTAACGAAAGCAGCGTCTGAGAGTGTGATTTAAGGGGAATGTGTTGGCACAAAAGTGGAGATTGTGGTTTTGTATATTCTTGTCCTTGGAAGTTTCTGGTAGTTGTACTAACAATAAAAATATGTGACAAGGTCAATGAAAATCTTTCTGTAAATAGGGTGACGTGTTTAAGTCTGTACTAAACAGACTTTACTAAGGTAAAGCCCTTCATGGAAAGATTATGCAGCTCTCCTGTCCAGACGCACAGCATCATGTCTGAAGCCTCCATATTCCTGGCCCAATGATGTTCTGATCAACAGTGGCTGTTTTTTAGACATTTCCTAAAATCACTTTACTCATTGAGTTTCCTCCCCACTTTTGAGTAGTCTTTTGGTAAAAAATATGGCAGAAGAGATAGGTGACTTTCATTTTGAATGCACAGGACCCCTAGTCTGCACCCCTGCCCGCCTTGCCTGCTTCTCCCTTCCTCTGCTTCTGAAACACCCCTAGTCTGCACCCCTGCCCGCCTTGCCTGCTTCTCCCTTCCTCTGCTTCTGAAACTTCCTCTGCCCCTGCAACACCCACCGCTCCTGCTCCTCAGCCTCACTGCCTTATGTACTGAATTCCTTAAGGCCCCTCTTGGGATAAGCATTAAACTCAGGAGAGAAAACCAAAATCTGTGTAACTTGTGGACCAAGAATACATTAGATGAAAGCAGGAAATTTCAAAATCTCATCCTTTTAAAAAATAAATAAATAATGTACCCTGAAAATAAAACAGCAAGGCCACAGAATGAGAACCGTTGTGAGCTAACTGAGCAATAAACGCATAAAATATGGTAGAGATGCCTGAGAACAGTGGAATGCCTGGATGCCTCAGATGCCTGAGCTGTGGATTTCTGATCCCAAATTTCAGGAATGTTACTGATAACTCAGATTTGTGCAGTACGTAAATGAGCTGACCTCATTTAAATCTCAAAGCAACCTGCCATGATTTCCATTCTGCAAACCAGGAAACCAGGACTTGGTAAGATTCAGGGTTCTTCTGGTTCAGGCTTCCATTGCATTTCTGTGCACGGTATGGGAACCAGTGTTTCCTCTGATAGACACACAGGGCCACAGAGCAGGACCAGAATGCCCCAGACTCATCACTGAGCAGCAGAGCAGAAAGGGACTCAAGAGCAGCTAGTCCACACTCGACTTTCCTTGTGTCCCCTCCCATTGTACAGATGAGGAAAATAGGGCCGGGGAGACTATACAAGTTGTAGCAGAACTGTGAAGCAGCATAGCACATACTGGAAGTGGAAGACCTCAAACCTTCTTGGTTCCTAGTCCCTGGAGAAATATTGCAGAGAGAGATGGATTATAAATCAGATCCCCACACCAGCCCAACTGGCCAGTGACCAACACTTAGCGCTTAGTGTGTGTTAAACAGATGATGGATGATTAGCTGAGTTGGAGTGTAACAGTATGCAAATCAGTGCATTTCTTTTCTATCTGTCTTGACCTGCTTTTCCTGCCTAAGGACGTTATTTTCCACTCCATTTAGATAGAGAGGGTAATGTTTGTAAGACTCCCAAAACGATCAGCTGAGAGGCCCTGTGTGTGTATAAAGTACCATTAGTGGTATTATTGAGTTGTTTTTCTGTGCTGCTGTGGGTTAATCAGAGGCCTTTGTCATTGTTGTTGTAAACACAAATCTCCAACTTATTGTTTAGTTTGTTGCTTTTATTAACTTATTTGAATTGCAAATAGCAGCAAAACATAGGTCAGCAGCTGCAGCTGTGAGATGCAGACAGTGGGAGCCCAGCTACAAGGTGGAGATGGGATTCCTGGAGACAGGAAGTCATGGGCTTCTATAGTCTCCCTGGGGACTGATCCCAGGGGTTGCAGGGGGAGTCTTGAGGCCAGATGGACAGCAGAACCTAAGGAGTGATTGATCTTAGTTCCTAAAAGTAGAGAAAAATGGCTGGACAGCCCACACCTTCCTGACAAGATTCGCGGCCATCTCCTAATGGATCTTTGCTGTAAAAGCAAAGCCAGGTCTTCCAGTAGTTACTTCTGGACTGTGGGAAATGATGGCATTGGAGGAAACATAAATGTAAAGCACTTTTAACAATGCCTTGGGCTCGGCACCTGTGGCTCAAGTGGCTAAGGCGCCAGCCACATACACCTAAGGTGGCAGGTTTGAATCTAGCCTGGCCACCAAAACAACAATGAGGCTGCAACCGAAAAATAGCCAGGCGTTGTGGTGGGCGCCTGTGGTCCCAGCTACTTGGGAGGCTGAGGCAAGAGACTCGCTTGAGCCCAGGAGTTGAAGATTGCTGTGAGCTGTGATGCCACAGCACTCTACCCAGGGGGACAGCTTGAGGCTCTGTCTCAAAAACAAAACAAAACAAAACAATGCCTTGCCCGTAGAAAGCGGTTACTAAATGCTATCCATTGTTACTGTTTTGCCCCTGATTTTTATGGTAGTCCTGGCAATCAGATGGATTAGTAAGGGATAGTTGGAAACTCCAAATGATGCAAACCTAAATGAACCCTAAATCTTGTCCTCATTTCTTGTAACTATTTAAGTGATTAAAGCAATTAGAGAAAAGAAAGAAGAGAGGCTTTGAAAAATGTGAATAGATTCCCTTAAACTCAGTACAATGGGTCCACAGGGGTGCTGTCTGTAGCTGAATGGGGGAGGTTTTCACTGGTTTTGAGCTACTTTGGATGACTAACTTGGAGAGGTCCACAAAAGGGCTGGTTGGTAAAGAAATGACCACTTGAAGTTTTGGTGGTTTTCTAGTGACACACAAAACCTGGGTTCAGTGGGAATGAATAAAGAAGGCAGCAGGTGAGATTGAGGTCATAAAAAGCTAATGCTGGTTTCTCTCCAGGCCTCTTGCCTGGAGAAGCAGTTTGGGAGTCAGTGCTGACCAGTGTAAGACATTTTCTTTGGAGAAACCAGGACATCTTCAAGAGGGGGAGAGGGAATTTGGAGTCAGGGCAGTTTTATATAAAATGTATATAATTTGATTCTGAAAAGATTCATTTTTTGCAGGAAGTTAGGGATTTGGGCAATATGCCCAATTCTAATCACTGTAGTAATTATAGGAACACCCACTTATGAAGCACCCACGTGCCAGGCTCTTGCCAAAGAAGCCCTTGCTTGCCCCAGCCTTTAACAGCCCTGAGAGGTGTGGATGGTTATTACCATTTACCTGGGAGGAACCAGAGAAAGGATTAAATGATCTGCCCAAGGTCATAGCTAGCAAGTTAAAGTGCTGAGATTTGAACTCAAGTTTGCTGGTCCCCAAAGCCTCTTTCAATGCCTCTAGGAGAGAAAGAACCTTGTGCAATTAAGACTGAAAGAAAAAAGTCAGTCTTTGATGAAAGGTTATAGAAGATGGTCATTCTTTACAGAAGATTGTTTAGCTATTAGTCAAAACAATATGTTACTTCTCCAATATCCTGCATTTGGACTTGCTTCTTGGGGCTCCTTTGGAGGTTCTTTGGGATCTCTTTGGAGAAAGCAAAAATGCCCAGTGTCTGAAAGTTACTACAGAAGGGCAGATGGTATTATAGATGCAAACACAGGGAAGACTACATGAGGTGCCCACGTCCTGAGGACTGGCAGGTAATTAATGCTTGGCTGTCTATATGTGTACCTGCTTTAAGCTGATTGTCAGGTGTTGTATTGTTGAGAAACACCATTATGCCAATGATTTCACTTGTGTCCTGGAGAAGGAAGTCTCTTCTTGGCTCTTTTAATGGTTAATGCAAAGTTGGCACTTACGGATTTTAGAGGGTACCTGCCAGGCATTAAATGATAGGAATAAAGGGGCCAGGTGAGGTGGCTCACACCTGTAATCTTAGCATTCTGGGAGGCCCAGGCAGGTGGATCACTTGATCTCAGAAGTTCGAGATGAGCCTGAGCAAGAATGACACCCAGTTTCTACTAAAAATAGAGAAAACTAACCAGGTATTATGGTGGGAGCCTATAGTCCCACCTACTTGGAAGGCTGAGGCAAGAGATCACTTGAGCCCAAGAGTTTGAGGTTGCTGTGAGCTATGATGACACCATGGCACCCCAGCCACGATAACAGAGTGAGACTCTGTCTCAAAAAAAGAAATAAAGACAGACAGAAAGAAAAGGACATTTGTGAAGATAAAACAGAGACTTCAGGTGTCCTCTAGAAACTGAAGAGTTTCAAACCAAATTCACATTTGAATCTGAGTCCACTTTTAAAGGAATAACTGTCTGTGACTGAATACTGTGAGGTCAAAGGCCTCAGGCATGGTTGTTTTATTTATTTATTTATTGAGACAGAGTCTCACTTTGTCATCCTTGGTAGAGTGCTGTGATATCATAGTTCACAGCAACCTCAAACTCTTGGGCTTAAGTGATTCTCTGGCCTCAGCCTCCCAAGTAGCTGGGACTATAGGCCCCCACCATGGTGCCCGACTATTTTTTAGAGATGGGGTCTTGCTCTTGCTTAGGCTGGTTTTGAATTCCTGAGCTGAAGCCATCTACCCACTTCGGCCCCCCAGAGTGCTAGGATTACAGGCGTGTGCTACTGTGCCCAGCCTTGCTTGGTTTTCTAGCAAGATAAGCGGTGGCAGATGACACAGGAAGCTTCTAGACTCATGAAGTAATAATTCCACCTGGTAGAGGATGGGCACTGTCAGAATTCTAACCAACTAGCTTTTTATCTATTGCCTTATCTTTTTCTTTCTTTCTTTTTTTTTTTTATTGCCTTATCTTTATCTAGCATCTTCTAGAACTAAAATGTCTTGACCTTGGAGGAAGGTAAAAATACGTTTTTGGACAGAACAAGAGAAGAGATTTCAACTATTTCTTTCTCTTCTTTCCTTTTTTGTCCATTTTCAGTTTGAGTATAAACGAGAATAGGGAAGCCGGAGGGAAGATGTTATTGTGGATCAGGGACAGAGAACAAAGGGCGGTTTTCACTTGGATGCTGGAAACTAAAAAAACCTCCTCAAACCAAAAAACTTCCCCTGGTCACTTCCGGGCTGTTTTTGAAAAGTGAATAACATCTTTAATCAAGAGCAATAGTATTAGGTCTTTTACTATAAGTTATACTTTTCTATGAGCCTGTATTTACTTTTCCAGGCTAGAAATAGCTAACGTTATTTAAACAACTGTGACTATTGTCTAGGAAATGAGTGTGGGCTGGGAATAGCCTGGCTGATTACACTGTTTAAAAATAAGCCTTATTTTTTGCAATCCCTTTTGGTAGGAAGGGTTCATAAATGTTCCTGCAATTGATTGTTCCATGGCGCCTTCTGTTTATATCAAATTGGTAGCTCGTGATGTAATCATTTTATTCTGCAATATATCATTTTAAGTCTATTATGGAGTGAAAAGAGCTAGTCCTGTTCTTGAGATAGGTATATAGGCCACATCAAAGAAGGCTTATCAAAAATCTCTTAATCCTTAGACAGTGGAGAAAAGGGCACATGGTAGGACCCACCTCTCCACCATGGGGACCAGAATCCTCGGAGCCATTTGTTAGAGACGGTTGTAGAATCTGTCTTGGAAAATCTTCAGCAGTCAGCTGGACTGACCATGGAAGTCAGTGACTGTTCATTGATTCTGAGCCTCCAAGTGTTACCAGAGTGGATGTATGTGTCTTGCTTTGGGCTGAGAGAGAGCTAGAAATTTCGTAGGTCAAAAAGACCCAAAACACAGGCCAGGTGTGGTGGCTCATACCTGTAATCCTAGCATTTTGGGAGGTGGAGGTGGGAGGATCGCCTGAACTCAGGAGTTGGAGACAAGCCTGAGCAAGAGCAAGACCCCATCTCTATAAAAAATGTACAAATGAGCCAGGTGTGGTGGGACATGCTGGTAGTCCCGGCTATGGGTTTGAGATTGCAGCGAGCGATGATGATGCCGCTGCCTTCCACTCAGGGCAATAGAGTAAGACTGTCTTGAAGAAAAAAAAAAGATAAGAAAGAGTTCCCAGCTACTCTAAATAGCTTTATAAATAAAACAATTTTGTTTTCTAGCCTATTTCTTTTCCAAAAGAAGGGAATGTATGACCAGCTCCAGGCCAACAGTTTTAGCCAGATGGATGAGAGTTTCTGTTTTTTGCCATCATTGACCCAAATAGGTAACCTAAGAATTGAGCTAAAATTGCTTCTCTTGAAGCCCATCTGTGGCTTCCAGTAAGGAATCTGAGCAATATCTAGATTAAGGATCAAAGATACCTTTTGTGCCGCTGGAGATGAGGCCACTGACTGTGTTCTGGAGTGCAGACAGGCAAGGGAGGTGTCTGCAGGACAGCTGTGAGGTGCAGGGTCTGTGGAGCAACCTCAGCCTCCGCATCGGCTGCCTTGGGGAGGATGGGCACCCAGGTGCACACGCACTGCTCCCGGCTCCGCCATTATCTCGCCATGTGACTTTGGACAAGTCCCTTAGCCTTTCTGAACCTTAACGTCTTTGTTTATAATACAGGTTTGGAATAGATCCATCCAAATGTACATTTCTGTATTTCTGAGCCGCAGTTCTCGGACTTCTAAGTGGACCACATCACTGCATCCCAGAGACCTGGAGAGAAGGGAACCACAGGAAACATGCATATATTGCCAGTGGCTTGTCACTTTGCTGCTGGCTGGCACCTCACCTCTCATGTCACCGACCACCCCTTAGGTCCTAACTAGATGTCATGTGCATAGCAAACCTCCCCAAACCCTCCACACACCTCTGTGGCTTTCTCTGTCCTCCCGGCCAGAGTGTGTCTGTGCTCAGAGGGCAGGGACCATCTTGTTCTTTTTGTTAACCTCATCCCTCAGTGCCGAGGGTCAGCTCTGTCAGTGTTTGGTAGATTGAATTACACCCGATCATGGGATAGAGCTGGACTGCTCTGCCCAGTCGTTTGTTCTTGTTCCCACATTAGCCGCTGGATCCTTTCCATGCTTCTTTTATTCTTCCTCCTCCTGGCTGGAGGTCTTTTTCTGTCATTCTGGAAAACTATCCTTTTTTTTTTTTTTTTTTCCTATTTTCTAACTTGTGTAAGCCCCTTAAAATCGTCTCATGTTACAAATCCTAGTGATGACTATGTTGATAGGTAATGTCCTTAATTTGATCCAAACCATATTATGGAATTTGATAGGAGGAGGAGAACTTTTCCAGGGGAGTTGTTTATTACGATTTCAATTTCAAAGCTGGTTATAAATCACTGAAGCTTAGACTTGAAAGAGGTCTTTAGAGAAGGTCTTAGGGAGGTTACCCCTCCACCCAGCACTAGAACCATCTCCAGAACAGAGGGTCTCAAACTTGCCCAGTGATCAGAATCATTACCCTGAGCTTTTTTATTTTTTTAATTTAAAAAAGTTAAAAAATTTTCAGATTAATATAAGCGTGCATCTGATTAGGTTACATTATTTCCCTTGGTTAGGTAAAGCCCAAGTTGCAGTAGAGTCCTTCACCCAGGGTATGTGCCATATACCTCTGCATTGTGCCATTAGGTGACAGCTTACCATGCTCCTCCCTGGCCTTGAATTTAAATGTGATTTTCTCTCAGATGGGCCTGTAGCTGTTCATATATTAGGTTCGTATTAATATCGAGTACGTGGGATGCTTGCTTGGGAGGATGTTCTCTAAATCCTTCCAGGTAAATGGAAGATATGAAGTCTCCATCTTTCTTTATAGCTGAACCCCCAAGCTTTTTTTCAGACACCCTACTTTGAGTGATTCCGATTCAACCAGACCAAGCAATATATAACTTTAACAAGCACCCTACGTGCTTCAGATGTTGAGCTGGAACCAGGAACACCTTTTTAGAACTGCTGACAGGTAGACTAGCAGCTCTTGGTTTCATATCTGTCTCCACACTGGGGGCTTTTCTACCCCTTAAGATCTCTAGCCCACTTCCTCTAGTTTCTGGAAATGTGCCTGGACTCTAAAACACTTAAATTACCAGTTGGTTGGATTTAAAACCCACATTTGTAGGTAAAATATAGTAATTTATTTAATGACTAGATTAAATCAGGTATCTATTTTTAACAACTTACTCTCAGGTATTTATGAATAAGTGGAATCATAGCTTATGTGGGATACATTTAGGCAATTGTTTAAAAATACTATCACTGTTAGTCTGAATCAGTCTCTATTTTAATCTGCCTCATTTGCAAAATCTCTTTTCACCTATTTGACATTTGCTTATTTAATCAATTACTGTACTCTACAAAACCTTGAACTGCCGTTTCGATTAAGACAGCTTTTTTTCACAGTCATATCCACTGACGAATAATGAATGAATGCCACACTTCTTCTACAAGACAGCACCAGGTGTCATTGGGAAAGCTGGCTTCTGTCATCTGAGTGGGCCCCAGCCCTGAGCAGGCAGAGGGACACAGCATGGTATTGGTGACCACAGAGGGAGCACAGAGCCTTCAGGCAAGACTCCATAGTGGGGGTATTATCTCTCCGAGACCTGAAGGACAAGTAGGAAACGGCCAAGTAAATAGCAGGAGATGAGTTTTAATCTAGAAGAAAAGAGCAGCACAGGCAGAGACCCAGAAAGGCCAGTAGAAGGGAACAACTTCAGACAAGTGTGGGTGGTTTCCTGTGGTTCCCTTCTCCCCAGGGTGAGATGAAGTTTGAAATGGGAAGGCTGAACCATGTTAAGGAGCTTAGATTCATCTCAGAGGCTCTGGGACATCTGAAATGTATCTAAGAAGGAAAGCAGCAAGATAATGTTGAGGGGCGTGTGGAAATGGGGTAACGTCAACACTTACAACATGCTGACACTTACCTACCACTGTCCCTCTGATGCACGCGCGACCTGATAACTCCTTTGCACCTCGCAGCAACCCTGTGAGGGAGGCTCTATAATTATTCTCATTTTACAAATGAGGCCATAGAGTTATTGGGAAGTTAAGAAACTTAGCTGGAGGTAACAGCCAGTTAATGGTGGAGCTGGAATTTAAACCCATGAAGTCTGGTTTCCAAGTCTGAGCTCCTAACCATAACTAAAGTTGTACATAAACACTTCTCCTAGCTGTGATTTATACAATGGATTGGACAAGAGCCTACCTGGAAACAAAGAGACCAGGTAAGAGGTGTTACTTCACAGTACAGACAATGATTGAGGCTAGGAATGTGACAAGGGTGACATTATTTGTGTTGTGAAATTTTTAAACATCAGCTATGGGTTAGAATCTTTGGGGTGTCTTGAGTTGAAGAGCAGTAGTTCCTTCCTTGGACAATATTCCTTTGGCTATTCTCTGGTTCTCTTCTTATGGCTTCAAAAAGGGCTGCTGATGAGCTGGGTGGGAACCATTTCCTGGGTGATGCTGCCATCTCGTCTCTTGCCAGGTCTCGTGTCTGAGCCGTAGAGCTCCTGCCCTGCCATCATGGAAATCAGGTGCAGGGTAACCAGGCCTCAGTTTTTCCATCCAATCAACAAAGAAGATAGGATGAATTCACATAGCAATTTATCAAGCAGGACTACACTACTACCCTACAGGGATACCCACAAACATATACATCGCCTATAAAAATACGCATTGCTATTAAAGTGTTAAAAGAAACTCATCAGGGCATCACCCCAGCCTTGCATTCTGCCGTTAGAACTCTCATGATAGACGAGCATGCTGAGTGCTGTGATGGAGGAAGCTGCACAGGCTGACTGCAGAACCAGGCACACTGGGAGGGAGAAGTCATAAGAATAACAGATATTTCAGTAGCTCTGACATTCCATGTGTCTCTGTTCTCCTTCACAGCAACTCTCAGGGGTGAGCATTAATAGACAGGACTCCGAGCCACTCGCCCCAAATTATACAGCTGGCAAGAGGACTTGAACCCAAGTCTTCTGGCTGCAAGTCCAAGTTCTGAGATTTTTAGACTGTAACATCCTGGCTGTGGTTTGGCAAATGCAGGAAAAACTGCATCATTGATGAGGTGTATCCCAGCACCTTCAGCTTCCGAGTTTTCTCAACATTTTCTAGACCCCATTCTAGCCTTGGGGGTTGGGGAAGGAGAGAATTGGCCACTGGAACGTTGGTGCAGAGGAGTGTCCAGGATCTTGTTACAGGACGGGCACCTGTTTATAGGAATGCATGTGACTTTGGCCCCCAAAATACTCCACGTTGTCCAGTCCTCCTCCCCCTGCTGGACTGAGGCCCACTGACAACAGAGCAGCATTCACTCCCTAGGAAGGCAGGAGCAGACACTTCCAAGCTCTTGGAGGCATCTTCCTGGTCCTCCCCTGGCTCTGTGAGGTGACTTGAAGCCAATAAGGCCATGTGATAATGTGAGGCCGAGTGAGTCTTCCTCATAGAAATCCAGCAGTGACAAGACTTGTCTTTATTACTATATTCTGGTGATATATAAAGGGAAATGCAAGCCTCAGGCAGTAGCTGGCTGGGTTCCAGTGTCAAAACTGAATTAAGAACTCATTAAGTACTACTTTGAGCCTGTAAGGCTGACTGGCTGCGCCATGGCTTGGCTGGGAAAGTTGACAGCGAAGGGAGGGCAGGGGCGGCATCTCCAGCTGGCAGATGGCAGGCTGTGAGCAGGGTGGGACAGTCCAGGAATGAAGAGGGAACATGGCCTGCTATCTGCCGTGCAGACGTGTTTGTGAGTGCACAAGTTCGGTGAAGCCACGTAGTGTATGCTAATTGCTGTATTTTCTTCTTTTTTTATTCCCTATGAGAAATGCTTGATGTGAAAGTTTTGAAACCAAAGAGGCAATGCAGAAATACCAAAATGTTGACATTACAAAAAAGAGAGAACAAAGGGAAACAGGCGATCCAAACCTACCGATTCTGCTAAATCAGCACCTCTCTGTTCCATGCAAGCCTCAGGGAGAATAAACCAGCTTCTGCCCCTGGCCACTGTCCCCACAGCTCCTGCCCCCAGCCAGCTGATGCTGCTCCACCAAGGCCCTGAGTTGAGGAACGCCTCAGGCTTGCTCACCACCTGCCTTTTCAACCTTTAATTTTGAATCCTTGCATTCTCCAGATAGCTGAGTTTGAACCGAGCAGCAGAGCCCTCTGCGACTTTACTGCACTCTGTCTCACCTTCCAGCTTCTCCAACAACAGCCTCTGTTCAAAATAAATAAGGTGTCAGCCTTGCTTTTTGGGTAGGAATCAGATGTTCTTTCTTTTAGTCGTACTTGGGAGAGCCAGATTTAGCCCATTCTTCTCCAGAGTTGGCTGCCTTCTGGCATTTTTACAGGGTCAAAATATACTCCCAATTTACACTGTTTGTGAAACAGCAAAGAAAATGCATGATGAGAATTTTGATTAGCATACATATGCATAATTACCTATATCCCAAGTGTATTAATATATAAAAAATGCCTGACAGAGAATAATGCAAGATAGGAACGTGAAAGTGATTTTATGCATGCTACCTTTCTTTTGAGAAACTGTTACTTCTCATGGAAATTAAAATGTAGGTTCTTTTTTTTTTTCAAGAGCAAGTTTTCCCAGAGTGCCCAGATTTTCGCCCCCCTCCCTGAATTCTTTCTAAACTGGAATCTCAGTCTTTCTTAAAAGAAGACGGAAGAAGATAGAATGTACCCATTTTGTCTGTCTGGCTCTTTGTCCTAGGTTTCCAACCTGTTTCTTGGGAGAGCAACATCTGTTGGTTCAGAAACCATTGATTAGTGCCTTGAAAATAACCCGATGGCCAGATTTCCCTGAATCATGTCAGAAACAAATCTCTGTTTGTTAAGGAAAGATTAATTAAATGTGTGGCCCTGAACTTAATTTTTTTTGTTTGCTACATCACATTTTCCTAAGCCTATAGCTGTGTCTGTTCAGCTACAATTTCCTGGAGGTCAGTGATAATTCATCTTAAAATAAATTCTTAGGCCAGGCACCTAACAATTGTAATCCTAGCACACTAGGAGGCTGAGGCAGGAGGATCACTTAAGCTCAAGAGGTCAAGACCAGCCTGAATGAGACACGAGATTCTGTCTCTTAAAAAAATAGAAAAATTAGTCTGTGTGGTAGTGCACATCTGTAGTTGTTACTCAGGAGGCTGAGGCAGGAGGATCACTTGAGCCCAGGAGTTAGAGGTTGCAGTGAGCTATGATGAAGCTGATGCACTCTAGCTGGGGGTGAGACTATCTAAATCAATCAATCAGTCAATGAATATTGAAAGTAAGAAATGAACCTTCCCCAAAAGGTATGATTTAGCGACATGCCCTGTTGATGGTGACCTTGTGAAGATTTTGTAGTTGGTTATAAAATTATAATGAAACCTTCTGATCTTAGTTCCTTAAGGGATTTTAAGGGGTTTGTGAATGACCAGAGGCAAAACCCAACACACTTATGAGAAAACCAAACAAACACAAACCACTTCTGACACTTTAGGACATTTTTGGCCCTTACCCACGTGAAAAGAGCTAGATAGTATTTCCTTTTTAATTATTTATGTATAGCATTGGGCTTTCTGCTAATGATGGCCTAGGTGTATATTTTTCACATCCGGAAGGTAGATCACCTGATTTTCTCACCTCTAAAGGCAGCATTTCAATTAAACTGTTTTTAACAGGTTTTTAAAAACTGTGAAGTTAAATCTCACTCAGAAATGGAATAGGTGTTTGCGTGTGTTACTGTGGGTATCTACATTTTCAGTGGTCTTGTTTTGCAGAAGATCATTATTGCCTGAATTCTACAGAGAAAGGCTCGGATCCAGGCTTTGTGAGATTCACATTAAAATTGCCACCTTTACGGGACGTTCACATGAGACGTTGTACATGGAAAGAAAGCTGTGAAAGCATTTTGTTAACTACGATGTTGAAAGTTAGTTGTAGGCATTAATTTATAAATATCCATGTCCTTCAATTCCTCTATACAAGGTCAATTACGAAGTTATCCTAGAAAAAGTGCTACATACCTCATTTTTTTAATATCACTTTGAGGTGCTTCCTGTGGGAAGCTATGCACCCATGCCAGGTCCTAGTCCAGCCTTCAAAGCAATTTTGAAACTCTTTTTCTGGGAAGGCAGTGAGAGCTATCATCCTATGAGGTCTGGCAATTAAATTTGTAAACTCATTGTAGAAAAAGTGCTTGGAGGGGTGGACGAGGCACTGGCATGAGGGCACAGCTTCCCAGGGGGAGGACTTTGAAGGTGACTGTAGTGCTGTTCAGCTATGAGGGATGTAGCACTTTTCTAGGCTGAGTTCATGAACTTAATTGTCTGACCTCATACCTAGCAAACAGAGATCATTAACCACTGTCAGAATTTTGGGCGAAGAGACAACTCTGGGAATTGAGGTGGAGAGGGAGATATTCCCAAGGGAAATAAAACAAGAGCTGCATCTGTGAGGAATGGATTTGGTTTAAGCAGGTATGTGTCTTATTTTATGGCTCAGTAAATGGCATCGTCAATCAACACCCTTTATTTAATACATGCAATCTGTAAGCAGACTGTCCCTGGGGGGGAGGGGGAATTCAGTGACCAGTGGGCATGAATATCTGATTTACTGAAATTTTTGTATTTAGTGTAAATTAAGTTAACAAATCAGCATTGTTAATTACCCATTTACTTTATGTAAGCTTTAATAGATGGCTCATTTAAATTGTATGCTATTAAATGAAATAAAAAAACTTGAACACTGAGAGCCTGCATCCTGGTCATCAAATTAAGCTTCCCTGTAGGCCAGAGGTCATCAAATTAAGATTCCTTGCAGGCCAGAGGGAACGGCAAGCTGGGTTCCATATCTCTTTATCTACTCTAAAAACAATGGTATACAGCAAGGTCTACTCAGTGTATGATGTTCCTAGGAGAATACTGCATTAGTTCATAAATAGTTCCTTTTTACTATTTTAATAAAAGTCATACTGCTGCAATGTGGGGTTTGGATTTGGTTGAGGGAGGAGAGGTGCAGGGTTTAGTTGGAGAATATTCTTCTATTAAATTTCTCCTGCCCACGAGAGGAGCTGGAACTAGCCTATACACAGGAGCTCATCATCCTCTGTGGCAGATCCTCTGAGGGCATCACAGTCGGAGTAGTTCACCTGACAAGACTTTATTGCATGGTCCTCTTTACTGTCTAGGAAATAGGGCTAAAGTATCTCAGCTTTCTGTTCCTGTAGCTTACCAAGTCTTCAAAAATGGCACCCTTCTTCTGCCGTTTATTACGACAATGTGCAGAGAACAGAAGAAGATTAAATGAAAAGGCAGAGGGAAGATTTACTTCTTCCCTGATCAGAATAAGAGAAAGGAATATAGGAAAGAGAAAAACATGTGAGCGAATATGATGGTTTTTCTGGGGCTACTTGTGAGATTAACACGGCAAAGGATGGAGCCTGCAGATGCCATAAACATGTTGAAAGACCATCCATGGGCCGCAGATCTAAAGAAAAGGTATTTAAAAGTGGAATGACACGCCTGTAATCCCAGCACTTTGGGAGACTGAGGTGGATGAATTGCTTGAGCTTAGGAGTTTGAGACCAGCCTGAGCAAGAGCAAGACCCCATCTCTACTAAAAATAGGAAAAACTAGCCAGGTGTTGTGGCAGGTGCTTGTATTCCCAGCTACTCGGGAGGCTGAGTAGCTGGGAATTCTTGAGCACAGAATTTTTTCTTTTTTTTAGACAGAGTTTCATGTTGTCACTCTCTGTAGAGTAGCTCACAGCAACCTCAGACTCTTGGGCTTAAGTGATTCTCTTGCCTCAGCCTCCCAAGTAGCTGGGACTACAGGCACCCACCAGAATGCCCAGCTATTTTTTGTTGCAATTGTCATTGTTGTTTAGCTGGCCCGGGCGGTTTTGAACCGGCCAGCCTTGGTGTATGTGGCTGGCACCCTAACCACTGTGCTATAGGCGCTGACACCATAGCACTCAACCCAAGGGCAACAGAGAGCCTCTGTCTCCAAATAAATAAATAAGATAAAATAAAAGTGGCATGAGCACGCTTGGGATTCAAACAAAGTCAATTCAGAAAAGTTGAGAACCCAACTCTAAGTGAGACATCATTTTGGTTCCCCAGACAGGGCATGCAACTAAGGGCAGAGAACAAGAAAGAAATAAGGTATCAGGGCTGTTCCCCTGCTGTGCTGAGAATCACTCTTCAGCCCCAGGAGAGGGCAGACCCAAGGTCAGGAAGAACTGATGTCCTCTTCTGCAAAGTCAAGCAGCCAGCCATGACAGAGTGACACGGGGACAGGGGATGGGGAAATACACAGGTGCTGACTCTCAGTGAGTACAGCTCAGCCATCTCCTCCTCCCTGTGGAAGGGTAGGCTGTGTAAATAAACACGGTCCAGACAGGTCCCTTGGGATGGGCTAGGCCTTTATGTCAAATGCTTTAAAGATACAACTAGATTTATTTGTGCCATCCCCAGTGTGGAGACTGCTCCATTACCACTGCAGATGGTGGCAGCTGAGATACCACTTCAGCCAGGACCAGGTCTCAGGTCTCTTGGGCCTCATCTTTTTAGATCAGGATCTCAGCCTTAAGTAGTTCCTTCCTGGCAGATCAGCAAACTGGTGACTGTGTCGCAGCTCCTGCTGGAAGTATTGCCCCCTTAGGACTTCACTGGGAAAAAAATTAACTTACCTATTTTTCCCTGGCCTGGCAGTTATTATATTCTAGGCTTAATGTGTGTTATGTCAGCCATTTTTATTTTTATTTCCTCTTCTGTTTCTTTTTCAATAGCCAAGAACCAAAAAAGACTTAATTTGGTTTTTTGTTTTTACGGCAGCTGCCGTCGAGGGGGAACAATAGTGTAATGATTTGGTCCTGAGAGTAACAGATGAGGGTGGAAGGGCAACCATGTTCCTGGATTTGATCAATGGCAGGAATTTGATGGCAAATTAAATATTGGATAAACCTGTCAAATGATTCTGAGAATCAATATTTACTGGAAAAGGTTGTTTGAGCCTTTAATGATCACATTTGCTCTCAGGGGAGATAATTTTAGCAGTACATTCAGACCTTAGGAGAATAATGCATAAAAACAATGTGAGGGCTCGGCGCCTGTGGCACAAGCGGCTAAGGCGCCAGCCACATACACCTAAGGTGGTGGGTTCGAATCCCCAGCCTGGGCCCGCCAAACAACAACGATGGCTGCAACCAAAAAATGGCCAGGCGTTGTGGCGGGCGCCTGTAGTCCCAGCTACTTGGGAGGCTGAGGCAGGAGACTCGCTTGAGC
>NW_003852412.1:6571569-6577386 GCF_000181295.1 Otolemur garnettii
AAAAAAAAAACAAAAAAAACAAAAAAAAAACAATGTGAGGATGATTTTAAAGGAGGTCACTTACTATATGGTTATTGATCAATAGAGCATTCATCATCTACACTGTCTCGTTTCTCAAAGAATGGACCACAGAGCCATCAGAATCACCTGAGAGACTGCAGAAATGCAGACTCCCAGGCCACCCTGCTGCTCCTGAACCAGAATATCTATGGGTGGGCCATGTGAATCTTCATTTTACTGCACTCCCCTGGGGACTGTGGGGCATATACAATTCTGAGAACAGCCAGCCCACCGTCTCTTTCCTCCACCAGGCAGGAGACAAAAATAAAGCCCCAAGCCCCTGACAAAAATAAAGCCATGTCCAGAGGCTAGGTAATGTATCATAGCAGTTTAGATGGAGGTCAAACCAAGAGTATTTTGGATTCAATTTGAAAACCAGGAATGAGTTACTATTGGATTACTTAATGTCTTTGAAATATTCTGCCTGACTGCTCAACGCAGAGGTGATTTGTGAATCAGGACAGCATTGCAGTCTGGGCCACCTCAGCCTTTTTTTATCTCAGGGAACACTTGAACCTATAGTTAAACTTCCGCAGGAAGGAAATTATGTTGATCAAAAAAAGAGTAAAGATACTATGCTTTGAATTTCTTCTAAAAATAATTTAATTAAGGCTCTTTAATAATTTTCGCAGCACACCTCAGATCCTCTCATGGCATGCCAGTGTGCCACAGCACAGCAGTTGAACATCACTGGTGTAGGTGAAGGGGAGCGAGATGGCATGACCCCATTATCACTTCTCTTGGGCTCTTCCTCCATCACTGTCACTGACGTTCTCCTACCTTTGCCTGTCCTTTAATAAGGGCATTTCCCAAGACTGTTCTCAGAAAGAGACCCTTCCTGTGTTCTCCCAAAGCATCAATGCTTCTGGCCCCACCTGTCACCCAAGCATCAGATGCATATTTCTGCCTACTTATTGGACAGAGCCACCTGGACGTGCCACAGGGACCTCACACTCAGAATGTCCCCTACCAAACTCACTGTCACCTTTCTATCTCCCCCCCTTTAAAATAGCTTATCGGTTAAGAGCCTGGGCTCTGGGGCCTGACCACTTGGTCTCCATTCCAGCTCCACTAATTAGTAGGACCACCGGGCTGTTGCTCCACTGCCCGGAGCCTCATTTTCTTCATCTGTGAAATAGGAAGAGCGTCTTCTTCATGGGTTAATGCAAAGGTGAAGGTAACAGACGTAAAGAATTTAGGTCACTGCTTGACCCAGGGCAGGCCTTCAGGATACCTTAGCCATTTTTATTATTTATTCTTCTATCGAATGTCAGTTGAGTGCCTGCTCTGTGAGACACTGCTTCTTTCTGACTTAACGATTCCTGAATTAGAAACTGCCAAACCGCCAGGTCTCCTCACTAATTAAGCGGTATCCCTTCAGGATAGGGGTACCGTCTCATTCATATTTTAATCTCAATGCTCAGTTTATGAATATAGCACTAACTGGCCTGAATTAAACTCCAGAAAGCCCTCTGTACGTAATTCACACTGTTTCTGAATACATGAGGAGTACAAAGGCAGGAGAATACCCTTCTGTTTTTTAAAAACTTCTCTGACACCTACTCTAGTCTCAAGAAAGTGAGGTATAATTGTTGAGCCATGTGACAGTGACGTTTCTGAGGTAAAAAATAGCAGATATTGGTAATCTCCTGGTCTAACCTAATGCTTGGCAGGGCACCTGGCAGGTGCCAACGTTCCTCAAAACAAAAATAATTCCCAAGCCTATCTCCCAAGTGGGGGGATTGATCTGTAACAGTGTGAGGAGAATGTATCTCAGATAAATCTTATTTTTAAAAAGGAAAGATTTGGGCCTTGCAAACTCTTAAAACCATCTGAGAAGCACATGGGGCCGTGAAAAGAGTGGGATGAGGAGTCAGAGGGGCTGGCTTTACAGCCTAGTTCGCTAGCCTATTTTATCTCTGCCACGCTGCCTCAGTCAGCGAACTCTTCTGAAGCCACCTGTCCCATCACCTTCAGTTTCCCCCATCTATAAGATGGGAGGAGTTGGCTTGGCGCCTATAGCTCAACCGGCTAAGGCGCCAGCCACGTACACCTAAGGTGGCGGGTTCGAATCCCCAGCCCGGACCCGCCAAACAATAATGACGGCTGCAACCAAAAAATAGCCGGGTGCTGTGGCGGGCGCCTGTGGTCCCAGCTACTTGGGAGGCGGAGGCAGGAGACTCGCTTGAGCCCAGGAGTTGGAGGTTGCTGTGAGCTGTGATGCCACGGCACTCTGCCCAGGGGGACAGCTTGAGGCTCTGTCTCAAAAAAAAAAAAAAAAAAAAGATGGGAGGAGTTATAAGCATTGATGGTTGTGATGTGCAAATGAGGTAGCACGAAAAGAAAGCATTTGTAAACCAGAAAGTGCATCACAAATCAAAGGCAGTGTTCGTGTTCTCACACCCACTCCTGAATAGAGCTGGCTTGTGACACGCGTGGGCAACGCCTTCGGCAGTCATGCGGATACAACAGTGGATGGCCTGTGAGGCTCCTTCTGGACCTCCCACTCTCTGAGGTGGGGAATTTCTGATTTCTTACGTCATGGAAGTGGAAGTTCAGGTTCTTCTCGTGGGCTCTTGGGGAGGACGTGTCCTTCTTGGCTTCTGGACACTTCATGTTTTAAAAGCAGAGTCCTTTCTCATGCATGAAGAGCATGAATATTTTCCGTTGTCTGCAGTAGCTTTTGTTTAGAGAATCGTGACTTGGAGATCTCACCTCATCTCAGCCCCCAGAAAGCCAGGTCAGAGCCCGGGAACCCTGTCACTGAGACTCGCATGCATGGGCACACAGGAAAGTGGTCTGTAAATGGGGGGGGAGGAGACTGCTGTTCATTCCTGTTCTCAGTGAGACCTGAGACCCTTCACTGGGTGTGCCTTTTCTTTTTCTTTAAAAAAGCCTCCTGTGTATTATAGCTTCTGTGCCATCAACCTCAGTTTCTGTTAATTTAAGGCATTGCAGTTCTCCTTAGGTGTTCCCCGGGGAACCAGAGTTTCATCAACGCCATCTATGACATTTATTTCTACTTCTTTCAGCCAGAAGATAAGATAAAAAGAGGCAACTTTACTTTTTCTACTCTCTTTAACGTCTAACCCCGGGTAGCCTGATTCTATTCCCTTTGTCTTGAGGCCTTAAATAAGGGAGAGGTGAATCTAAGAGAAGGGGCCTGGGTAGGAGGAAAACACCAAGAGAAGATGCAGGAAGCAGGTGAAACAAGGACCCTGTAGGAGGAGGAGGACCTGTCACTGGCTGGCATCCATTCCAGCTGTGCACGGGAACGTGGCCGTGAGATGCAAGAGGAGGGTCTCTGCCACAAAGCGGGGCCTACCTACCTGCAACCCCAAGGTTCTGTTTGCACCTGCCTTCCTCGAACAGAGAGACCCTCAGAAGTTTGGGGGAGGCAGTCTCTCCAGGCAACTAAAGGTCAGGGAAACTAAAGCACAAGATGGCAGAATGCTGCAAGGAAGGACGGGGTGGAATGATGAGCTGACACCTGGAAAACAAACCACAACAATGACAACAAAAAAGAAAAGCGATTAACTGCTACAAGGTCCAGGAAATATAGAGAAAGTTAGGTATGGGTTCAAATTATAACTAAATTCTCGGTCACACAAAAGCTATCTAAGGTAGAAGAATGCTGTCTAACTCCCAAGCAGTAAATTTTTATTTAAATTTAAAAACATTATTTACAAAGCCTATTGAGCTTGTTTACAATGGAATTGGAGTTTTTATCATCTCAAATCCTCAAAATTTGGAGAGCCATGGATTTAAGAACGTACATCAGAAATGAAAAAGATGCAGAAACAGAAATTTATTTCCAACAGAAAATAAAGACTGTTTTCAGGAATATCAGGGGAAATGTGAGAGAGAATTTAGCTCATTGTTCAGCAGAAGCCAAGCAGGAATTGGCCTTGGGGTGTGGGGGGGAGGCCAATGTCCTCTGCCGGCCACAAGAACAATTCAGCAGGTATTGGCTGACCAGCATCTGACCCAGGCTGCACATTTACCTCTTGCAGAGGGGAATCTTGACATCACAACTTGAAAATCTTTATTTTGGTTGGGAGTGGGTCGGGGAAAGGAGGAGAAAAGAATAGTGTCACAGCACTGAGTGGTCTTGTGGAATATGACAGGGGTCCCAGTTCTGCTTTTCCATAGCCTGCAAGGTCTTGGGCAAGTTGGTAAATCTCAGATCTTTGATTCATGAGGGGGGGGAGCAATATTAGCTCCACTCACTTCACAGAAATGTCACAAGGCACTGCCTGATGGATAGAATGCTTTGAAAACTAGAAAGTGCTCTCTGTACATGTAAGACTGTGTTACTGTGTTCCTGAGATGGACTCCGGAGACCAAAGGATTGGATGCTGTCACTAACCTTTTCTATATATCAGTTATTTTTGATCCAAGGAGGATGGCACGTAGCACATAGAAGGTGAGAGTGACCTTACAACCAGGATGCACGTTGGTCAGTTACGCTTTTCCCTTTGCCCACATTTGCTGTTGGCTCTGAGACACCCAACCTAGACAAGTCTGGGCTCAGACTGAGCTGCAAGAGCAGGTAAATGTGAGAAGATGAGTCGAGTGGAGGAGTTAATTTGATGTATGAGGGTCCCTGAGAAATCAAACTCCCTCTAGGGTTAGGAGTCGTACTTCCAGAGAGGGAGGCCGTGTAATTTCCCCAGAGTGGTTGGCTTTTTGTTTTCTGTGCTGGTGCTGTTGGTCTCTGGGAATCCAGAGTCTCCCAGGGCTTTGTTTTCTAGGAACACCTCCGTGGCGGCGAGGAGCCTGAGTTAGTTGTCTGGCTGTGCCTGGTGATCATGGCAGAGGTGATTCCTTCCTCCAGGGGAGTCAGAGGGAGGCTTCTGTTAAGCCGGGTTGCCTCAGCCTTGCTCCTGGATTGTTCACTCCCTGGAGTCCTGGCTTCCTTACTTGCTGGTACCTCCCCCCTTCTGAGAAGGGAGCTCAGGAGACACCTGCCTGCCACGCTGGGGCTGGGCCTGGGGCCTGCCATGGGCCCAGTGTCCATTGCTGTCATGGAGGGGGCTTCTCTGAGGGACTCTGGAGGAGAAAAAGACTCAGAAGATAACTTTGCTGATTCAAGAGTCTCTACTCCCTCCACGCCAGGTCCCTTTCTTTTCAGACCAACCACCCACTGGCTTTACCTGTGCAGTTCTCTGGAAAGGAAACTAGGAAATGATCTCCAATAAAAAGCTGCTGGGAGTGTGTTGGTAATTAACTTTTAGTTACCGTACAAGCACCTTTCCTTTCTTGTTCTTAGCAAGCTAAATTTTACCTTGGGGGGTGTTTTTTGCACACGGAGCTGGAGGTTCAAGGTTTCCTTGCAAAACATCCACTTGAGTGAAGAGGTTGACTTGAAGAACCCTTAACTGATCTCAGTTTCCCTCTCCCCCTGCCTTCCTGCCTTCCTCCCCTCGCCCTCTCTCCCTTTTTCCTTCTAATGAAATCAGTCTTTGAAATCAAGACGTTTTGTGCTGTGGCCTTCTCTTGGTCTACCAAACCTAACTTTTAGCTAAATAATCTCAGTCCTTATCTCATGCATGTCCAACTCTGGAACCTTGACATTGCAAGTTTTTCTAGTGTCGAATCATAGTATCAAATGCCTTTTCTGAGAGGCTGTAGGCAAGAGCTGGAAGAAGTTGGTAGGACAACATGCAGCACTGGGGCAGGGGCAGGGGGCGGCAGGAGGGACAACATGCAGCACTGGGGCAGGGGCAGGGGGCGGCAGGAGGGACAACATGCAGC
>NW_003852412.1:6577427-6590484 GCF_000181295.1 Otolemur garnettii
TGGGGCAGGGGCAGGGGGCGGCAGGAGGGACAACATGCAGCGTTGGGGCAGGGGCAGGGGGTGGCAGGAGGGCTTCTCTCCCAGCTACAGCCCCTGCCCCAGCACTGACTCTCAGCCCTGGTTACTAGTGATTTCAGAACCCTCCTTATCTTCTCCCTTTCGCACTAAGTAGAAGTAGAATTTCTATTTTCCTCTGAAACCAGTGAGAAGGCCATGTGTGTGTGTGTGTTTGCAGGAGTCTTAAACTCTGTGGCAAAGAGACCCCACAAGCATCCTGGAAATTTATATACATAGAAAATAACATTTTTCTTTAAGAGATTTCAAAATCATGTGGGTTTAGTAAAAACATAAACCACTAAAACAGCCCAACCTTAAAAAACACATACATTCAATTAATCTCTCAGATTTTTTAAAAAGGGAGAAGAAAAACCCCTAGCAATAACTGAGATGTACAGGCTTCTTTTTGAGCTCTGAACACAGCTTTGGGCAAGCGCAAACAAAAGTCTTATTGTCTGAAAGGCCCCTGGTGCTTCCAGGGTCCCCAGACCGTCCTCTTTTGATTTTGAGATGGAGCAGACCCCCTTTTGTCACACACCAGTCTTCTCTGCTGCCCCCAACCCCCACCCAGGTCGGGCCTTCACAGTCATGCTGAGTTTTGTGGAGTGGCCCTGAAAGACGTTTTCTTACGGGAGCAGTAAGTGACACAATCTTGCCATCTCAAGCCCACGCTTTTGCTTCCCTCACACCAGAGCTGAGGGAAGTTAGTTAACTATTTCTGGGGCTGCTTTATGGTTCCCTGTGAGGTGTGGCACAGAGATGGCAGACCTGAATAGTGGGGAGACAGAGTGGGATGGGGATGGGATGCCTTTCTTTCCTGGGAACTTCTTTTCCGAAACAACTGAATGAGACCTTTACAGGCGAGGGTGGTGGCCTCTCCTTCAGAATGCCTGGCCCGCTTCCCAGTGTGAAACATTCCCCAAATATGCAACTGTGTGAGTGTCCTGGCGTCCCAGCTGAGAGCGGCCTGCCTGCCCCCATGGGGATGCCTGGGGGGCCAAGGCCCCAGCTCAGCCAGATGCTGTGGTGGCCTGGCCCCTGGTTACATCGTCCCAGGGAAGAATCTGGCCAACAGTCGGCTGTGACAAGAGCTAGAAGCTTCTCTCTCTGCCTTTAAATCCCCGCCTTCATTCAAATCCAATCTTATAAAAAGGCTTTTGTTGAAGGAGCGGCAATGGCATCTTGGTGCACGTCTGTGCCATTTCTCCTGGGATTTCCAAAGATGGACAAAAAGAACATCGTTGGTTGAATTCCTGGACAAACTGGTTTGAAAATTGGTTTGGGAGGAGGAGAGGTAAACAACAGCTGTCACATGGCATTTGTTGTGTTTGTCAGTGATGAAGCCAAAGAGGAAAGGAACTTCTGGCTAATGGTAAGAAGCCCCCGCCAGGGAGGCCTGGGTAGCAGGCAACCTTATTGTGTGTCTGGGGAGGGGCAGGACGCGTGGGCAGGGGCTGGGCTGCACAGGGCTACTGTTGTTTAGATGTGCCTGTTGATGGGTGTAGTTAGCAAGGTTGGGGCATTGCGTGGTAACAGGAAAGAAGGAGGCTCTGATTTCATTACCATCTTTTGGCGAGGGGGCCACTTCTGTGCACCTTGCTCAAGTCTACGGCTGTGGATTTCTACAGAGTACAGTCAGCATGGCAGTCACACCGAGACCCTGTGCCTGATGATCTGGGTGTTCACATCCAAAGTATGACCAAGGAAATGACTGTTCACGTCTCCTTAGTCATAAGCTTTTGCTTCATTTTGCCTCAACTTCAGTGCTTTTGAAGTTCCTGAAATCTTTGTTTCAAGGAGGCCACTGAGGGAAAGGCCTAGAAAGAGGATAGTTTTATGTGTTTTGCCAATTTTCATTTTATCGCTTGCTTATTCAATTTGATTTTCTTTTGCTTTAACGTTCGATGCACTTGGTTGTCAAAAACAATCAAAAAGCCAAAAAGCGTGGTGTAGTGGCTTTGCACCTATAATCCTAGCACTTTGGGAGGCAGAGGTGAGAAAATCGCTTGAGGCTAGGAATTCGAGACCAGGGTAAGCAAGAGTGAGATTCTCCTGTCTCTACTAAAATAGAAAAATTAACCAGGTGCGGTAGTGTGTGCCTATAGTTCCAGCTACTGGGTAAGCTGATGCCTGAGAATTGCTTGAGCCGAGAAGTTTGAGGTTGCAACGAGCTATGTCAACACCACTGTACTGTAGCCTGGAGACAGAGCAAAGCCCTGTCTCCAAAAAAAAAAGAAAAAAAAAAGCCAAAATGCAATGAGCAATGCCCCCAAGTTTATCATTCATAATACATGAAATTTCTTTCTTACAGTTTATTCTTAAGCCTCAGTTCTGGCTGGGCGTGGTGGTTCATGTCTATTATCCTAGCCCTCGAGGAGGCTGAGATGGATGGACTGCTTGATCTCAGGAGTTCCAGACCAGCCTGAGCAAGATCAAGACCCTGTCACTACTAAACATAGAAAAACTAGCCAGGCATTGTAGTAGGCGCCTGTAGTCCCAGCTACTCGGGAGGCTGGGGCAAGAGGATCACTTGAGCCCAGGAGTTTGAGGTTGCTATGAGCTATGGCGCTCTACCCAAGGGGACAGAGTGAGACTCTGTTTATAAATAAATACATAAATATATTAAACCTCAGTTCTTTGCCTGCTCAAACTGTGTGACATTGCTCTGTTTTGGAGTTTCTTCATTTTTAAGTGTTTGGAATGAATGTCACATCCTTTCTCTTAATTTTACCCAGTTTTATGCAGGCATTCTGCTTCCCTGGCCTTTTGGGGCCAGTGTTCTTCTCCTAATGCTCTCTGGCCTCTTGCTTATTTAATCACATTTCTGATTTTATTCCTTTGGACTTTCCACAGCTCTCCTTTGGCATGTAATGCCTGTTCCTTGTCTGCTCTCCCAAATTCTGGTTCCAGTAACTCGCACCATAAAGCAGTGAAACAGAGGGACTCTAGAGCCAGCTGACCTGGATCCAAATCCTGGCTCCCCCACTTACCAGTTGTGTGACCTGGGCTAGTTAATTCTCTTCTGTTAGACTCATTGTTCCCCACAGAGAAGGAGGAAATCCCAGTATCTGTGTCATAGGGCTCTTCTGAGGATTACATGAGTTGTGTATGTGAAGTCGTATTAGAACAGTGCCTGACACCACTATCGTTCTGCGTGTGCTTCTTTATATGTGATGTGGGATTGATTGGGAAGTACGGGCTGTTAGGACAAGTAAGATGCTGGAGGAGATGGGGCTTGATCATGGCAGTGGTGGTAGGTGGTAAGCATTTCCACATGTTTCTGTTTCTGTTGGACTTCTGGTCCTTGATGTCAGAGAAGAAAAAATATATATATATCGTAAGTTGTGAACTTCGGATTGCTTTCTTTTTTAATTTCCTAACTGCTTTATTGAGATATAATTTGCATACCATACAATGCACTCATTTAAAGTGTACCAATGTTCTGATATATTACCTTATTACTTTTGAAGTTGTGATTATATATAAAAACATAAAATTTACCATTTAAACTATTTTTAAGCGTACGGCTCAGTGTTATTAATTGCAGGTTAATTGCAGGTGAAGGTTGTACAACCATCGCCTCTATTTTTTTTATCACCTCTATTTTAAAACCGTTAT
The DNA here is from genome assembly GCF_000181295.1 of Otolemur garnettii. Taxonomy (NCBI): domain Eukaryota; kingdom Metazoa; phylum Chordata; class Mammalia; order Primates; family Galagidae; genus Otolemur; species Otolemur garnettii. The sequence goes on from NW_003852412.1 coordinate 6,581,103, forward strand.
CATCACCCCAAACAGAAACTGTAGCTATGAAACAGTAACTCCTGGTCCCCTGCCCTTACTCTCTGACTGTAAGAATTTTCCTGTTCTAGACATTTCATGTAAGTATAGTCATACCATATTTCTCCTTTTGTGTCTGACTTATCTAATTTAGCATACTGTTTTCCAGGTTCATCCATTAGGTTATGGCATCATCAGAACTTCATTCTGTTTTATGGCTGAATAATATACCACTATATGGATATACCACATTTTACCTAGTCACACATAGCTGGATATTTGGGTTGGCTTGCTTTTTTGGCTACTGTGAATAATGCTGCAGTTAGCATTGACATACAAGTATCTGTTCAAGCTCCTGCTATTTTTTTTTTTTTTGAGATAGAGTTTTGCTCTGTTGCCCCAGGATAGAGTGTCTAGCTCTCAGCAACCTCAAACTCCTGGGTTCAAGCGATCCTCCTGCCTTAGCCTTGTGAGTAGCTGGGACTATAGGCACCTGCCATAACAACTGGCTAGTTTTTTCTGTTTTTTTTTTTTTTTTTTTTTTTTGAGACAGAGCCTCAAGCTATCCCCCTGGGTAGAGTGCCCTGGCATCACAGCTCACAGCAACCTCCAACTCCTGGGCTCAAGCAATTCTCCTGCCTCAGCCTCCCAAGTAGCTGGGACCACAGTTGCCCGCCACAACGCCCGGCCATTTTTTGGTTGCAGCCGTCATTGTTGTTTTGGTGGGCCCAGGCTGGATTTGAACCCACCACCTTAGGTGTATGTGGCTGGCGCCTTAGCCACTTGAGCCACATGTGCCAAACCCTGTTTTTTCTGTTTTTAGTAGAGATAGTGTCTCTCATTATCTCTCACTCTATCTCTATTCAGCTCAGGCTGGCCTTGATCTCCTGAGCTCAAGCAATCCTCCTGCCCTGGCCGGAGGATTAATCTCAGCACAGTTCTCCCCAAAGTGCTAGGATTACAGGCAGGAGCCACTATGCCCAGCCTGAGCTTCTGCTTTCAAGTCCACCTAGGAGTGGACTTGCTAGGTCATACAGTAATTATATTTTAGCTTTTTGAAGAAGTGCCAAACTACTCTCATGGAAAACCGTTGTTTTGGTTCTTTTCTCCACTTGTATTTGTGTCCTTCCCTGTCTGTCTCTCTTGGAGTTGTTTCCTCCTGACGTCCGAGCATCACTGTACTTCCAAGCAGCCGCCATGTTCTGGTCTACCCCTCCAACCATGGGTCTCCCTCCTGCTCTTCTGAGGGAACACCCCTCTTCTCTGTCCCTTGTCAGCTGGCACAGCCTGTACCCCCAACTCTGACCACACATCTGCCTGATCAATTTCATCTCATTGTCCAGGAGGGAGAGGCTTATAGAGGGTCATCATAGGCCTCAGTCCAGTTTGGCTGGAGGGCTGGTTAGCCACAGGCTGACTGTGGGATGTCTGAGGTGTGGGAAGGCCGGGGGTGGAGCCAGGCCCTGCAGCGCCTCAGCTCTCTTTAGAACCCCCATCCCACCCAACACCCTGCCATATTCTCTGTCTTCTTTGCTTGTCTTTAGGGGGTAATTTGGCCACCCCATCCTGCAGGAGGGTTGTTCTCCACTTCACTTCCTCACGGTTTCTCCAGTTTTCAGTGAGCAAGTGAATTAATTAATGAATACTCCAACAGACTGTAAGCCTGCCTCAGACAGCCATTCTGCTTGTTGGGCTAATTGTTAGTTGGGGTTTCTGGATGTCATTCATTTCACAATAAGGCTCCTAATTAATCTCAGCACAGTTCTCACCAGAAGAAAGGCTGATAGGGAGAAACATCCCCAATTACCATGAGAAAGGAAGTGTCAAGAGCCCAGTTGAGTTTTCCTGGCATCCACCCTTGTCTCAGATGAAAACCGCCATTACCTCGTGGAGGCTGCCTGGGAGTGTGAGCAGCCCCAGACCACACATCCCCAGATCCGGAGGACCCTGCTACTGTCTGCAACCCTCTTGTGTAGTAGCACAATTATATTCCCCAAGACAGTGCGAGAGTCCCAGTGCCACGTCCTTGGAGGCAGAGAATCTGCTATCTGAGAAGCAGGCGGGGCAGCTTTCACCCTGAAAAGCTAAAAGTCTCCTCCTTTGTGTGTGTCTTTGTGCCTACAGGACAAAAGATCCTTCATCACCGAAGTGACGTTTTAGAAACAGTGGTCCTGATCAACCCTTCCGATGAAGCAGTCAGCACCGAGGTAAGCACTTGGTCCTGCACGGTGTGGGGCAGGGCCACTCCTACTGGAGGGCTGGGCCTGGGGGGCAGGAGATGGGCTCCAGAGAGAGAAGTCCTGGGTCCAGGGATCTCCCTACCTCCCAGTCAGTGGCTGGTTCTCTTTGAGCAGCCACCCTAGGCTGTCCCCCAGGAAGGACAACGTGGAAGATGCTAGCGGAACTTTTGTGTCTGGCGTATCCTACTCAGCATGACGTTGTCAAGGTTCTTCCGTGCTGTAGTGCGTGTCAGTGCTGCATTCCTCTGTGTGGCTGGATAATGCTAGACCACACCTTGTGTCCCTTCCTCAGCCGAGGAACACGGTGATGTCATGATGTCACCAGTTCTGACCTCTTTGACAATCCATTAAGGTGCAAAGTTGAGGAAAGTGATGGGATAGCAATCCCTCTGTGACTAACAGAATCAGAAGCAATTCCAACTAGAAAAAAGCTGAAGAATTAATATGTGTCCAGACAGATTGCCTGGAACAGCTGAGAGAAATCAAAAAGGAAAAACGAGGATTTTTTTTAGAATCCAGGCTTACCTGTGGAGCAGATGGGGCTGAAACGGTTACTTAGGCAACTGTTTTTCGTGGTTAGACAGTGGGGTCCTGGGGCAAGGGGTCACGTCCTGTTTACTTTTGTATCCTCCCCTCATTGCTGGCTGTAATGCGTGGCACGTAGTATGCGCCCAGCATTCACGAAATGGGTTCTGAGCAAATACCTTGGTGCTTTCTGCTGAAGGACAGCTGGCTTCTTGCCATTTAAATTTCACAGAGAGTTCTTTAGTGCAAACCATTTGCAATTCTCTTTCAGAGATTGCTATTCAGGGGCAGCCTTTTCTTTCTGTTCCGTGTCAAGCACCTTGCTGATGTCCTTGGGGACTGCGCTGAGAGCTGCTGCCTGCTTGGTGCAGGGGATGGAAGAAAACGCATCTCGGTTGGGAGGGGCCGACTGGAGACCCCAGTTGGAACCCTATCCTTCCTGAGGAGCAGTTGGGGACCTGGACTGTACATAGTGACTCAGCCTGTGAGATATTCACAAGTCTTTCCTGGTCTGGCAGACCACATGCTGCTAGCAGACACTTCCGAACAGCTGTGGAACAAATGATTGCCAGCTGTGAAGACTGCTTTGAAAAAGAGGAGAAAACTTGAGGGGCAAGTCAGTGATGGCTACTGTCTCAATTGTAGCAAAACTTTGAAAGTGACATTCATGGGCGAGTGGATAACCACACTTGTCAGTTTTGCAGATGATTTCTGTGGTCTGGGCTCTGTCCAGTCCTGTTCTCCCTGTCCCCAGGGGAAGTTAGACTCTCAGAGAAGGGAAGGAATGCTTTTTGTTGGTAATAAACTTCATTGGCTCCAAAGGCTGGCCCTGCCCTGCTGGTGGGATGGCAGCACTGCCCAGAGCCCAGATACCACCCTCTGTGGGTGGAGAGTGAAAATCTTACATTATCTGACCTTCGTTTCCTACATTACCTTTGTTTCAGGTGCGATTAATGATCACCGACGCCGCCCGACACAAGCTGCTCGTGCTGACCGGGCAGTGCTTTGAAAACACTGGTGAGCTCATCCTTCAGTCTGGCTCTTTCTCCTTCCAGAACTTCATAGAGATTTTCACCGATCAAGAGGTGGGTTTCTGTCTGGGAATGTCTAAGCTTTCAGTGGCTTGGTTATTGTCGCCTTAGGCTGCTCTTTGAAAGTGCTGGGGAAGACTCAAGAAGGGGAGGAATGTCACCGCTCTTTTGAAATAAGGGAATCAGTTCTGTGGCTCATCGCCAAAGAATTTAGAGCACTCATGTATAATTAATTGGAATCATTCTTAATGTGCCCTTAATCATTCTTAAAGATGGGAGGGGTTGGAACAGTCAACATTTTACAGATGGCAAAAAGGACGAAGAAACTGGAAATGTTAGAGCCCCAATGAAAAACCAGCTTTCCTGTTTTTTGAAAGAATACTCCAAAGATCTCTTGGGCTTTTTGGTAGGATTTAACTGCCTTGATGTCTTTCAGGACTTGTATTTACTTTTCCAGGCCTACTCACTCATTTAGATTTCTCTTACTTTTAATCCTTGGCCCTAATGCTTGATCTAGCAAGTTCTAGAACAGAAAGCATGTAGCCAAATGGGGCACATTTGGGGACCCAGGAAAAAGTTGGTTAAAATAACTGGACTGAAGCTGGGTTATTAATATTTCTAATGCATATATCTTATTCAAAGACACGGGAAGTATTGAAAACTGTATGAAGTGGATGGGATTTGGTGACATCAGAAAAGATTTTAGTTTATTTCTGCTTGAGACTTCATCTTGGCTGGGAAACTTTCCAAAATAATGTGCCTTTTTCATCTAGCTTATCTGTTTATAGCAGTTACAGAAACCATGCAGGTTTATCACAAGGTGAGTTAGCGCCTGCCTATGGCTGATAGCAGATTTCTGAATGGAGGGGCTGAAAAGAAGAGTTACCACCTCTGTTTACCAACTGTCTTCTTGAGATGGCGGCTGCTCTGTCTCACACGTGCTGTGAAGGACCATGTGTCTTTCTACATTTAATCTTTCTTAGCCCTGTGATACACAGAGAGGTTTCTGTGTACTTTTCATCATTGGCAACAGCTGTAAGCAGACAGCCCCATTTCCTTTGGCTCACCTGAGGGTCAAAGCACAGGTCAGATAATGTACGATTTTCACTCCTCACTGAGGGGGGTGGAATATAAAACCGTGAGAAAGAGCCTAAAAGGTGTGGTGTCACTCACCCTTTTGGGCACATTGCACTAGCTCCCCACAGTGACAAAGGGACCCCCAGGCAGTCCCTTAGTTCTTTTCTCAGAGGCTTCAGGGCTTTCTGGCAGTTGGTGTCTTTACCACTTCAGAATGAAAGCTTTGGCCCTTCCTCCTCCTTGGTATCCATCGCACCTGCATACAGCAAGGGGGCAGGAAATCATTGTTCAACTGTGCTGAAATTCCAGAGCTAGAGCTACAGTTCTCTCTTGGCCGACTGCCCTGAAATTGGTGTGTGATCATTGTAATGTCAGCATCTTTTGCACAGTGACGTCCCTATGTGCCTATTGTAACTCTAGTAGCTCAGGGGTCACGCACACACTAGTATATCTTGCCTAGAGGAAGGCAGAGAGCTCAGAGGCCTGGAAATGGCATGGTGACATGGTCACCAGTGAAGTGGTCTGCCCGGAGGCTCATGTACATACGTGCACATGGATACCTTTCTGCATTCCTGGGCTGTTCTGCAGTTAGTTTCTACCCGAGTCATTGGTGTGTCTTTTTTTGCTGTAAAACCAGAAGAAATATATGAAGAAAATCACAATTTGTCCATCTGGACCCTAAATAATACCTCCCCGCCATACTTGTTAAATAAGGTATAGTGTTATGAATATTGCTGCGTAAGTCATTTTTAGTAGACTACAGAAGTGAAATTTGAGCACAATGGACTGTGCATATGTCATATTTTGTCACGTATAGAAGAAAAAAGAAACGGCCTTAGCTGAAGACTTGAGTTCTGTGGGGTCTGTGGCAGGGCAGCCTCTCCAGGGTTTGTAATCACTGGGGTGGGGTCTTCATTAGACTCAGGCAGGTATTGATCGTTAAGGCCAGAGACTAGGTCATATTCTCTTCTGCCCCTGCCACAGCCCCACATGCTGACATTTTGGAGAAAGTCATGCTCAGTACAGTGGAAAAGGATCTCTGGGGTTGTCCCTGACAGCCTGGGTGGTGGGGAAAGGCAGTGGACGAGGAGGACAGTGGGTGGAATTCACTGTGTTCCTCCCACCCCAACCAAAGCCACTCAGTCCTTATCTCCTTTACATGTGGACATTGAAGAAAGAATGTCACAGCTGATGCAGATTGAAAATCACTGGACTAGATCGGTGGTTACTGGCCTTTTGGAGCTATGATTGCCAAATGTTGCCTTGAAAAAAGAGTTGAGTACAGAATGACTAAGTACCTAAAGGACCTTCAAGGCCATCTGGTGTCCAGCTCTGTTACTTTTATCTACTCCTTGAAACATAACTAGTTAACTCCAGAAACACAATTTGAGAAAAAGAAAAAAAAATTTTTTTTCTTTGCAAGACAGCTAAAAATAAATGGACTGAAAAATGAAACTATCAGTGTTCTTTGAGCTTCGGGTTTTTGGAGTCTTAATCATTGGAAATATAACTACAAAACCAGAACTTACAGTTAGGACAGTTAATTGCCTCACTAACCTCATCCCTCCCTGAAGCCCACGGATGGTGAAACCATCTCCTGGGGGCACTTTTTAGTCTCTCTGTTGGAAAGTGTTCCTTATTTGACTCATTATATCTTGAAGGAAGGAATGTGATCCTTTTTCCATCTATGGTGTCTGACTTATCCTTTGCCAACACTGCCAATTATTTTTTCCCCTCCAGATTAATGGTCTTCGGTTTTACCCACAGTTCTTCATAAAATATTAAAAGTTCCTTATATTCCTTGGTCACTATCCCTCAGACCTGTTTCTCTGTCAAGAAGGGGTGATAGGATAGGTTTAAGGAAACTCAAGCATTTGGTTCTGGTTATATTTTAGAGCAGAGGTTATATATCCAGATGGTTGGATGTATAAGTGCTAAGCTCAGGGACTCAGAGTTGGGCTGGAAATGTTAACTTGGATCCATTGGCATATCAGAGGTATTTAAAGCCCAGAAGATAGATGAAGGGATCCAGAGAGAGAAATGTATTAAGAAGAGGAAGGGGCCCAAGTCAAGCATTTAGTGGCCAATAAGACCAAGGTGAAGGAGCCAGCAAGGGAGACTTGTTTCTGTTTTCTTTGGTCTAGTTTCTCTGAAGTGTCACATCTCAAATTGTACACTGTATTCCAAGAGTCATTAGACCAGGTGAAGATTGTGAGAGTCGGTGGAGAAGTCTAAAAGCACAGTTACATCACCATGCCCAATTCATATCAACAAGGAAAGGATGTAGGCTTTGAGGGGCTCTGCAATTTACATAATTTGGGGGCTCCTTTAAGAGAAAGAAAACACAATTATTAATACACACTTAAGTACAGAGCTTTGGTAGGAGACCGTGCCAGTGAGGGGCTTTGAAGTTTAAGCTTCTTTAGCTTCGTGATAAATCCATTTGAGTGTCAGCTAAAATCCTGGTGTCTTTCCCATGGATACCATTGTTAGGCCACATCTCCCAATCTTGTACTTTACCCTGATGTTTACTGAACCTCACATTTGTCCCTTTAGAATGCCACTCTGTCAGAGTTGACTTAGCCCTCATCATCCCAATGTCAAGAGCCTTTATAAATATCTCCATTCTCCCAGCCCACATTTTGCTATGTCTCCCATTTTCATGGCATCCACAGCTTTTGATAAGCATGTCTTCACCATTTTCATCCGAGTGAATACCTCATAGAAAGAAAACGAGCCTTGAGGTCACCTCTACCTTCCTCCAGGTTGACACTAAGCAGCATTATTTATGTGACTGGCTAGAAACCCACCTAATTCTGCTATCACACAATCAAATGTCTTGCTAAAGCCCAGAGATACGTAGTCTACTGTATTTCCTCATTAGCCAAGCAAGTAACCTAATCAAAAAGGAAATGTAGTTAGCAGCCCATGGTTTAGAAACTTAAATCTTGTTTCATTAATATCATCTGCAGCAAAGCCATTTATTTCCTCCACCTTGCTTCCTCTTCCAGTATGCTTGCATTTAATTAGAAAAAGTAATTTATGGAAAAGATTGTCTTTGCCCCGAAGCAGTGTTTCTCCCAGTCGGGTCTGTCATCCATCTTTGTAAGGCTCTTATTGAGGGTGACAGTCAGCATGTTTGATAAGTATTGGCGGCTTGTGTCACAGCCCAAGTGCACACTCCAGGAAGAAGCATGTGTTGAATTGGCCAAACTTAGTGCTGTTCGACAGATGTCTATTGAGCCTTGTTATGTATTGGGGAAACAAAGATAACTGAGACACAAGACACAGATGTGCTTCCTGCTGTCCAGAGCGTTCAGTATTGTGGGTATAATAGTTACCATTTACTACGGTGATGAGTTCCCCGTTTGTTTACAAGACACCACAGCATCCATGTCTAAGGACTGGTCCCAAGTTTCCTAGCCACTGCTCCCATCGCTGGATCTTCCTCATCATTCTCCTCCACTGGATTGAATGAGCGTTGATTGAGGCCACCGCGGGGTGGTGTTCTTAAGACCCCATCTTTGCCTTTGAGACTCTCACTCTTTACTGTGCTTCTTGGCCCATAGGTCTAGAAGGAGGCTGTAGGAAAATGGGGGCTTCATTTGTGCAGCCCTCAGGATGCAGCAGTTGTTGCCACTATCCATCCAATCTCTTTGACAGCTGGCTCTCTCCAGCCACTTTTGCATTCTTGGCTCACCATGCATGCTATGCTGCTGTTTCTCCAGAGCAGCAGTTCTCAACCTGTGGGTCGCAACCCCTTTGTAACAATGAAAATACATTGCAGTATTAGGAAGGTTGAGAGCCACTGCTTCAGAGGGACCGGGTTTCTCCTCTCTGGAAAGAACCCTGTCCAGCAGTGTGGGCTTTCTTTTCTGCTTTGCCTCATACATCATAGTTTTCCATTCACCAGCCTCTCCTCTCCTGGCTGTCTTTTATGACCTCTGACTTCCCCAGAATTCTGTGCAGCCTTCTTTAATTTGGGGGCCATTTCCTGCAGTTCATAGAAACTCTCTGAGTAAGGATGAAAAGATGGAAAGTAGGGAGATGTTCTCCAAGTCTTGTTGCCTTCTTGAACTTGACAATTACACACTTCACATAAGAAGAGCCAGTGATGGACTATCCCCTACACACAGCTGGATTGTACCCGTGGCTGCCATGCTTCCACCTGGGTGGAATTTCAAAACTGAAAATAAACTAACTTTAATTTTAAAATTTCACTAGGAAAGGTTCAGCAATTTGAGTTGTCCAGATTTGCCCCCTAAAATGTAATACAAAACATAAACAGTCTGCATGGGCTCTGTGTAAAAATTAGGAGCAAGAATAGTGATGGTGATGAAGGTCTGTGCTAATTATGGGACAAGAAGCTGTATTTGGTGTGCATATTAGCTTGACTAGCAAATAATTTTGGGGGGGCTCGGCGCCTATAGCTCAACCGGCTAAGGCGCCAGCCACGTACACCTAAGGTGGTGGGTTCGAATCCCCAGCCCGGACCCGCCAAACAACAATGAT
>NW_003852412.1:6590641-6620024 GCF_000181295.1 Otolemur garnettii
AAAAAAAAAAAAAAAAACAAAAATAATTTTGGGGGTTTTTTTGCAGTTTTTGGCCGGGGCTGGGTTTGAACCTACCACCTCCAGCATATGGGGACAGTGCCCTACTCTTTTGAGTGCCCTACTACCCAAGGCTAGCAAATAATTTAAGCAAAAATTTCCTCCAAGGATGGTTGTCACTTACGTTCTTTAGTTCTTTAGTTCTTAGATTCCAAAATAGGAGTCGATTCTTATTCTTTTTATAGGATTATGAAGCTAAGTCAAAGGAAAACAGCAACATTGTATCATTTTGCTATTTTGTGACCCCACAAAACGTTATTCTCAGGACTAAAAGGCTAACAAAATAAAAGTGACTATTTTATCGCCATCTCATGTAGGAAATTCAGATGCTGTTAGTTATTCTCACACACAGACATAATAGTCGTGAACATTCAAGGAGTTACATGAGACAGAGGAAACTAATATTGGAAGACAGGAGTCCAGACCTGCTGGCACAGGGATGGACGGGCCAATGGCAACTTTGCTTTGTCCCATCATCATTTGCCGTCCAGGACACAGAGCCCTTGGCAGGTGAAACCCTGACCTGATGTATGAGCTTTAGTAAAGTAGAAAGAAGACTGGCATCATAAGGCATGATTCCTCTCACTCTGTGCTAGGCTAAGACCATGGAACATATGGCCATAATATGGGATGAGATAGAAAGCAATGTTTTTTTATTAAGCCACACTCTCTGGTTTGGTCCACATTTGCTTTTCCATATTCATCCTTGGGAAGTACTAAACATTGTGTTGAAAACCATTTGAGCCAAATTTGATCTTAGCCACTATGTGCCCTAAGAAGAATGAGAGCAGAAGAGAGCAGAATGGCCCCCCGTGGATTTGAACATGAGCAAGATGAGGAACGAATCTGGCTACCGTCTTGTATGGTTACTGAACCACTTTAATCATCACAGCTTCCGAGAACCCGCTGGGGGAATCACTCATGTTTTAAGCAATGTGTGTCGATGTCAGAACCAGTACTTTTTTGTAGTCATGGGTGACCCATAACCTCTTGTGTGCGTCGATGTCAGAACCAGTACTTTTTTGTAGTCATGGGTGACCCATAACCTCTTGTGTCTCATGGGGGATAAACCCTGCAAACTTTTTTCTTTTATACCTACCAAATTCTAAAAGGAGACAATAACAAGTGTACTTTTGTCTGAGTGCTTTTTATATGTCAAATTAGACTGTTTTGGCCAAGTCCAGTGAATTAAAAGGAAACATTTTGTATCATTGGTGAAATTCCCTGTGATAGTTTAATGTTTTTGTTTGTTTGTTTGTTTGTTTTGAGACAGAGTCTCATTCTGTCACCCTGACTTGAGTGCCATGGTGTCATAGCTCACAGCAACTTCAAACTCCTCGGCTCAAGTGACGCCCTTGTCTCAGCCTCCTGAGTAACTGGGACAACAGGCACCTGCCATGACACCTGGCTAGTTTTATCTATTTTGAGAAGTGACAGTGTCTTGCTTTTGCTCAGGCTGGTCTAGAACTCCCAAGCTGGGCCTCCCAGAGTGCTAGGAATACAGGTGTGAGACACTACACCCAGCCAATAGTTTAATATTTTATAAAGGGCATCTTTGTATGGCAAGTGCCCCAAGCATAATATCCAAAATATTTCATGACTGCTGTGGCAGCACCTATCATCCACATGGTCACTCGTCTTAGAACTAGAACAGAGTTCTGGAGTTCACCTGCTGAGTGAAATGGTGATGGGGTCCTGGTTGTGGCCGAGGGAGGAATGGGGACTCATGATAGAGGCTGTTCCCTTCCAGTGCAGAAATAATTCAGCATTTAAACAACCAGCATCACCAAGCAAGTGTGTCTCTGAAATTGGCCCTCTGTGTAGCCAGTGGTCCTATAATACATAGTAATAGACGGAGGTGATGGATCAGTAATTACAGTCACTTAAACCTTTTCATTCTTTCTTTTTTCCTTCTTTAAACCTAGATTGGAGAATTACTGAGCACGACCCACCCTGCCAACAAAGCCAGCTTAACCCTATTCTGTCCTGAAGAAGGGGACTGGAAGAACTCAAATCTTGACAGACACAATCTCCAAGACTTCATCAATATTAAACTCAATTCAGCTTCTATACTGCCAGAAATGGAAGGACTTTCTGAGTTTACTGAGTATCTCTCAGAATCAGTAGAAGTCCCATCTCCCTTTGACATCCTGGAACCTCCCACATCTGGAGGATTTCTAAAGCTCTCCAAGCCCTGCTGTTACATTTTTCCAGGCGGGAGGGGCGATTCTGCTTTGTTTGCAGTGAATGGATTCAATATGCTCATCAACGGAGGATCAGAGAGAAAATCCTGCTTCTGGAAGCTTATCCGACACTTGGACCGAGTGGACTCCATCCTGCTCACCCACATTGGGGACGACAATTTGCCTGGAATAAACAGCATGCTACAGCGGAAAATTGCAGAGCTCGAGGAAGAACAGTCCCAGGGCTCCACCACAAATAGTGACTGGATGAAAAACCTCATCTCCCCTGACCTAGGAGTTGTATTTCTCAATGTACCTGAAAATCTCAAAAATCCAGAGCCAAACATCAAGATGAAGAGAAGCTTAGAAGAAGCTTGCTTCACTCTCCAGTACCTGAACAAATTGTCCATGAAACCAGAACCTCTGTTTAGAAGTGTAAGCAATACCATTGAGCCTGTCATTCTGTTCCAAAAAATGGGAGTGGGTAAACTTGAGATGTACGTGCTTAATCCAGTCAAGACCAGTAAGGAAATGCAGTATTTTATGCAGCAGTGGACTGGCACCAGCAAAGACAAGGCTGAACTACTCCTGCCTAATGGTCAAGAAGTAGATATCCCAATTTCCTATTTAACTTCAGTCTCATCTTTGATTGTGTGGCATCCAGCAAACCCTGCAGAGAAAATCATCCGAGTCCTGTTTCCTGGAAACAGCACCCAATATAATATCCTGGAAGGGCTGGAAAAGCTCAAACATTTAGACTTCCTGAAGCAGCCGTTGGCCACCCAGAAGGATCTCACTGGCCAGGTGCCTACTTCTGCCACGAAACAGGTAAAACTGAAACAAAGGGCTGATAGTCGAGAAAGTCTAAAGCCAGCCACGAAACCACTTCCCAGCAAATCTGTGCGCAAGGAGTCTAAAGAAGAAAGCCCTGATGTCACAAAAGCTAATCATGTGGAAAAGCCACCCAAAGTTGAAAGCAAAGAAAAGGTAACAGTGAAAAAAGACAAGCCAGTAAAAACAGAGACCAAACCTCCAGTGACCGAAAAGGAGGCGCCCAGCAAAGATGAGCCATCTCCGGTGAAAGCTGAGGTGGCTGACAAGCAAGCCACAGATGTCAAGCCCAAAGTCACCAAGGAGAAGACAGTGAAAAAAGAAACAAAGGTAAAATCTGAAGAAAAGAAAGAGGAGAAGGAGAAGCCAAAGAAAGAAGTGGCTAAAAAGGAGGACAAAACCCCTGTCAAGAAGGAGGAAAAACCCAAAAAGGAAGAGGTAAAAAAGGAAGTAAAAAAAGAAATCAAGAAAGAAGAGAAGAAAGAATTGAAGAAAGAGGTTAAGAAAGAAACACCACTGAAAGAAGTTAAGAAGGACGTTAAGAAGGAGGAAAAGAAGGAAATTAAAAAGGAAGAAAAGGAGCCCAAAAAAGAAATTAAGAAAGTCACTAAAGACACAAAGAAATCTACTCCTCTACCTGAGGCAAAAAAACCAGCTGCAATAAAACCAAAAGTACCCAAGAAGGAAGAGTCTGTCAGGAAAGATTCTGTTGCTGCTGGAAAGCCAAAGGAGAAGGGAAAAATTAAAGTCATTAAGAAGGAAGGCAAGACAACAGAGGCTGCAGCTGCTGCTGTCGGCACCGCGGCTGCCACAGCTGCCACAGTAGCAGCAGCTGCAGTAGCGGCCACTGGCCCTGCCAAGGAACTCGAAGCTGAGAGATCCCTCATGTCATCTCCTGAGGATCTGACCAAGGACTTTGAAGAACTAAAAGCAGAAGAGGTTGATGTAACAAAGGACATCAAGCCTCAGTTGGAGCTAATTGAAGATGAAGAGAAACTGAAGGAAACCGAGCCAGTCGAAGCCTATGTCATCCAGAAGGAGACAGAAGTCATCAAAGGTTCTGCCGAGTCCCCCGATGAGGGCATCACTACCACGGAAGGGGAAGGAGAATGCGAACAAACCCCCGAGGAGTTGGAGCCAGTCGAGAAGCAGGGTGTGGATGACATCGAGAAATTTGAAGATGAAGGAGCTGGCTTTGAAGAATCCTCAGAGACCGGAGACTACGAAGAGAAGGCAGAGACTGAGGAGGCTGAGGAGCCAGAAGAGGACGGCGAAGAAAATGTGTGTGTGAGCACCTCCAAGCACAGCCTCACCGAGGACGAGGAGAGCGCAAAGGCTGAGGCAGATGTGCACATCAGGGAGAAGAGGGAGTCTGTGGCCAGTGGCGATGACCGTGCAGAAGAAGACATGGATGAGGCAGTTGAGAAGGGAGAAGCTGAACAATCTGAAGAGGAAGGGGAGGAGGAGGACAAAGCAGAGGATGCCAGAGAGGAAGAATATGAGCCTGAAAAAGCTGAAGCTGAGGACTATGTGATGGCTGTGGTTGACAAGGCCGCAGAGGCCAGTGGTGCTGACGGTCAGTATGGATTCCTTAGTACACCGGCCAAGCAAGTGGGAGCCCAGGCTCTTGGCCGAGAACCTGCATCTTCAATTCATGATGAGACTTTACCTGGAGGCTCAGAGAGTGAGGCCACTGCCTCCGATGAGGAGAATCGAGAAGACCAGCCAGAGGAGTTTACTGCCACATCTGGCTACACTCAGTCTACCATTGAGATATCCAGTGAGCCCACCCCAATGGATGAGATGTCTACTCCTCGAGACGTGATGAGTGATGAGACCAACAATGACGAGACGGAGTCCCCATCTCAGGAATTTGTAAACATCACCAAATATGAGTCTTCATTGTATTCTCAGGAATACTCCAAACCTGCTGTTACATCACTCAATGGCTTGTCCGAAGGGTCAAAAACAGATGCCACTGATGGCAAAGATTATAATGCTTCGGCCTCCACCATCTCTCCACCTTCGTCCATGGAAGAAGACAAATTCAGCAGATCTGCTCTACGTGATGCTTACTACTCTGAAGTGAAAGAGGTGAAAGCCAGTGCCATGTTGGAGATCAAAGATACCACCTCAGTAGTTTCAGATGAAAAACTTAGCCCACCCAAGAGCCCATCTCTGAGTCCATCTCCACCATCACCTGTAGAGAAAACCCCTTTGGGTGAACGCAGTGTGAACTTCTCTCTGATGCCCAATGAGATCAAGGTCTCCACAGAGGCAGAAGCAGTCTCAGTGTCCCCCGAGGTGACCCAAGAAGTAGTTGAAGAGCATTGTGCTAGTCCTGAGGATAAGACTCTGGAAGTAGTGTCCCCATCTCAGTCTGTGACTGGCAGTGCTGGCCACACACCTTACTACCAATCTCCCACCGATGAGAAATCCAGTCACCTCCCTACAGAAGTCATTGAAAAACCACCAGCACTTCCAGTGAGTTTTGAATTCAGTGATGCCAAAGATGAGAATGAAAGGGCTTCCATAAGCCCCATGGACGAACCTGTGCCTGACTCAGAGTCTCCTATTGAAAAAGTTTTGTCTCCTTTACGCAGCCCACCCCTAATTGGATCTGAGCCTGCATATGAAAGTTTTCTAAGTGCTGATGGCAAGACTTCTGGCAGATTTACTGAAGAAAAGAAAGGATTTCCAGACCAAATGAGACCAGTACCTGAAATGACTTCTGCTGGCCTTTACCAAGACAAACAGGAAGGGAAAAGCACAGATTTTATACCAATAAAGGAAGACTTTGGTCAAGAAAAGAAAACTGATGATGCTGAAGCCCTAAGTTCTCAACCAGCCCTGGCTTTGGATGAAAGGAAATTAGGAGATGTTTCTCCCACACAAATAGATGTCAGTCAGTTTGGCTCTTTTAAAGAAGACACCAAGATGTCTATTTCTGAAGGCACTGTCTCAGACAAGTCAGCTACTCCTGTTGATGAGGGTGTAGCAGAAGATACATACTCTCACATGGAGGGCGTGGCCTCAGTCTCCACAGCCTCAGTAGCCACAAGCTCATTTCCAGAACCAACAACAGATGACGTGTCTCCTTCTCTCCATGCTGAAGTTGGCTCCCCACATTCCACAGAAGTAGATGACTCCCTTTCAGTGTCTGTTGTGCAAACACCTACAACATTCCAGGAAACAGAAATGTCTCCATCTAAAGAAGAATGCCCAAGACCAATGTCAATTTCTCCACCAGACTTCTCCCCTAAAACTGCCAAATCCAGGACACCAGTTCAAGAGCACAGATCTGAACAGTCCTCGATGTCTATTGAATTTGGCCAAGAATCTCCTGAGCACTCCCTTGCTATGGATTTCAGTCGACAGTCTCCAGATCACCCTACAGTGGGTGCAGGTATGCTTCACATCACTGAAAATGGGCCAACCGAAGTGGACTACAGTCCTTCTGACATGCAGGACTCTAGTTTATCACACAAGATACCACCTATGGAGGAGCCGTCCTATACTCAAGATAATGATCTTTCTGAGCTCATCTCAGTGTCTCAGGTAGAGGCCTCCCCATCCACCTCTTCTGCTCACACCCCTTCTCAAATAGCTTCTCCTCTCCAAGAAGATACTCTATCTGATGTCGCTCCTCCCAGAGATATATCCTTATATGCCTCGCTCACCTCTGAAAAAGTGCAAAGTCTAGAAGGAGAAAAGCTTTCTCCAAAATCTGATATCTCTCCACTCACCCCACGGGAGTCCTCTCCTTTATATTCACCTAGTTTTTCAGATTCTACCTCTGCAGTCAAAGAGAACATAGCAGCTTCCCACACTTCCTCTTCTCCTCCAATAGATGCAGCCTCTGCAGAGCCCTATGGCTTCCGTGCCTCAATGTTATTTGATACAATGCAGCACCATCTAGCCTTGAATAGAGATCTGACCACATCTGGCTTGGAGAAAGACAGTGGAGGGAAAACACCTGGTGACTTTAGTTATGCTTATCAAAAGGCTGAGAAAACAACCAGGTCCCCAGATGAAGAAGACTACAACTATGAGTCTTATGAGAAAACTACCCGGCCCCCAGATGTGGGTGGCTATTACTATGAGAAGACAGAGAGAACCACAAAATCCCCAGGTGACAGTGACTACTCCTATGAGACCATTGAGAAAACCACCAAGACCCCTGAAGATGGTGGCTATGCCTATGAAATTATTGAGAAGACCACACGGCCCTTTGAAGAGGGTGGGTACTCATATGAGATAAGTGAGAAGACCACAAGGACCCCCACAGTGAGTGGTTACAGCTATGAAAAGACTGAGAGGTCTAGAAGGCTATTGGATGACATCAGCAATGGCTATGATGACTCTGAGGATGGAGGCCACACACTTGGGGACTCTAGCTACTCCTATGAGGCCACTGAGAAAATTGCCAGTTATCCTGAGTCTGAAAGTTACTCCTATGAGACATGTACAAAAACCACACGAAGCCCTGATACTTCCACATACTGTTATGAGACTACGGAGAAAATCACTAAAACCCCCCAGGCATCTACATATTCCTACGAGACTTCAGACCGAAGCTATAGTGTAGAAAAGAAGTCCCCCTCAGAAGCCCGCCAGGATGTTGACTTATGCCTTGTGTCCTCCTGTGAATATAAGCATCCCAAGACAGAGCTCTCCCCCTCTTTCATTAATCCCAATCCCCTCGAGTGGTTTGCCAGTGAAGAACCCACTGAAGAATCTGAAAAGCCCCTCACTCAAGCAGGGGGAGCCCCACCACCTCCAGGAGGAAAGCAACAGGGACGGCAGTGTGATGAGACCCCTCCCACCTCAGTCAGTGAGTCGGCCCCATCCCAGACTGACTCTGATGTGCCCCCGGAGACTGAAGAGTGCCCCTCCATCACAGCTGATGCCAACATCGACTCTGAAGATGAGTCAGAGACCATCCCCACAGACAAAACTGTCACATACAAACACATGGACCCACCTCCTGCCCCTATGCAAGACCGCAGTCCTTCTCCACGCCACCCTGATGTGTCCATGGTGGACCCAGAGGCCTTAGCCCTTGAGCAGAACCTAGGCAAAGCCCTGAAGAAAGACCTGAAAGAGAAGACCAAAACCAAAAAGCCAGGAACAAAGACCAAGTCATCTTCCCCTGTCAAGAAAAGTGATGGGAAGTCCAAGCCCTTGGCTGCTTCGCCCAAACCAGCAGGCTTGAAAGAATCCTCAGATAAAGTATCCAGAGTGGCTTCTCCTAAGAAGAAAGAATCTGTGGAGAAAGCAACGAAAACTACCACCACTCCTGAGGTCAAAGCTGCACGTGGGGAAGAGAAAGACAAGGAGACCAAGAACGCCGCCAATGCCTCCACATCCAAGTCGGTAAAGACAGCAGCTGCAGGTAGGCTGAGGAGGCTGGGTGTCCCAATAGAGGCCACGGTCATTTTACTTTTACTTGAAGCTTTCGTGTTTTCCTGTTTGAGTTTGTACTGGGAAGATGAGAGAGCACACACTCTCCTCTGCCCAGAGATACATATCTCAGCCCATTGTGGCCCCTAGGCTTGGGGGAAGCTCAGGGTATGGCTCGGGGCAGCTAGAACTCCTGGGTTTACATCATTTGGAGCATAACAACTGCAGCCCTGTTCTGAATTTTCAGAACTAGGGATGTGAGTTTCAAACTCTTCTAGAAGACTGGTTTCAACCATGTTGGTCCTAGAACCAAGGTGAGGTGACACAAACCAAGAGCTCCAAAGAGCCCAGGGAGAACCAGAGGTTCCTCAAATAATCCATCTTGTCACAGGATTGAGAGCCCTTTTCTTTCTTTCTCTTTCTTTCCTTCCTTCCTTCCTTCCTTCCTTCCTTCCTTCCTTCCTTCCATCCTTTCTTTCTTCTTTCCATAGAAAGAACAACAAGAAGCAACTCTGTTGCCTTAGGTAGAGTGCTGTGGTGTCATAGCTCATGGCAACCTCAAACTCTTAGGCTCAAGTGATTCTCTTGTCTCAGCCTCCCAAGTAGCTGGGACTACAGGCACCTACCACAATGCCTGACTACTTTTCTATTTTTAGTAGAGATGGGATCTCACTCTTGCTCAGTCTGGTCTCAAACTCCTGAGCTCAAGCAATGTACCTGCCTCAGCCTCCCAGAGT
Source organism: Otolemur garnettii (assembly GCF_000181295.1). NCBI lineage: Eukaryota > Metazoa > Chordata > Mammalia > Primates > Galagidae > Otolemur > Otolemur garnettii. Next base: position 6,599,853 of record NW_003852412.1, read on the forward strand.
GCTGGGATTACAGGCGTGAGCCATCGTGCCCAATCTGAAGGCACTTTTCTTTTCCCACTCTTACCCCACAGCTTCGTTAGTAGATTCCAAATGCTATTTCAGATGGAAACTCCACTAGGCTAGAGCAGATATCCCTGACTTCTGATCACTCCTGTTTTGGTCCTCGTTCTCAGACTTACCGGGTTCTCAGCAATGACCGAGGTTTTTAGTGGAACTGCTCTTTGGCTGCATAACTTCATTTTGTTGCTTCAAATCCATTGCAAGTATTTGCATTCACACATCTTCTTTGCTTTATGTACTATTTAGGGATTTTCAATCACAGTTCACAAAGTAATTATAAGTTGACCCAAACATGTAAAGCAAAAACAAATAGTATTTCCCTGATTTGTTAGGGAAAATCTAGTAGATGAATCTTTAGGGCTCTCAAGTTCAGTGCATTTTAGACTCAGTTCTTATCAGATTGGGTCTTTTTACCTGCACGTAGAAAAAAAAATGGTGTTTTTTTTTTTTCATATTTAGAATGAATGGAAAACCACCAGGCAATTAACCTTTTGGCCTGAAACAGTGAACAACTGTCCAGCCCTTAGGAGAAAAATTGAGATAAAAACCAACTGAAATTTGCTACCAAATTTGCCATGATATACAGCCCAGACAATTAATTTTTAAAAAACCTTTTTTGGACATTTCAAGAAATACTTCATAGGCAAAGTTATAAAGAAAGATGAGTTACTTTTCATTTACTTTGAAGATGCTTTTAGATTTCTAGAAAGGGAAAATTGTGCTGTTAATCGATGTTTAAAATAAAATTTGGGTCGATTTTTGGCAATTCCTTCAGTTGGTGCTACTGCGAATGATGTTTGGTGTTGATGGTGGTGTTTAGTGTATAAGGGGAAATGGCAGACACGTTTAAGTATTAGAAGAACTGTAACTCATAATCTTCTATTACAAATCAGAATTCTTTAAGGGGCCCCCAAATGGGTATTTTGAAGGTTTTCAGCTTAGATTCATTAATCCATTCACAGGATGAATTTGTTCAAATATCAGTTTGGCCAATTCTCACCACTCCCCTCTACCCCTAAAAATAAAACTGGACAGTTGAGAGAATTCACTGGTGGCTTTGACTTGGGATGATAGTCTTTAAACATATTATGGAGAAGGACAATGGCTTTACTGCAGTGATTGCAAACCAGCTGCACATTAGAATCACCTGGGGTGATTTAAAAGCTAATGGTACCCAGGCCCCAGGCTTAACCTAATTAAGTCAGATGCTAGAGGATGAGCCTGGGCATCAGTATTTGATATCTGAAGGGATTCTAATCATGCAGAAAGGGTAAGGAACCACTTGCTTAGAAAGCTAGGTCTATTAATGTTTCAAAAACTTTACCTTCTAACTGGAACAAGCTGGGAAGTCAGCTCACCAAACAAGGGGCAAGGAAACTTTTGGGTTAATCTGAATCTTTACTTTTCTCAGGACTTTCCGATTCGACTGGGAATTTTGGCTGCGGGATGCCCTTTCCCCAGGCTGCTGTGTCCTGGTTGGTTAGGGACAGTCTAGTCTTTCTGAACCTTCCTTTGTGGAAGTTTGGTATCCAGCCTTCTTTAGAGAGTTGTCTCACTTTTTGAACTGCTGTGCTGAGGAGAGAACACAATGTTTTGTTAACTGATGAATGAGGTTGGAGTAAATGCTGAGGGTTTTGAAAATCATGGTGTTAAGACTAAAACCATTTATTAGGTCCAGTGTCAGGGTCTGATAGTCAATTGTGGACAAAAAGTTGCTATCAAATGAAACCCCAAAGTGGGTTACGGTATCACTTATCTATGGTTTGCCAAATGCAGGTGCTTTCTTTTGACTTTTAAAATACGTTCCTTAGATCACTTATCCAAGTAAGATCCTAATTAGTACATCTAAAGTGTACTGTATCTCGTTCCATCTTCTGCAAAGGCCTTGAAATGCTTCTTACTCCCTAAAGGGCTGTCCACAAAGGGAAACCATCCCTTATTCATTTCTCCTATTAATATGGTAATGCTGTATTTTCTCAGATTGTAAGCATTAAACACCCTCTATAAATTACCAGAAAGATGGAATTGCTGTCACTTCTTTGCGTGTCCCAGAGGATGTCCTTGTGGATGAGTAGGGAAAAGGTGTACTGGGTGTGTGGGCCTCTTCACCTTGCTGTGACCCTTGCTCTGCCTTTATTTACCACAGGATCAGGAACCACCAAGACAGTCAAGCCTTCAGCTGTGCCTCCAGGCCTCCCTGTGTATCTGGACCTGTGCTATATTCCTAACCACAGCAATAGTAAGAATGTGGATGTTGAATTTTTCAAGAGAGTGAGGTCTTCCTACTACGTGGTGAGTGGGAATGACCCAGCTGCTGAGGAGCCCAGCCGGGCTGTCCTGGATGCCTTGTTGGAAGGGAAGGCTCAGTGGGGCAGCAACATGCAGGTAAGAGCTGCCCCGTGATGTCTCAGTGCAGACTGAGCTGTGTCCCGGGGCAAAGGGAAGGAACTGTGTTGAAAGATGCACGATGATCATATGTCTACAGGAGGTGCCTCATGAGTCTGTTATATGCGAAATATCCTGAGGACAAAGTGGGTTTAACACACAGAAGATAGTCTAAAGTAGTATTCTTGGCTCCACCAGCATCCGTGGCCTTGGAGGAAAGTCACTTCACCTGAGGCATTATTCATTTATCTGCAAAATGGGCCCAACGTTCATTGCCCTTCCCCACAACATGACAAGAGTACTGTGTGTGAATCAAAGTGGTCATATTTCTATGTGAAAACTGCTAAAAACTTGTCTTTTACTCCTTTGTGTTTTACAAGGAAACCAAAGCTGGGGACATAGCCATTTAGAAAATCGACTCTTTGCGTGACATTCCACAGGAGGAAAAAACAGCCCCTAACAGGACACTCCCAACTCCCAAATAGCATGTTTGGCCATAAACCACCCCTTATTGATTTGGCGGTGATCTTTGCTCACCCAAGTTTCATTTGTGATTCTATGTAGAATCACCTGGTAAACTCTGCTTGCGTCAGATTAAATAGAATTAGTTGTTATTTAATCATAATCGTATGAAATACTGGATGGAATTTTTACTATTCAGGTCGGGTCTCTCTATCCCACTCCTCCGTCCCCATCCACACACAGGAATTAAAGAGACACATCTTTGTTGTGAGGATAGAATGTTAGTTATACAGCATGACTAGGCTGCTGAAAGCTTTGGGTACAATAGTGACTAAAACTCCTTGGCTTAAATATGCAATATATTTTGTGCAAAACTTCACAGTGGTGTTAATGAAAACATGAGAAACTCCACCTTAACAGAAGCACTTCTTCTCTTAACCTAAACAACTGAAAAACTGAAAATGAACACAGATGAACTAAAGACAGGTCATTAGTTGGCTTTTGGTTCCAGTTTCCAACTTCTCTTAAGAAAAAAATGCTTTTCTTTGCAGCTTTATTGGAAAATACAAATTGAAAAATCCTTTGCACTTCCTGAGGAAAACAGAAACTTTTCCTTTTATTTCCCTTCTTCTGCTAATGGTCTAACGTAAATCTTGTTCTATTTTCTCATCTGGTTTCTCTGTCTGCCCTTACACAGCTATGTTTTTTCTCCCTGCAGGTGACACTGATCCCAACTCATGACTCAGAAGTGATGAGGGAATGGTACCAGGAGACCCATGAGAAGCAGCAAGACCTCAACATCATGGTTCTAGCCAGCAGCAGCACCGTGGTTATGCAAGATGAATCCTTCCCTGCATGCAAGATTGAACTGTAAAGACCAAGGCCAGCACACCACAGGATCTGAACTTTGTTTCCAGAGATTCTTCAATTTGAAACCGCCTTTTCTAAAAAGTCAATTCATTCAATTAAGTCGCTGAACAATTACCTGCCAAATGCTATACTTTGTCATGGTGATGCCAGTCACTAATATTTCTCAGTTTTTGCTGATTGCTAAGGGAAGTAACAGTATTCCCACAATAGGGTTCAAGTTACTGCAAAATTACCTACCCCAGTTCATCTCTGCTGAATATTTGGAAACCATGCACTAGCAAACCCAACTGACTTCTGCTAGGTAGAGGCATTTGTCTTAGAGAGAACAAGAGAGTGAGAGAGAGCGAGAGTGAGAGAGAGCCAGAGCACAAAGAGAACGCAAGAGGGAAAGAGAGAGGGGGAGAAAGAATGAGAAAGAAAAAGAATGCAAGAGAAGGAGATGTAATGACAGAGAGTTCTGGTGAGATACCAGAGAGAAAAAGAGAGAGCAGGGTGGGGTAAGGAGGAGAAAATAAGCAACAGTTAGGCCTGCATTTTCCCAGGCAGTAGGCATTCTGTCGTCTACATAGGCAAAGTTTTCCCATTTTTGTCAGTCTAAGGGTCTTCATTCTCTAAAAAAAGTTGGCTGGAAGAGAACAAAAAAGAACAAAACTTGTTCTGAGGGCGTACGAGATTTTCACATCTTACGTGAGCTCCTTCAGTTTGAAGGCTGCACACTGACATAGGGTAGTGAGTGTAGACTGGACGTACAAGTGGTTTGAGCCCCATTCAGAACTCTCAGACTCTAAACACACAAGTAGATTGATCTAAGGCATGCTCCCAGCACTGTCCACCCTCTTAGTCCACTCTGAGTCAATTAACTTGCATGCAGCAACACCCAAGTCCACTCCAATTAACTGAAGCAAATACCAAAGCAGTTGGGAGTACATATGGTAGACAATTTGCCTTAGGAAGTGACTTGAATGTACAAAGATACTTGATGCACTTATTTTTTAACGTGAGACAGCAAGTTTATAAAACATCCATATATGATTATAGATACTTAAAGGAGCACGTGTGTGCGGGCACATGGGGGTACTAGAAGCTGATCTGATTGGTCCAGCAGTTTGATGTGGAGTCACGTGTGCTGAGTCTCACTTCAGTGCACCTGTGTCCCCTCAGCCAAACCAGTTGCGCCTTTCATAGCTTCTTTACTACTGCAAGTTCAAGATTGGAATGGCTTCTATGATCAGAACTGGGAAAATAGTGAATCTTTATGGTGGAAGAGGTTCTCAGCGAGTGTACAGTATTTACCTTCCTTTGTCGTACATTGGCTTTTTAAATTTTCCATTAATTTCAACACAATTATGGGAACAAGTGTACAGAAGAATTTTTTTTTTTTAGATATGTGAGAACTTTTCATAGATGAACTTTTTAACAAATGTTTTCATTTACAGGAAATAGCAAAGAAAATTTTCAAGTGATAGTCTTTTTTTTTTTTCAAGTGTTTCGTAAGACAAAAATTGAATAATGTTTTTTGAAGTTCCAGCAAGATTGAAGTCTGATATTGCAGTAATAATATTTATTAAAAACCCATAACTACCAGGAATAATGAATGATACCTCCCACCCCTCGATTCCCATAACATAAAAATCTGAGTATGTGCTGTTGAGAGTGGGGGAGAACGGCCTGGAAGGCTACTTTTCAGGGCCTCTACAAGTACTTCACCCAGTGGTATCCTACATACTTCTGTCAAGATCTTCAACCATGAGGTAACAACCAAGTTCAAAGAACTCTAGCACGCATTTGCTTTGGAATTTTCTTTTCTGGAAAAAAAAAAAAATGAAACAACACATTGAAAACAAATGAATTCCCAACTCCTACCGTTCATCATACAGAGTTCAGAGGTAATTCCATTATCGTCACCATTGAACTATGAACCTGGGAAGCCAGATCATGGTTAAAACTGATATCAAGTTTCAAGTTGCAGATTGATGCACCCAGGGTTCAGATGTGGCAAACTTCTCAGTGACAGCCGTGCTGTGTTCTGTCACTTCACGTTTCCTACAGACTCTGAGATCTACGGAGTAGAGAACAATGACCTCATTTTATTTTCTATGTTAGTTATTTATTTCAAAATTAACATTTTAGTTTATTTTTGTCTGATAAGTGTACGTTTTGCACTGCTAACTGCTATGAGAGTTTAAACAATGCTTCTTCGGGGGTCCCTTCACGGAGGACCTATGCAGTCTACTTAATGCTGTGAACTACATTTTTCAAATGTTTAATTTTTTAAAGAAAATTAATATTCTATTTTTGTTAGGCTTCTCTAGAATTACAGCTTTTATTTATTACCCTACTTCTTTTAAGTCCTTAACAGCAACACATTAAGGGTACAAAAAATGAACGCATGATGGAAGTCATTGTGACGAGAAAGGATTTCACTGAGTATAAACTCACCTGCTTCAAACAGGTGACAAGCTAAGCTACTCAAGATGATTATTTAACGGTTAGCTATTTACGTCGACTTGGTCTACATTACGCATGGGAAGAAAAACGGATTTCTAGCCTTTTTGCCAAAATCCAGGCCTCTGGTTGATTTTTCTTTGATAGAAGATGGAGTTATTTTTTGATTTCCCAAATTTAAATTTATTTAACATGTACATTATTTTGCTTTAGGAAATATAAATATTTTGGGAGAAATATAGCCAGTTTTCAGTTGTAACCACTCTACCCCACTCCCTTTTTTCTTTCTTTTTTTTTTTTCTGCTATGGGATTTAATGGGAAAAGTATATAGAAACTGTCACTAGTCAGCTGGCTCTTTTTCCTATGAAATCTATCAGTAGCTTTCTCCATCCATTGTTCTCAGTGATGACCACAGAACCTGAGCATACCCGGAAAACCAACATCTGCACTACAGGTTGCTCTTGTCCTTCCAGACACCTTTTCTACCTGTGTGACTAACCTAATTTTGCTAGTTCCATGAATACACAATTAGTTTAGTAACAGCCATCACAATGTACCATGTACATTCATGGTGAGAGCTGAAGATCGACACAGACTTCTAGGAACTTCATTCATACTGATTACTTAATCCAAACGTCTAGATTGAATATGGGAGTGGAAAGAATTTACACTCTGTTTCAATGATGGGATTCCATCGAGATAGCACTCATGATCATGACCTTTTTGGTAGTATTCGTAAACAAAATTCTGCAGAGACTAAATGTTAGAGATGATCCTCCATTTTCAATTTTAACTAATTCTATCTCCTTTCACCCAACCCCTGTGCATGCTTTCTCAGTCTTGTAGTGGGACTGGATACAAGGACTGACTCCCCTGCCCCTTAAACACCATTTTCCATGGAGTTCAAAAAAAAAAATTTTTTTTTCTTAACTTTACATATTATAGTGAATGGTTTCCCCAGTGTATATGAATGTTTTAAGTGTCTCCAATAGCTTATGCAGTCCAGGAGCTTTCCAATACTCATTTGATAAGATTTAATCATTTGCTAATGGAAATTTTACCGCCTTCCATTGTCCATCTTTTACCAAATTTCAGCTCTCAGGAGCTGCTCTACAATTCTGAAATTGCTTTTCTTGCCTCTCATTAGTCACCTGTCACAGGAGGTTCCTGCTCAGTAATGATATTGTGAATTAGGATAATAATATATATATATTTTTCTTTTTGGTGCTTCAGAATTAGAAGAAAAGATCCTGTTTCCATTTGAAAGAAACTGTAAGCTTTTGTCCTTTAACCAACTGAACAACACACCAAAAGCAGCCTAGGGATGAGCATTTCTTTGAGAGCAATTAGGTTATTCACCTGGTATTAAAACTGCTATTTAAAAATTCTGTGACTTTATGAAGTTAATTTAAAAGGCAGCATCGAAAACTGAAAAGGAAGGGAAAAAGTAGCTTCTCCGCACTTGTGCGATGCTCCCCAAAACAGGAGCCACGGAGAAGAGGCGTCGGGACCGGGCTGCCCTTTCCGGGAACACCACGTGGCAGGCAGTTTGCTGCATGCAGCCCCTCTCTCCAGCCCTGGAGAGAAGCGGTCTTGAGCCCGGCCGAGAAGCACTTCACACTCCTCTCTCTTGTTCTGAATGGTGTTTGTGTCAGTCTGCAGCTGTGTATGGTATTATGTCTTATAATCCTGCATCACTTCTATCCTATCCAGTCATATCTAATGTAGAAAATTAGTTTCCAGTGAAAGTAATATGTAGTGCTTTTATGATATTTGTGTGCAATATCCCCTCTTCCATTGAGGATATTTGATGTAAAGGAAAAAAAAAAAACTCAGTTCCACAATAAAATACAAAAGTGGCAAAAGTTCAAGTGTGTGCTGCGCTGTCTTTAGCTTCCTGCTCCTGGTTGGGCTCACGCGGCGCTGGGCTCTGCCACCCCATGCCAGCCCCAGCCGGCCGTGGTGCTTGTGTTCTCAGGGGGGCTCCCTGGCTTTTGGCAAACAGCCAGGAGGGTTTTGCTATTGACTTTTGTAATTGCTGCCTCATTATCATCTATAACCAAGCCCTAGAGGATGTTAAGGTCTGAGGACGGAAACTGGGAAGGGAAGAAAAAGAACAATTAAAAAGAGCATTAAGATTCCTTAAAAAGAAAAGAAGAAAAAGTAAATGCACGGGGTGGTTGAAGAAGGATATGTGGAGAGTTTCCTGAGCAAACCACAAAGAAATTCCCAACCAGATTTTAATCCTGGCTCTGCCACACCTGCTGAGTGACCTCAGTCACTTAACCTGCCTGAAGTTCCTTTTCCTAACTGAAAAATAAGAGAGTTTGAGAATGGTCAAGTTTGGTGGTTCGTTCCAAGTGTGACATTCTAGTGCTCTATGAAGCTGCCACACTTGGTGATTATCTCAGTGTCTTACCTTTCCCTCTGTTTCTTCTTCTTATTACAGAATACACTCTATTGAATTAACATAATATGTGTGGATTTGCCTCATACCCAGGAACCAAAAATTGTTTTGGAAAAATAATTATAACAACAACCAAAAAAAAAAAAAAAATACCTAAAGGAGGAGGATTTCCCTTTTGTCATTCAAATTATTTCTGTAGCTTTACCCAGTACCTGGTAGTGGGTTACATTAAGGGATTCAAATGGGAACACAACAGGTAACTGCTGCCCTGACAGGGGAGTCAGGCCAGCAAAGGAGCAATGACATTACATTGTGACAAGGGCTCCCAAAATTCAAAAGTGAGTTTAAGTGACCACAGGGAAAGCACCAGAGTGATGTCTAAGCAGAGCCCTGGTGTGTGTGTGTGACTATGTGTGCTGGACAGGAAGAAATTCCAGGCAGCAGCAAGAGAGCAGGACTAGCCTGTGTTGGGAACCCAGGTTTCTCGGAATGGCAGCCACAGAAAACATGCCCACTGGGTGCTCCGTAGAGACCGCCAGTACCTGCCTGTCTGCAGAGGGGGCCTCTTAGCCTCAAAAGGCCGTGGCAGCCTGCCCTAAGTTTTGGTGTGAAGTGTGCAGCCTCTAAACCATGGGGCTGCACTGATCAATCCTATTGGAAATCACTATTTGCTAAGGGGGATTTGGAAATCCCTCCAGAAATCAAAGCGTTAAGCAGGTGAGAACTGAGGATGGGAAATCACCACTCGTGGATGTTAATCATGTATCAGGCTAAAATTAAATAGTTAAGTGTGTTTTCTATTCTACTGCCAAATTGTTCAGTTTTAGGAAGTTTTCCCACTGGCCTGAAGCTAGCATGGCCCACTATCCTGCTTTGACCTGGACTGCCCTGATTTCAGCATTGAAAGTCCTGTGTCCCAGGAAACCCCTGCGTCCTGGGAACCACTACCTGCACCCTGCCCTGTTGCTTATATCCCAGTCCCTCCCAATCAACCATGGGGAGGAGTTAGAAGTAGCTTTTCTTCAGTTTCTTTTTTCCTATCTTCCAGGTAAATCAACAAAGGTCTCCTGAGGTCCTGGGATCATAGTTTCTCCCTCTTTCTAATTGTACTGCTCCCTCTGGATGCTTTCCTGTATCCCTATGATGTTCTTTAAACACACTCCTCACTCATGAGTAATTCTCTATCACCATTTCCTCTTTGATCTCACATGTTATAGAAATTCACTGGAGCTACGTATGCAGTTTTGGTCACATTGTCCTTTAATACGAGCAGTTGTGAGAGATTCTCTGTGCGTTACTGGAAGTGTCTTCATGGATGATGGAACAGTGCTTCTGACCCCTGATTCATAGGGAGATCTCTCTGTAAACCAACAGAGCTCTATTTCGTGGCTCAGACTGTCCCCACTAAAACCAGAAATGCATGCTACTTTTTTTGTTTGTTTGAGACAGAGTCTCACTCTGTCGCCCTGGATGGAGTGCCATGGTGTCATCATAGCTTACAGTAACTTCAAACTCTTGGGCTCAAGCAATCTTCTTGCCTCAGCTTTTCTTTTAGCAGAGACAGGGGTCTTGCTCTTGCTCAGGCTGGTCTTGAACTCCTGAGCTGAAGCAATTCACCTATCTCAGCCTCCCAGAGTGCTAGGATTACAGGCATGAGCCACGGTGCCCAGCCTAGAAATGCATGCTACTTTAGTGCAGTCTTAAGGATTCAAATGCCACGTGGTAAACTGATGCTGATGACTTTTACAGTTGAAGTCTGTATCTCTCCTCTTATTTCTAAGCTCATATATCCAGGTGTCTATTAAGATCTCCCTTCAGATGTCCAACAGGGGTCTTTAAAACACCCCAATCAAATTTAACATGTTCCCAAAACCTTGATCTCACCTTCCAAACTGTTTATCCTCCAAGGTTTTTTTATCTTAGTAAATAGAAAATAATTCTTGTTGCTTATGTCAGACATCTTGGCCTGTCCGCAGGTCTGCTGCTGGCTGGCAAATCCTGCTGGCTTGACCTGCAAAATGCATCACCGACTCCTCCCCACATTCACTGTTATTACCCTTGTGCGAGTCAGTCCTTCCTGTTCTGGATTATTATAGTAGCCTCCTAACAGACCTTCCTGTTTCCTACCTTTGCTCTCCTAGTTTTTTCTCCATGTAACAATTGCAGTCAAGTCATCCTTTCAAAATGCTAGGTCAGGGCGGCACCTGTGGCTCAAAGGAGTAGGGCACCGGCCCCATATGCTGGAGGTGGCAGGTTCAAACCCAGCCCCAGCCAAAAAAAAAAAAATTCAAAACGCTAGGTCAGATCATGCCACCCATGCTCAAAACCTTCAGATAGGTTCTCAGGGAAAAAGTCAACCTCCCTCTAATGGGTCAGGAGGCCTCACACACTCCATCCACTCCTGTACACCTTTCTTCCCAACTCCCTTACCCCCTTACACAATCCACTCCAGCTACACTGGCCTCCGTGCTGCCCCTCAGACATCCATCTCAGGGCCTGGCTGTGGTTAGTTTCCTTTGTCCGACATGCTTTTTCTGCCCTATTTTGAGTTGTGATCTTCATCACTTACCCAGCATCCGCTCTCCTCTTTCTTGCCTGTCTCCATTATGACATATGATTTGCTACCTGCCTCCTCCATAGACTGTGACTACCACCTGAGAAGGAATTCTTGTCTATTTTTTTCCTTGCTATGTCCTCGGTGACTATTTTAATAGTTCCTGAGACATAGTAGGTGTTCAGTAAACACCTGTTGGTGAATGAATGAAGGGACTTAGTCTCAGGTTGGCACAGTGGTTATACACATAAAATGTGGTAGTTGAAAAGTGGGTTTGGAATCAGACAGACTTGGGTTCAAACATTGTCCTTCCCACTTTCTAAGGGCCCTGGGAAAGTCACGCAGGCCTCAGTTTTCTTCTGTGCAAAATGAAGATAGAGTCCTGCCCTGCTGATTGCTGCAAAGATTAGAGATGCACGTGGTGAGGCAGGGCAAGGGGCGGCAGCAAGGAGCCCTGGTCAACCTGCTGATTGTGATCAAGGTGGGCGCGTGACTGCTGGATGGCCGACAGCAGCCTGCACTGTTGGAATTGGCCTTCTCTGTCTATTCTACTATCTTAGGCGGATTAACTTCTGAGGGTGTTTTAAGGTTTAAAATTTGGACCTCTGCAGAGATGAAGCACCATGGGAACAGAAAAAGCAAACATAATTCTCCTACCTGCCACTGGATATAGATCAGAGAGTAGAAAGTCCTTTTTATAAATCCTTTATAAATCTTCCCCATACTCTTTGATCCAGAGTTTAAAGCCCATAAAGAAACTTGTTTTCAGATGCATGTTATAAAGATAAACTTGTTTTCTGGACATGTCCAGCTCAGATCTGGAATCTCTAACATTCATACATAATAAAAACATAGCCTAAGTAACTGGTAATATTTTGTTTAAACAAAGATCCCAGTGGTTACCATAACCTCAGGGGCATTGCCACCAACTTTTGTTTGGGCGGCTTTATTACCACACAGGTAATAACATTCTCTCAACAGTACATAATGTCAGGGAAAAGGCCAAATCAATGGGGTAAGAAAAGGTTATTTTCAAGGCAAGAAGTTGTTATTTAGAATAAGACATTTTCCTAACATAATTATGTTGAAAAGCACTGTTTCCCCCTTTTTCTAAAACAGAATTTAAAAAATTTATCACTTTCAGAGATTAAAAACTTCATGAAAATATAATCACGCCACATTTTCTGCTCTTATGATTCACTGAAGCCAAAGCTTTCTGAGCCCTTTTTATACTCCTGCTGAGCCATGCTAGGTCATGTCAGAGCATCTTTATTTTGGAACTCAAGACTCCTGCTCCAGTTATGTTCAGATGGCAAAATTATGTAAATCATGGTTTACTCCTTTCCTGGGTGGACCTTGTTTAGAAAGAATGATTGCCCGCTCTGCATCTCTGCACATTTTATACTCATATTCAGAGTTAGACAACAAACAACTAATATTATTCTTCTAGCCTGAAGAATATTACTTGTAAATAAACTATTTGCCAAAAATATCATCTTGGGTCTCACCTATATCACTGTAGAAGTCCTGCACTCATATACCCTCAGCCACAGTTTCTAACCTCAGCACTAGTAATATTTTGGACTAGATAGTTCTTTGTTATGAGGGCTGTTCTGTGCACTGTAGAACATTTACCAGCACCCCTTCCCTCTACTCACGAGAAGCCAATAGCAGACTCTCGGTTGTGACAGTCAAGAATACTTCCAGGGGCCAGGCAAGGTGGCTTTTGCCTGTATCCAGGCACTCTGGGAGGCGAGGTGGGAGGATGGCTTGAGCTCAGGAGTTAAAGACTATCCTGAGCAAGAGTGAGATTCCCTCTCTACTAAAAATAGAAAAATTAGCTGGGCATTGTTGTGTAGTCCTAGGTACTTGGGAGGCTGAGGCAGAAGGATTGCTTACGCCCAGGAGTCTGAGGTTGCTGTGAGCTATGATGCCATGATGCTCTACCAAGAATGACAGAGTGAGACTGTGTCTCAGGAAAAAGAAGAATACACTTCCAGGCATTGGTAAATGTCCCCTGGAAGCAAAACCACTGTCTTGGGCTTACACCTAGTGTCACCTGCGGAGTTCTCCACTACTGGATGGCGGGGTGCTTCCTGGCCTCTGCCCAAAGGTGCTTTCTGGTCACGGGAGTGTTCTGGTGATGCACTAGGGGCAGACTGAGTGCTCCCAACCAGTGAGGGACTGGAGTTAGTGAAGAAATGCCCTAATGGAGTTAGTGAAGAAACTCCTCCACACAGTCTGTCGCAGGGTCCCCAGCAGGAGTGAGTCTGCCCCTTTGTTGTCCTTCCTCCCTGCCTGCCTTCTTGGGAGCATCTCCCAATACAGTAAGCACTTGCACTCAAATTCCTGTTCTTAGTCCTGCTTTAGGAGGAGCCTAGACTGAGACAGCGATCCTCCAACTTGATAGGGCAGCCCTGGGGTTAGATCTGGGCTTTCTGACTGTTTCAGGGAAGGAGGCCCCAGCATTTAATCACTCTCCTAAGCCTTTTTCTTATGCATAGAATGGAGCTGTGATACCAGTCCCATTCTTATGGATTAAACAAGATGATGTATATAGAGTTCAATATGGCAGTTGGCTATAGGTGATCCATAATATGAGCTTTTATTTTTGGTCTAGAAATGATAAGATTTGTGTCATGGCTTCATCACCTCTGTAAAATAAAATAAAAGTCTTAGGACCACTTCCCCAGAGCTCCTTATGCACAAGGGAAGGTAAAGAAAGGCTTGGGGCACCTGTGCAGGACTGGCCCCATAGATCATTCATAAGGACATTCCTTGCTGGCCTCCCACAAGCAAGGACATGCAGATTGCAACTTTGTCTGCACGTTCTGTCTAGCTCCGCAAACTAAAGTCTGTTGGAATCCACACTAACAATGTATCAACAAGTTTTACCTCCACAGGCGCAGAATAGAGAAAAGACAGGGTTAAATATTCTTCCACCTACCCAGGGATATCTACGTAATTGATGCTTCCTTCACTCCCTTTTCTAACATTTGCCTTTTCTTTTATAAAATGTAGATTTTCCTGGGTCTCACAAGAATGTAACCATTTTGTCTCACTACCCTCACCCCTTTTTCTTTTCTGTATGCCCTAACCCTTCCATATTCCCTTTTAAGGGAACTGCCCCAAACTTATTTATGGTTTCTGTTTTTCCCAGGTATATCCTCAACTTTGGCTTAACAACCTATTGATTGAGATCTCTGTCTCAGTTATTTTGGGTTGATACTTCCTAACTCTGCTTTCAGGCATGTGAGACGCGGAGATAATTCTGATACACCCCATCATTCCTCTACGGCTTGTCCCCCATGAACCTTACATGTGGTGTCAACTTTGGCTTATATTATGCTTTGTAGGAATTCAGTAGGAATTGTAGGTATGCCAGTTTCTTTGGTATTAAACCATCTAAGCATCTCAGGATTTCTGTTGGGAATTGGAGAGCCACCTAAAGACTTTCCTTTCAACCTAATATAATGGTTGTTCTCGGTGTGAGAATACAATAATTAACAACATACACAGGGTGCCTATCTTGTGGAGTTAAAGTCTGGGGCCAATCTTGCACCTTTAGTTCTGAATAATTGCAAACTTTCTGTGAAGTTGCCTCTCAGTAGCCTGGAGAAAGGGATGGCCCCTACCAAGCAAAACTGAAATACCCGAATGGACCTGGCAACCAGGGAAGGACTGAAAGTCTCAGGAAGTGGCCTGCTGGACAGATACATCTGAAGCCAGGGGAAGCAGTGGAGGATTATACTCCATGGAGGGCCTGGAACTTGTGAAAACAGACGTTTTCATTGAGGGTGATAGAAAGGCTTTAATCAACTTATTCTTAAGGCTTTTAACTACTTCTGGTAAAATCATTACAACCACCTTCCCAAAACCATATCTGATTTCCATGGCCAACTAGAAGACAGGAGAACAAAATGCGTGTTTGGTGCCAAGACAACATAGCCCCAAGGGTAAGATATTTGTACCTCACCATTATTCTTCCTTCCTCTTTCCACCACACTGCCTTTCTTTTCTTTTTTTTTTTTTTTTTTTTTTTTTGCTGAGAGTACGTATGGTTGACCAAAACAGGTTCAGTCTGAGTTGTTCATTTTAGCTCAGTTTAAAATACTTCACAGGAACACACCCTGCACAAGCTTCCATGGAGAAGGCAGCTATCTCCAGTCCAGGGTAGCTGGAGACAGAATATGAGACTAATAAATGCACAAAGCAGGTGATTCTCTCCCTTCCTGAGGGCTTCCCCCATCTCCTGGCTTGACGTGCTCTTCCTCTGACCTTCCCCATCACTGGATCTCTCACGGCACTTTCAGCTGTGTTGACAGATGCAGATGTGCCAGCCTCTTCTCCCTCACTAGGATTTGTTCCTTGAGGGTAGAATCTATGGTTTCCTCACCTTTGTAAATGCCATAGCGCTTAGCATGGAGCCTTGCAAACAGAATATGCCCAACAAAGGCTTGTGAGCATGCACAACCAATGCCATGATTGAGACTGCATGTCTGCTGTGGGCACCAAGCTTATAAAGAGTAGCCAGTGGTACTGAGTGGAGCAGAGCATTTAACAGGGAAAGAAGGATCATTGCAGTTGACGACTACGCTGTGCAGCAGAGTGGTGAAGCCAGTTCTCAGGGGCTAATGAAAGAGTAATGAGCCAGTAAGACACTCTTTTAAAAAGTGTTGACACAAGGAAGGAGAGACAGTGATAGGAAAGCAGCTTGACTGACAGCAGTTTTGTTTCAACAGGGAAAGGGGTATTGAATTAAGACTGTAGAATTGGAATCTATAGAGATGGTGCAATATGTAAATATCTGATGGTTCTGGAATATGCAGGTGGGTATGAAGTCAAGGTCACAAATGAAGAGTCTAACCTTGGCAGGAAGGGGGTATGATGGACAGAAATGGTAAGAATAGAGAATTGGTAAGGCGGAAGAGAGGGAGACTGAGGCTATGTTACATAGGTTAGATTTTCTTGATAAAGCAGGAGGTAGGAACATCATCTCCAAGTTCTGAGGGCAAGGGCCCTGGGTTTATGCAAAAGCTACTTAAGTAAAAATGAATGTCAAAGACAAATGTAAGGACCACTGAGTGGAAGAGGATGGCAGTAACTCTGTAGAGAAATCTAATCAGCCTCACCTTACAACTTTGTATCCCAACACTTACTAGGTCAGAAGCAAACAGAAAACAAACAGTGGTGTATCAGTTTCCTAGGTCCTGCTGAAACAAAGTATCAGAACAGTTCCAGGGGCTAGAAGGCATCCCCCGGGCCATGTTCTAGCTGACAGCTCTAGGGGGAATTGTCCATACTTCTGCCTTCTGGTTTCTGCTGGTGGGCATGAGTGCTACTTGGTTGAACCCCCACCCCTTTAAAGAACACCAGTCACATTAGACTGGGGCCAACCCTAATGATCTCATTTTAATTTGACTACCCCAATAAAAGACCTTAGATTCTAAGGTACTGGGGGTTAGTTAGGGCTTCAACATATCTTTAGGGGTCATAATTCAACTGATAACAGGTGGGTGCAAGGACACAGGTCCAAGGCTAGTTAAGTGGGCCTCGATAAAGGGAGTGTGAAGAAATTAGGCTAGTGAGAACATTCAGGCTGGAAGGGAGGCAAGCAGGGTGTGAGTTCTGGAGATCAGGGGAAGGTGAAGGGCATATAGCAGAGGAGTAATAGGGATAAGCAGTTCAGTAGGAGTCACACACGAGAGGGTACGAGGAGAAGGAGATCTCTATTGGTCTAAGATCTTAGGGTAGCAGTAAGGACGGAGGCTTGGCTGTGATTATGGAAGGTCAGCTAGAGGGAAGGTAATTTGTCACAGCTGAGGTCATCCTGAGAGGCAGGGTACCAGAAGCAGTTTCTCCACCCACATGGAAAGTGACATCAGGGAAAGAGACAGAGGTCAGCAGTAGTTGTGTTGTTAAGGAAGGTGGGAGAGGATAGCTAAGCAGATGAGAGAGTGTTTGGAGGGGAAGGAATCCTAGGCTTAGGGGGAGATGGGGTACAGTGCGGAAGGAGGCGAATGCTTGACAGTGGCATGGGTGGCAGAAGCAGCCTCTTTTGAGGCTGTGCAAGAGGGACGGAGGGGAAGGAAAATGACAGCAAAATGACGAGCCCGAGGATTAACTAGATGCTTCGCGCCATGCTAAGAGTCATTGGTTTCCTTAGCAACAGTAGCCTTGTGGTTTATCTTGGATCTTCCTCTCAGTGTAACAGGGGAATGGCTGAAAATGCCCTGCCCTTGATAAATCAGAATGTCCAAGCTGCCTTTCGGTGGTGGCCCTCCACCTAAGTGAGATTCAGCCCAGAGGGCGCTGGGCTGCACCCCGACTGCAGCTGTATCAGAGGCACAGGCAGTGGGAGGAGAAGCGGGGGAGGCGCTGGGCTTCAGTTCTTTGTTCATAAATGGGGTCAGAGTCCCCACAGGGCTGCTTGAGTTTGTAGCACACAGTAAGTCCTTAATAAATGTTAGAGATGTTATTACTGTATTTGCCACAGTCTAATGAAGGAGAGTTGAAAATATGTTGCTCAAAATCACAGTAACAACGATGATGGTACAGTTCCTTCTCTCCCTCCCTTCCTCAAAAGGAAGAATACAATAAAATAATCCCAGAACATTTATTTCCATAGGTTTTGATAAAAGAGCACAATCCTGGGGGGAAAAAAAAACACCACGGACTGAAAGACAACATTGTAAAACAAGCGAAAGCTCCTGACCCCTCCCCAGAAGAGAAATTTCAGAAAACAGTCTTCCACCTCCTGATGATTTCACAGTACTCATAACCTCATCCCATCTCTTATTTTCTCCAATCTAACTAAAACCTGTCTTCACAAGTTGTGTGTGTGCATGCACAAAGGCTCATTTTACCTACCCAGTAAAGGAACTGAGACAACACTTAGGGGAATAAAAATAGTCATCCCAGCATGATGAAGAAGCCAAGTCCAGAAGGCCCAGCTAGGGCCACTTTCTCCTCGGAAGCCCCTACATTCTAAAAATGTCACTGTATGCCTGAAATGTGAAATCTAGTGTGCTCACTGCCTTGAGGTCACTTCTCACCTGAACTTCTCTCAGGGCAGGTCTAGGAGGGTGAGACTGGTGGAAAGGAGTGGGGGTGTGTGAGAGAGTGGGGCCTCGCTCAGAGAGGAGCCTTGGGGGCTCCAGGGCTCAGGACACACAGGTCACCGTGGCCTGGTGCCTGGGATGGGGGGAGGGAGATGATCCAAAAGTCTGTGCTTGAGACCAGACTCTTCAGCCATAGCTTCTCACAAAATGGAGCTGGTGGCTTCGCTCTGGCCACTTGCCCCTTTCATTGTTGCACAGCCTTCTTGGCATCAGGATGGGAGCCGTGGTTCCTTGATACATAGAACACCGCCTGCTAAAGAAGAGGAGACGGACGGAGGAAGCTGAGGCTGCTGCTGCAGCCACTCTCAGCCTGGGACGGCTCAGGTGAAGTTCTTGCGGGAGGCCCAGGGCCTGGTCAGGCAGCTGCCTTTCCTGCCCTCTCAGCCCCTGTTCCTGCTCTCTTAGCCTGGTACTCCTGTTTTGCTCTCTCCCTCTGCTCCTGTTCCCTCTGAACCAGCTGTGCCTGCTCCTCATTCCACTGCTGCAGTTTCTGCTCGTAGGTGGCGATGTCCTCTGCTTCGCAGGTGGGGAGCTCTTCTTTGACAAGCTGTGTGGTCAGAGTCAGAAGGCCTTCTGACTCCACTTTGCCCAGAGCCTGAAGCTGAGAGTGTGAGGCCTGTGGGAAATGGATGTGGGAGAAAAAGAGGAAAAAGGTGAAGCAGGTGGGAGAATAAAAAAAGGACGAGAGAAGAGGCTGAGTCCCTTGCACAGTCTCTACACAAAGGAGAAACCACTTTGCTGGGAAGCTGTCACGCTGTCTTTCATCCAGGCACTGTTAGTCTGCCATTTTCTCAGCTCGGCCATTCTGCTAAGATGCACCACAGTGCCTTCTCCCCTTTCACTCACAGACAGTAAGTGGAACTCCATATGCTGTGTCTCCCCATGTACTTTCTTGCCTTAAACAAGAGACAGCACAGCTATCAACAAATCCATGTTTCTCTTGTGACCTACACCAAAGCGAGCGGCAAACTCCAAGAACAAGAAATCTGAGATGCAAACAAAATGGCACAGGCACCTGATGAACTGGAGCAAACCCACCCATATCGGCTCCTTCAGAGGAACTGAAGCGAACGTTTGTCTTACTGGCACTCCTGTCAACAGATGGAAATCATTTCCATGATTCCCCACCAGATTTCCCACTAATGGCATGCTAAACAGCTCCCGTGAGTGCTGCACTGTTAGAAACCCCCACCTGCTGTGCCCGGGTACAGGTCAGCCTTTACACACTGACTGCCTACAGCCCCATCTGAAGTGGCAGCTTGGTTTGGTTGGTATTGCATTTCTAGAGAGTATTAAAAACATTCATCTATGTAAGTGTTTCAAGATGTGCTCATCAGAGAGCGCCACTTATAGCCCCAGCCATACCTTATAACAAGCATCCCCAGGCTCTACAAATGCAATTCACTCAGAGGTGAGGCGGCTGCTCCAATAAAGGGGAGGGGTGTGGACAGTGGGCAGGGTAGACGGGCTCCGAGGAGGGGCCAAGGCTTACTCTGATGGTGATGTGATCCCTAAAATTACCCTAGACTAATACCAATTACGCAAGAGGAAGAAAAGGAAATGTAAGATGAAAATGATTTCTTCCTGATGTCACTCTCCATGTGGTTTGAGGACATGGAGACAGTTTAGACACCAGAATAAGGGCTCAATTCCGAGCTGCCAGTCTTTTGATCTGTTAAGGCTGGGCTAGTTTCTCTCCACACTGCTGTCATGACATGGGAAGAACGGTCCTTGCTGCCAGAGCTTTTGTGAGGACACAGGAAATGCACTGGTGCCTAATGCACAGCTAGTAAAGAATGAAGGCTGAGGCTCGGTGCCTGTGGCTCAAGTGGCTAAGGCGCCAGCCACGTACACCTAAGGTGATGGG
>NW_003852412.1:6620106-6639573 GCF_000181295.1 Otolemur garnettii
GGGCGCCTGTGGTCCCAGCTACTTGGGAGGCAGAGGCAGGAGCTTGAGATGGAGGCAGGAGATGGAGGTTGCTGTGAGCTGTGATGCCACGGCACTCTACCTAGGGGAACAGCTTGAAGCTCTATCTCAAAAAAAAACAAAAACAAAAAAGAATGAGGGCTGAGAACTTAATGCAGGTACAGGTTTCTATTCTCCGACATATATATAAGAAAAATTTTTAGGCATGATTTGGCGACACTGGTCAATGTAAATGTAGTGAATAATCATATGTAGGGCTACATAAATTTTTTCTTTAGCCTTTCTAAATCTACAAAGGTAGGTGAAGTTAAGAGGAAAGGACAGTTATCTATGGTCAATTCTCTGTGTACCTGGGGAACATCAATTAACCTTTCTCTCTTAGTTTCAAATTATAAAGGAGAGGCCAGGCACAGTGGCCCACACCTGTAATCCTAGCATTCTGGAAGTCCAAGACAAGAGGATTGCTTGGGGTCAGGAGTTGGAGGCCAGCCTCAGCAAAAGCTAGAAGATGACTCCAGTCCAGGAGTTTGGGGTTGCAGTAAGCTATAATCATGCCACTGCACTCCAGCCTGGGTAATAGACACTGTTTCAAAACAAAACAACTCCCCCTGTGCCCCCCCCACCAAACAAAACAAAAAAAACTCCACACACAGATCATAAGAGAGACATTGAGCAATGACCTTATTTAGTGTGAAAGAAATAGCTACAAAAAGACAAGAGAATCTAGGCTGGGCAGGTGGCTCAGGTCTGTAATCCTAGAACTCTGGGAGGCCAAGGCAGGATGATCACTTGAGGTTAGGAGTTTGAGACCAGCCTGAGTGACACAAAGAGACCTATCACTACAAGAAATAGAAAAATTAGCTAAGGCAAGTATCTGCACTCCCAGCTATATGGGAAGATTGCTTGAGCCCAGGAGTTTGAGGTTACAGTGAGTTATGATGATGCCACTGCACTCTACCCTGGGTATCCAAGTGAGATTTTATTTCAAGGCAAAACAAAACAATCCACAACAGAATCCCCTTTATAACATTAGGAAATAGGTTCAATATAATAGCTGGTTCAATAAAATCACTAAAAGATTTAAACGTAATGATGTAGCAAAGTTTACATCTATCAATCCTGAAATAACAACAGATCAGCTGGCATGGATGAGAAAGGATTTTTGCTCTGTACAAAGAATTCTCACTCAAGCAGCACTTTTTTCTCTCTGTGCCCAATAGACAAGAAACAAGGAAGAGGCCAAGGGTTTAAGCACTGAACGTGGTTCTATTTTCTTAACACTGATCGCAGAGCGTTTTTGGTTGTACAGTTAGAAGCTACTCAAGGCAGCTTGTGTGCTCAAGGCTGTCTCAGAAGAAACACTGGAAACCTTCACATCTTCCATGTAGGACAAGGGAGTATTTCCAATGAACCTAGTGAATAACACAAAGCTTCCAAAGATGAGCAATAAGAGATGTCTGTGTCCTATCTCTACATACTTAAAGGTGGCTTTGTAATGTCTGACTTGGGTTTCTAGGTTACAAAGTGCACTTAGTGCAAGATGGAGAAATGGCCAGGTGCTTTCCACTCAGAGTGGAAGTCAGGTTATTGCTGCTATGAGGCAGTAAGCTATTA
The DNA here is from genome assembly GCF_000181295.1 of Otolemur garnettii. Lineage (NCBI taxonomy): Eukaryota > Metazoa > Chordata > Mammalia > Primates > Galagidae > Otolemur > Otolemur garnettii. The sequence goes on from NW_003852412.1 coordinate 6,621,739, forward strand.
TCCACCCATCAGGCACACATCAGTGCCTTAGTGAACAAATTGTCACTAACTGGCTCAAATACAAAAAGGAGCATAAAGATTCCATTGGTTCCTTTTGAGACCGCTTCATGTGCGAAGCAATAAAAATGTGATTTTTGATGTCAGTTTTTAATGCCTTTGTGCATGACATTGATGCATGAAAAGATTACTTGTCTATCACCACAGCAGTGCAGCATGTTTTATGCACAGCTCGGAGACACGCAATTCTGCTACAATTCACCTTAAATCGTTCCAGGTATTGGGGAAGCTTGGACTGTTCTGTTTCCTCTATGTCCAACTGCTCCATCACTTTTCCTGACCCCTGGTTGTCTTCACCTTCCTGGGACTGTTCCTCTGAAGCCTTGTCTGCTGGAGAAGTCAGAGCCTTCAGCACCCCGTTCAGCACGTCAAGCTGCAGAGTAGGAAGAGGGTCAGTGACTAGACATTTTGTGGTCCTAAAAGAATACTATGAAGGAAGGCTGGAGGTGCAAGAAAGGAATGAGACACAATAAAACTGTAGGAAATAGAAATGGCTGCATTTTTTCATATTAGAAACAGTTTACTGGGTAGGCATGGAGAACTTGGAAGGAAACAAATGGTATAAATAAGCAAGCTAAGAATTATTGGTGTAAGTCAGTGGTTCTCAGCCTTCCTAATGCCGCGACCCTTTAATACAGTTCCTGTGGGTTGTGACCCACAGGTTGATCACCGCTGGTGTAAGTGAACCAGCACAAGCATTTAAAGCTCACTTTTAGTTACTGAAGTAGGAAATCAAGCACAGTGCTTGATGGGTACTAAACTACCTTCCCCGACCACATCTTTCTTCTTCAATCAGTTTGGGCCTGGGACAAAGGGAAAGAGAGACCACTACTGACCACAAATGACACAAGGCCATTTTGAATGCATGTTAAAGCCTCTGCACGTAGGGAAGGGCGTCCCTCAGAGGAAGGTCTTAGCTCACAGGGTATCTGTGAAGTAAGGATCACTGTTATCCTCAGAAACTGCTAAGACAGACCAGAGATGCACATGTGAAATTCACTTTCACAAGGTGGTGCCTGTGACTAAGTAAATTAAAACCAGAGGGCTTCCTTGTGTTTTAACCCCTCTCAATTCCTCCCTCAACCTGCAGGGGCCTCATCGTCGGAGGTGCGGCAGGAGCAGCAGCAAGGCCAGGGTATGCACCTGCTTGGACAGCACTTATTCCTGACCATGCCTCATCAGAACACAAGCCAGAAAACAGTCCAAGGCCTTTTAACACTACTAACTTACTACACCCAAATTGGACACATATTATGTTCTTGCTGACATCAGAAACATGTTTATATTAAGTCACAATACAAAGAATGCAAATCTGGCTCAGATTGAAAATAAGAAATGAATCTGGGACTGGGTAGTGGCAATCTCCCTGCCAAAAGAATGATACATAATTTTGTGTTTTTAACCACTACCATGACTATAGCAGGATTAAAACAAATATACTTAGAAAAGTGCCTCCTTTGTTATAAATGTCTGGCAAAGAACATAATGATTCATGGGACATTAACACAAGGTGCTGGTATAGGCACCAGACCAGTGCATGCCAGGAATGAAATGAAAGCCAAGGGTGAGCCCTGGCAATCAGTGCCAAGACCAGACAGGTAAGTGGCTCCAAGGCAACCCTTCTACCCTGGAAACGAGACAACCAATGTCCTGCCAGGCTTTGCTCTGGCTGTAAATGTGAGGAGCAGATGCTGTTGCTATTTGTGGGGTCTGAGGCTCACCATGTCTCCCAGGGTCTCAGCTAAGTTTAGCAAGTTCATAGTGTCAAGGGGCCTCAGAGAGTAAGAGGGATGAGCTCTGGGGCTGGTGGGAAGACAAGAGTTCTAGTCTACGCAAAGGAACACCTGATCCAATCTCCTCACCAGCACACATTCACCACACAATGGCTTAACAGAAGGAAAGTAAGATTTCCCCTTTCCAGTCCCAGATTCATTTCTTTTATGACCACGTCTTTTATAGGGTAAAAAATGCTATGTAGTCTCTTAGGACTATACAAGGGTACAGAAATGCCAAAAATACTTCAAAAACCTTAAAATAAAACTTTACCTTTTTTTGATTTTTTTTTGAGGGGGGAGTAGAGGGAGGAGACAGTGAAATAGGCATTATTTTATTGAATACAACTTGAATTCAGGGGAGGGGAATCACTTTCTTCCTGGACAATGAGCTTTAATTCACCATTAATCTAATTTTTCGTCAGTAGCATTGAAAATGGTTGTAGTTTTTCATTCGTTTTCAACTAAATAAGGACATATTCTATTAAAAGAAAGTAGAGGTAGACAGTGGAAACAAATTCTAAGCTCAGCTTGTCAAGAGGACCAGAAGATGGTTGAATCTCACAGAATCAGGGCTGAGGCACACACCGCTTCTCTGCACAGCTTTCTGTCTTCTGGGGAGGAGGCCACTGTCTCCATCACTTGAAGGGCTCTGTCAAGGTAGCCTGGTTTCCATATCAGGGGCATGTCATGGTATACGGCCCGTAGCCCTTGCTGCAATTCTACCTTCCCTGTAGCCAAAAATAATAATAAAGAACACTCAGCTGTGTCTTCCCCCCATGTCTGAGAATGCAGACTTGATGGTCCAAGTGAATATTTGCCTGGCAGCTCTGGAAACAAAGGATCATTTCTGAACTGCATCAAGAGCCTTAGCCCACCCAGTGACCTGGGGACATTTCAAATGGATGATGAAGAGTATCGTAAAATTCACTGCATACACTTTTGAATACAAAATCGTGTGAACTCTTTCTTTTTTATTTGGGCTGGTGGAGATTATCATGAGGATGTATGAATCACTGGGCTGAAGGAGATATAGAGAGGTTGATATATGGGCATTTAAACAGAGTTACCCTTAACAAACAGGTCACCTCAAGTCCCAGCTACTCAGGAGGCTGAGATAGGAGGATCAGGTGAGCCCAGGAGTTCAAGGGTATAGGGAGCCATGATTATGTCATTGCAATCCAGCCTGGGCAAAAGAGAGAGACCCTGTCTTAAAAAAACAAAAACAACCACCCCCACCCTCCAGAAAAACAAACGAAATTTTTGTTTTAAGAATAAAAGCTTCCCTACAAAAAGAAATCCCACAACTTTCCTGCTATGACAATCTTGTCAACATCTGACAACTTTCCCTGCTAGGAAATGTTTGAGATTTTTTGCAATGTTCCAAAACACTCAAATCTGTTATCTTTATGAAATAAATCTCATTTTCCCCTTCTTTCCTTTACTTGAGCTTCACCAGTTCTTAAATCACAGAATCTCTGTGATGCTTTTGGACCTCTAGATATGAATGTTATTCTTGGTAGCTCAAGCCGTCATGACTGGAGCTGAAGACGTGGACGCCAGACAGCAGAGGCCTTTGTAGGGAGAGGGGCTGTCTGGATTCCTGTGGAGCAGAAACCCTCTCTGCACTAATGACCAAAGTCACCTTGAGCTGCCAGGTCTTAAATCCACCTTCACTTACCTTTCCTGGAAAGGAGGATTTGGGAAAGCTACAGTCAGACATAAACAGACAAAGCTTATCAGGCGCCAGCTAATTTTAGGCCTTTAAGGTGCTTGGGGCTAGACTGCAGTCACAGTCTGGGCAGCTGTTTCCAGGCTGCACAGCATATGACAGAGTGAAAGCACAGGGCTCCTGAGTGGATGGCTGCCGGCCACACAGGACCAGCAGGACCAGGGCCACTGCTCATAAACAACATAGTATACATCCTCAGCCCTGCCAAGTTCCTGAACAATCTAAGCAGTGTAACAGTCCTGAATTCTCATCTGAAAGCAAAGGAAAACAGATGTAAATCAATATCAAAAGTGGCAAATAAGAAAAAATGGTTTCTAAAAAGTGTGGTCAACTGTTTTGTTAGACTGAGAGCCAGTCAACCAACTAAAATTTTTCTAAGGTACTGTAACAGAATCAGCGTCCAAAAATACCACACTACATTTTGTTGACAGAGAGCAACTTCAAAAGCCATCGCACTGCTGTAACCTTGACTTTCAGAAGGCAAAGGGAAGCAGGAGCAATGGTGGTAAAGAGAAGGTGCTTTCCCAGATGCCTGACTACATGAGAGAAGGGACAAGGAGGAAATAACTTGTTTTTCATAAACCTCTGTAAATGAGACAGTATTTTACATACATTAAGGCTGAATGCTATTCGCCCAGATTCCGCACAACTGGGGTTCTAAGATCACTCCTCAGAAGGCTTTCTCTTCTTGACCTGTCTGATTTTCAATGCAAACAGGGCACAAAAGTTTAGCCCCCATCCCACTGCACCAATTAGCTGTTCTGTTTTTCCCAAAGGACTATCATACTTGTGCTGAGCTTCTCTTATCTCACTTGAAAACAATCCCAAAGATCTAAGTTCAACTCTAACCCTTAATTTCTTCCTTCTGAACTTTAGGTCTAAAGAGATGGAAAGATTTTTATTAATACTGGAAAAGACTCTATTGAGTGGCTTTCCCTAATGAGGGCCAGAACTTCCCTTTCTGTACCCTTTCTTCACACTGATGGCCACTACACCTTACCCAAGCCCACTCACAGTAGTTCTCTCTTTGCCAGTGGTGACAGGTTTTATGAACCTTCTTTATTTTCTTATTGAGGAACTATAAGGCCATCGAGATCTATTTTTATGTCTAAAAATGAAGGCTATAATTGGATCTCCCTAGGAAATTTAAACCAAATTATAATTTTATTAAGAATGACAAGCATGCATCTGTTCTATCCACAAAGAACAATACTTGTAAGATCACTTGGCTTACCAAGAAGTGCGTAGGCATACAACTGGGAACTCAAACCCACTGTGTTCTTTTGTTTCAGGCCTAGAAGTAATAGGGATGCACCAAAGTTCCTCTCCTCTTCCCACTGCAACAGAATATACCAGATCTAAGCAATGAATGCTTTATGCAAAAGTGTGATTTTTAATGACATGGAAGAAAAGAACATGTTACCATATTAAGTTAGAAAAAAGGAAAATAGCAAAGCTATATATACATTATAATACTAATTTTGGAAATTAAAGGTATTTATATCTAAAGAAAAATACAGAAAAGAAATGCCCTATATGTTAACAGATTTTGGGACAGTAAAATTGTAACTACTTACTGGTTTTCTTCTTTAAAATTTCTGCTATTTTCTGAAAATTTGGCAATGAATAGGAATTCCTTTTACAATCAGCAAAGCAAAACAAAACAAAACAAAAAGAGTCCACTGACTTGAGTCTCACTGACTTGAGACAATCAGTAAAGACTCAACGTGCTGCTGGCCCTGTGTTTGTTCACACCGCTATGGCCTGATGGTGCAAGTTTTTGAATTTCAGCAATTCAGCAATGGTAAGTCTTCTCAGTTTTAGAATAAATACCACTATTAAGTTGCTTTTAAATAAATTGGTGCCTCTCAAAAACAAATTAAGCAATCAGAAACATTTAGTGATCATTTCTTTGAACCCAGGGTGCAAAATTACACTTTAATAAAACTGAAGCCTTTGAGACAGGGGGTGGGGGTGGGGGAAAGACCAAAAACACAAGCACTGCTAAGTCTGCTGTGGATTAGTCACAGCCGTGACTAAAGGACTTGCTGGAAATGCAGGATTCCGAGGAGAGCCTTGGCAACCTCCAGACAATAGATAGGAGTTATGATCTTGGTGCTGTATGAGTACATGTCCATCAAAGCTATCAAAGCTGGAGCCCTCCCTCTGGCTTCAAATGCACCACACTAAGTTTAGGTGGCCCTGTAGTAAGCTCTGTACCCAGTGGTCAGTAAGTTCAGGTGGCCCTGTAGCAAGCTCTGCACCCAGCGGTCAGGGAGGAGGCAGAGAATGAACAAAAGTCTGCAGGCTGCAATTGCAGCCAAGTGCCAGTGAGGCACCCCAGGTGTTTGTTAACAGGCAGCCAAACCTCTTTTCTGTGAACAGTCTTTGTGCAATACAAGAGTCACTCCTTGAAATTTTCCTAAATCTTTGAAAAAAACAAAGACCTAGGGAGAAAAACAAAACCTCCCCAAGCACTTATGGAGAATAGATAAATCAAGGACCAGGCATTTTACTTTCAAAAGCAGACCATCTAATGTAGGGAAATTTGATTTTCCCCATATAAACTGCATGAAAAGTAGGCCCAGTAAATAATAGAAAAGGTGCTTTCAGTGTAAGGGTACAGGACACATCTCCACCCAACTATAATAGGGACTCCACCTAACAAATGCAAACATTGTAAGCTAATTGTTCATATCCTCACATTAATCTGAAATCAAATTAAAAAGCCTTAAAAACAGTTTTTTGGTTTTTCTTTCTTTCTTTTTTTTTTTTTAAATCCTTGTAGAGAAAAACATGAGCTATAGTATCAGGACGTAACAGTAGCTGAAAGCCAAATGAGCAGTAAAATTTCAGAGCAGTAGCTATCTGACGAACTAGGAATCAAGCAGGGATGGTGACTGTAACTAGGATGGTGATATTTTGAAAGGACTTTTTTTTTTTTTTTGCCAAGGCTAGGGCCAGGTTGGAACCCACCACCTCAGGTTTTTGGGGCTGGCACCCTACCCCTTTAAGCCACAGGTGCTGCTCAGGATTTTTAAAAAGATGAATGAAAACAATCAGATAAATCCCTTAGAAATTTTCGGTTGAGTGCAGTGGCTCACGCCTGTAATGCTAGCACTTCAAAAGGCCTAGGCAGGAACATCACTTGAGGTCAGGAGTTTGAGAACAGCCTGGCAAGACCTCATCTCTACAAAAAGATAAAAAAATTATCTGGGTGTAGTGGTGCATGTACACAGTCCCATCTCTCCCAGAGGCTGAGCCTTAGCTCAGGAGTTTGAGGCTGCAGTGAGCTATGATGATGTCAGTGAACTCCAGCCCAGGCGAGCAGTAAAATTTCAGAGCAATAGCCATCTTGATGAGCTAGGAATCAAGTCGGGGTTAAAAAAATACACACACACACACACACATATATAAATTTAAAAAGAAGAATTTAAGAATACTTTTTGTGATTGTCTATCATAGATACGATAATGGACTAATTCAGATGCTATTTCACCAATGTCCTCAAGGCTTTCCCATTTTGTACGTTGCCTTGTCCATTAAAACGATTAAATCCACATTCTCCCACTCAACCCTCCATCCCACTCCTCCTTGTAGCCGGACATCGCAAAAGAATTACCTATACTCCTGTCTCCTTTCTGCACCTCTAAATCCGCTATAATCCACTTTCCAGTTTGGTTTCCTGCTCCCTTATTCTATGGAAACTAAGGTCACAATGTAGTAAGTACCTCATGCTACTAAATTCAGTGAGCTTTCTTCACTTCTCATCTTCCCTGCCCTCTCGGGAGCATTCTGCACTGTACACCACTCCCTTCCCACGGATTCTGTGGTCCAACACATTGCTGGTTTTCCTTCTTTTTGTTCTCTGGCTTTCCTACAGACATTTACATGTGGATATATAAATTAATCTCCAAAATTATCATCTCTGGTCTAGATCTTCCATCAAACCTCTAATTTCCTTGGTAGAATCTCTTTTTTTTTTCTAAGAACTCATCAATGCAGCCGAGCATGGTAGCTCATGCCTGTAATCCTAGCACTCTGGCAGGCTGAGGTGGGTGGATTGCTTGAGCTCACAAGTTCAAGACCAGTCTGAGCAAAATTGAGACCCCTATCTCTACTAAAAATAGAAAAACTAAGGCAAGAGCATCACTTGAGCCCAAGTTGGAAGTTGCTGTGAGCCATGATGCCATGGCACTCTATCTAAGGCAATAGCTTGAGACTCTGCCTAAAAAAAAAAAAACCCTCATCAATACTTTTATTTGTCACAGGCAGACAGCCACCAGCTGCAATAGACGCTGTGAAGGAAAAGCATGAGCACAGTGACTGAGTGCGACAAGGGCACCCCAAGAAGAAAGTGATTGGTCACTTGGGGCAAAGCTTAGCTGACTGGTGGCAGGAAGAAGATTGAGGCATCTCCCGTGGTAAAGTCTCTTGACTGTCTCAAGAATACTTCAAAATGGAACCTATGTTCAGAGCCAGGTTAATGATTTTCCTCGTAAAACCTGGTCTTTTCCCAGAGTTCCCTTTGCAAACACATGGCACCCGAGATATCTGAGTCAGAAATTGAGGAGAGAATGTTTGACCCCTGTGTCCTTGCCCCACATCTAGTTTCTCATCTTGTGGCAGCCCACTGCTACTCTACGCCACTACATCCTGATCCCTACACTACCATCGTCTCTTGCTGGGGCTACACAACAGCCTGGCCATAGCCGTCTTTGCCTACTCTGATCAACTGTCCACAACACAGCCAGAGGGGCTTCTCAAAAAATAAATTTGAACACCTGTCCTTCTCTGCTTAAAACTTGTCAAGGGCTTGTCACCATTCTTAGGAAGAACATGCAGCCTACCTTCTCCAACCTTATCTCACCCGTGGCCCCCAAGCTCATCTTACCATGTCTCCCTATCATTCTCCCTGTCGTAGTTACACCAACTATCCTCTTCTGCCCTTTTCTGCTCACCATGTTCTTTCTGCCACAAGGCATCTGTACATATTATCTCCTCTTCTTGAACTCTTCTCCCCCTCTTCAGCTAATTACTAGTCATTCTTCAAACACTAAAGAAATATTTCCTGAAGGAAGTCCTTCCTAACCAATTTAAGTTTATAATACAAACCAAACCCCCTACAATACGTGCATAGGCTGTTCACATACTTCTTCGCAATGCCCATATTTTATACTTGGGTGTTTGTTTGTTTTAAATGTCTGTATTCTTCCCAGGTTGTAAGCAAGAAGTATTTGCTCACCACTGTATAACTAGCGCTTGGCAAACTATGGGATGAGTAGGTGTTCAATACAGAATGAATTAATAAATGTGGGATACATTATAGGCTATGACACTCAGAAAGGCACAATATACCATCGATTCTTTAGAATGTGGCTGCACCAGATGACCTTCTCAGTTTTTACCCAAGCTGGGAATTTTTGATGTTACATTTGAGGTTAAGGGCAGACTGCGGAACCAGACCGTCAGCTTCACCAGGTGGCTTATTACCTATCAGCTAGGTAGTTATTCTGTAACATTTCGATACTCTAGTCTTCTCTTCTGCATAGACTTCTTATAAGGATTAGACACATTAATAAATTTAAAACATCAACAACACAGCCTGGTGTCAGGTAAGTGCTACATGGATACTAGTGGTTGGTATTACTGTTGTTGTTCTTAGGACAGCAGTAAGAGATAACTAAATACCCCAACCTACTGAAACCCAAACCTGGTGTTCTGGACCTTCCAGAACAAGATTACCCGGGAGTAACCTTAGAAAAATACTAATATAAACTATTTTTATTTATTTTTCTGAGACAGAGTCTCACTCTGTCGTCCTGGGGCTGAGTGCCGTGGCATCATAGCTCATAGCAACCTCAAACTCTTGGGCTCAAGTGATCCTCTTGCCTCAGTCTCCCAAGTAGCTGAGACTACAGGCGCCCGCCACAATGCCCTGCTAGTTTTAGAGACGAGGTCTCAGGCTTGCTTAGACTGGTCTCCAACTCCTGAGCTTGGGCAATCCATTTGCCTTGGCCTCCCAGAGTGCTAGGATTACAGGCATGAGCTGCCTCACCCAGCCTACTGATACAAATTACCAGTACTTAATACCTTAGGTCAGGTAAAAGCTGCCTCACTTGCTTCTTTGACACACTATGTCCAGCTCTCAGTGATCATCAATGATCCTTTTCTGAATGTCTGAGGCACACTCAGTCTAGTGCAAGTTTCAAAATGTGCACAAGGACTTTCACTTGAGTTCTGTCAAATGGATAAACAGCCAGTTTCACTTTACACTAAGACATTAATATGCAGAATGAACACTCAAGTCACTCCTGCCTGTGCATGGCACAGAGCTGCACACCAGATACCTTGCTCCAGACTCTGAGGACAAGGTTTCCTCCCTGGATACCTCAGACCTAAGTAAAGCTCACAGTCCTGCTTTCGGGCAGATCACTTACACTCAAGTCTGTCTTCTGTTCCAGGCAATGATATAAAACAAAAAGGGAGAGAAGCTGGGTGGACGGCAAGTCAAAGGCCTCTTGCATCATAATCTCGAAAACCACCGATAAAGCATCTAGCAAAGAGATGAAAGAAAAAAAGGAGAAGAAATTAGTTGTAGGTAACATCACCAAGATGTTTATTCTAAAAAGTAGGGTGTGGTAAAATAAATAAATAAATGAATGAATGAATGAATGAATAAGCATAATTAAGAAGGGAAAAAACTGTGGGCTCTGGTCATAGTTCTTCCACAAGTTAGGCTTCAGTGTAACACACTAAATCAAGTGCTGCTGTGCCATGTCCTCCAGGACATTGAATGAAACCATTTTTTTTGGCTCCCAGTATCATCCTCCTACTTGTGTCATCTACTTCAAAAGAATTCTGGATAGCCCAACAAGATAATACATATGAAAATGCTTCATAAATTGTGAAGCAAAGTAAGACATCATGTCCATCCGCTAGAGGAGCGAAGGCATAGAGAAAAGAGGCACATCTGTTTTTCAAGGTCACCCTGACAAACAGAGCAGAAAAGGGTGGGCTGACGGCCCCATTCTCCACTCTAGGACCTCCTCACTGATCAGGCAGGAAGGAAAAACTAAAGAACTCCTAAATCCCAGGTATTATTTCAAAGGAAAAAGCGGTGACTATCAAAAAGACAATACAGTTCAGTTTAAAAGACTTGAAGGAAGGGAAAAGAAATCGCTTATTTATAAATATCAGCCCCTGTGTATAACATGCATTTGTTTCCATATGAACGCTGGTCATGGAAAATCAGGCCTTCAACAAATTTTATTTTCCCTTGATATTCTCTAACACAGATGGAAGCCAAGAAAATCAAGTTCGAGCAATTTCTTTCCCTTAGTTAACGGCTGGTAGAGAACACCAATATTAGTTGAAAATATGGTACCTGCACTTTATCCCAAGCACAACAAACGTTTTTGACTGAGTTACTCTGTTAGCCAACTATTGGGTATACTCATAACCATCAGAGTCAGCACTGATCTGCAGCTGCTCCTAGCCAGCCAGTTTTGCACACGCTGTCCCCGTCCTGAATGAGGCCTGAATTTCTATGTTCTTTTCACAAGTAGGGAAACTGAGATAGGCAGACTAGGACATTCATCTAGTAAATTAGCAGCAAAATAAGGATCTGTTTCTTTAAATAAAGAAACAAGCCAATAATATTTTAAAAGAACCCAAAGCTAAAAACTCTGTTTGAAAAAAAAAACTCAGTTCTGCCAATTGTTCATTACTGAATCTAAAATTATCTGTGAAAATAAATTTACTTTATCGTTTAATTATACTCTGCATTTCAGACAGCCTGGGAAATAAAATTAGATGGGTCTGTATAATTTACTTTTCCTCTATAATCATTTATATACTTTGATATTTTCTATGCTAACAACAATAAAAAGGATAATATCTGTAAAAATGTTATACAAATGGTGATAATTTTCATTGAAACTTTGGTGACTGAAAGAGTGATGTAAGGAGAAGACACCAAGAAATAAAATAGGAGTTGGGAGCCCTCTAATAACTGATCTGACTTTGGTTTCTTACCTTTGTAATTTTCTTTCTTTATGAAAGAATCCATCAGCAGATTGAATGTAAAGTTATCTGGAAAAATGCCATATTGAACCTGTAATAAAAATGGAAATAAAAGGAAAAAAAGAAAAAAATATCCACTTTAATTCAGTCTGTAATATATGCCCATGTATTATTCAGGATAAAACTTGCCACCATTAGCTTTAAAATATTTGACTATCATTTTACAGCATCTGTGACAGTGAAATAGAAGCCGTGACTCATGGGGTTTGGTAACTGGAACTGCTGGTCAGGGTGAGAAAGTTGTGAGTAGGTGTCTGATATAAGACAAATGATATGTGAAAAATAAAGCTCAGTTCTAACACCTCAAGATAGCTTTAAAAAAAAGAAAGAAAAAAGAAAGGAAGAAGAAAGAAAAAAACAAACAAAACTCCATGCACATCCTTCTCTGCTGGTTCAGTGACTCTTTTCATAAAGTATGAATAACAATGCAAAAATAAACCTCCCATGAGAAAGCATGCATTATGCAGCACTTTCTGGTCCTCAGCCTGGCTTCTGAAGACCCAAGAAAAATGCCGACAATTATTTACTACTAACCAAGCACCTAGGAATGTTGAATATTTGAGAATTTGGATTTCTTAAAATGTGGACCCTTTAGCATTTCCCTCAGAATTTTCTAAGAGTGCTTTTAACAATACAGATTCCTAAGCCTCTGACCTGCAGCATCAGACCCTCTGGGAATTGTGCACAGAAATCTGAAGTTTTAGAGAGCTTCTTACGTGGTTTTCAAGCCCACTCAGGTTTGACTACTAATAACGGAGATTGTGGCTGCATTTTCAGAAGTTTCACATTCTTACTCCAATAGAGGTAACTACCACCCCCACACTGCTCTCCATTCTGCCCTCACCAGCCATTAGACACACCTGAAGAATGTTTAAACCTGTACTCATCCTGCTGGGAGATTCTGACACTGTCCTAACTCCTAACTGTGAATTATACTGAATTGACTATTTGCACGAGGCAGGTACAGGATGCCTCAGGTGTGGTGAAATGGAAAGATGTTTAAAAGCCACTGTTTTAAAGGTTGTAGTTTATGGACAGTTCTCAAATCAGTCATCCAGATCAGTACTAATCTTTAGGGGTAAGGTAAAAACAAGATATTTTAGGATGATAAATCATTAAAATTGGGCGGGACCTTAGAAATTTACTGGTCAGTGATTCTCAAACAAGGCTCCAAATTAGAATCACTTGGGAGTTTAAAAAATACCACTCTAAAAAGGATATTGAGGGCAAATGATTTTTTTTTTTTTTGTAGAGACAGAGTCTCACTCTATCGCCCTTGGTAGAGTGCCATGGCATCACACAGCTCACAGCAACCTCCAACTCCTGGGCTTAGGCAATTCTCTTGCCTCAGCCTCCCAAGTAGCTCAGGGAAAATGATTTTAAAAAGTTATTCCTGGCATTATTTTTGCTGTACTCTAATAGGTACAAACATCACATCATATAAACTCAGAAAAACAGGCTGCAGATCCCAGGAAACCACTCACCTTATTTATAAGGGTATATAAGGCTTTGTCTTGGGCACCATATTTTAGACACTGCCTAATCCAAGTGTGGATAGTCCAATCTCTCAGGTACCAGCAGTTGGGGCTATGCCGAAATCTAAATGAAGCACAAGAAGAGAAAAAACTGGTGTTAACTCTTAAATGTTAATGTTACAACATATCTTCCCTCATCAGTCCCTTCTCTTAGATATTTACAGAGTACAATGTGACCAAAAATTATGAAAGTCAAAAGGTGATAAAAACTTGAGAATAAAACTTGATTAATCCACAAAGTCTGAAATGGAAAAGAGAAGGCAAAGTAAGAAACAACAAATATTAAAACATTTATTCCTCATACTTCCTGCTTCAACATCTTGGTTTAACATAAAATTTATGATAAATGACTAGAGACTAACCATGATGTTACTTAAATACATATTTCATTAGAAGAGATACGTGAAGCTGATGTGGACACTTTGGAAGTTTAAAATAAAACAGTTAAGGAAAAAAATGAAAAACAGAATAGCACAGCAAATCTATAGAGGGAAATCAGCTGTGAGTAACAGTGATACTTCTTGTGGCACAGAAGAGAGACTGGAACATTCTTCACTAAGCCAAAAGAAAACAAAAAAGAAAAAAAAAAAGAAGTTGAACAAAATTTAACATTCACATCCTCTGGGACCCACAATTCCTGCTTTCCTCACAGCTCCATTCTAGCCCTTCAGCTTATCTCTTCTTCCTCCCTGTAGCTCCCCACAGAGTCCAAGATGAAGTCTACACAGTAATAGTATTCCCACAGAGGAAGGGGACTTGGGAAGGGACTTGGGTGCTGCTTCCACCTTGAGTTCACACACATCACTAACACCTGGGGTGAGAGCTGCTTTTCCTTGTTCGGGGGCGGGGGGGGGGGGTCCAAGACAACAGACTCAGCAGGGTGTATAAAGACCTTCAAAGGCCCTCTTTTTGTTTATATGCTTTGATCAGGACAGACTCTCATTTATCATGCCATGTCAGCGGAAGTCCCCTGGATTTTCTTAGCCATTCATAAGCAAGCCAATCTCTGAGCCCCACAAAAATCAAACTCTTTTCATAAAGAGAGAAAGATAAGACAAAACCTTGGTGCTAAAGCATTTGTACCATATTGGAGAGTCTAAGACACAGACTAACACTTGTGTTCATTCAACCTGCCCCCTGCTACTTCGTGCCATTGCCACTGGGATTGTTTTCCTCTAAATAGGTTCTGTGCCAAAGTAATAGCTGTGAAAGGAGCGGAAGTGAGAAACGGTATTTAATTTAGGCTCTCTGCTAGTGTTCTGGTGAGATGTGGCAAAAATAAGATCTGGAGATACTTTATGGATTTAGGGTCATCTGAGCCTCCCCCTTCTTTTGACGATCTTAGGTTTTACTGGAAAATGTCTTTCACTCTTTTTTTCTCTATAAAATTATCAGAAAATTTTCTCTATAAAATTAACACCAGAAAGATAGAGATATGTCAAATTAAGTTCAGGATGAGAGTGACCTGGTGAGAGAAACGAACTGTGTAAGTGGCCTATATCCTAGATCAAATGAGATCCTCTGAAACAAAATACAGCAGAACCTCTCTAAACAGACCACCCAAGGGACTGTAGTAAACTGGTCGACATCTGGAAGTGGTCAACATAAAGAAGCAGGCCTGTGGTACTGATTGCACATGTGGTGCATGTGTGGTCTATGAAATTCAGGTCAACTTCTAAGGAGGTGGGCATTGTAGGGAGGTGGCCAACTACACAGATTCTACTCTATACCTCCTATCTATTTCTTATTTTTTCCTACACTGTCAAATAGTTGAGTTCCTTGAGCTACTTTCCTTGTTACTCTGAAAAATCTCTTGATTTAAACTATAATGACCAATTAAAAATTAATTTTATTTTCTAACAGAAAATGTCAAGTGAAATACTAGATGCACTGCCTCAATGAGGAGATGCTTCTTCACTAGCTCTCTGGGTAAGCAGGAGAGCAACTGACTCCCTCAACACTGATCCCTGGTGCCTGACACATTTCCTGGCCCAAACTGGTTTTCAGCAAATAAAAAAAGAGCTTCAACTAATGTATGTATTAAATGCTATTAAATATTGACCATTTTGTCAGCTACTCAGGAGGCTGAGGCAAGAGGGATCACTTGAGCCCAAGAGTTTGAGGTTGCTGTGAGCTATGATGATACCACAATACTCTATCCAGGGCAGCAATGTAAGACTCGGTTTCAAAACAAACAAACAAACCAAACCAAAAAAACCCCAAACCAACAAAATACCAATTATCTCCTTTACTCAAGATTATTTTGAATCTAATCTTCATTTTAAATCTAATCTTTTGTCTTACGATGTGTTATAAAGACCAGTAAAGTTACAAAACTTTTTGGTGATGGACTTTTAAATAAAACCACTATGAACAACCAAAAATCTTTTCTCTTACTTATCATCAGCAGACCATTTTTAGGCTTTAAAGAATACTAAAAAATGATTAGCATTTATTTAAAGCCATCTGCTAACCTCTTAAGGCTAACTTCAGCGACACATGGAAGAACAGGAGAGTTCTTTAATCTCAGAAGTCTTTCCTTCTCACACCATCTTTCTTAGAAGCAGAAAGGGAAAGTTCGCCAAGACCTTACGCCTCTAACATATTCACATCTGCACAGCAGCTCTTTTTTTTTTTTTTTTGAGACAGAGCCTCAAGCTGTCCCCTGGGTAGAGTGCCATGGCATTACAGCTCACAGCAACCTCCCACTCCTGGGCTCAAGCGAGTCTCCTGCCTCCGCCTCCCAAGTAGCTGGGACCACAGGCGCCCGCCACAACGCCCGGCTATTTTTTGGTTTCAGCCGTCATTGTTGTTTGGCGGGTCCGGGCTGGGGATTCGAACCCGCCACCTTAGGTGTACGTGGCTGGCGCCCTAGCCGGTTGAGCTATAGGCGCCGAGCCGCACAGCAGCTCTTAAGAGAAACTTGTCTAGAGATTCACAAGTCATTAGTAAGTCCTCCACCACTCTCACCCTGGGACAGCACTACTTGATACCATCTCTGCTAAGACCTAACAATCCGGGCACACAACTATGTCTTGAACATTTTCCATCAACTCTCAACATTAAGTCAACACTTACACGTATATTATGAAATATGCTGCCCAAAGCGTATTCCTGCATTTCCCACTCAGGCACCAAATGAGCACCTAAGTCTGCATTAGTGAAATTAATACTTAGGTGAGCAGCTATATGGAACACAAACCCGTTACAACACTAGGCCAATAGGATCCAATTTTTGCATGGTGAGTTTGAGAAAAAAGTTCCTCTGCCAATGACTTTTTAAGCAGTTCAGATAAACTTGGGTCCTTTTCAGAACTCACAGTGGTAATAGGACAGGCAGGTAAGACTCCTGAATGGGCACTTGCCTGGAATGATTCTGCCGACTGCTGGGTGAGCATTCTCCCTTTCAGCCAGGAAGAAAGCAAAGAGAAAAGAACCCAACACACGGATTTTTCAAAGTACTGGCAGACAGACAGGCTTTTGTTCTTGCCTGCTCTGACCACCAGCCTGGCAGATCATAGGTTGCCACTGTCGGAGTCCTCTCCATGCCCCTCATGCCATCAGCTGTTCGCTCACCTCCACAGAAGCTTTATTATTGCCTACACCAGCAGGCGGGGCTTCAGGTCCTAGTCCTAGAAGTCTGTATCACATGACTGAAGAGATCGTTGTCCCCAGGGACAAGTGGGGTTTCCAAGTGCCAGCAGAGCTTGCCTAGACAAATTATGGCCAATCAAAGGGCAGGACCTGAGAAGCTTTCCTCCTCAGAAATCAGGCCATTCTCAGAACTCTTCAGGGCATTTGCCTGTACTGTGACTGATGTCACCAGGAAAGGAGAGCAGACTCACAGGCTGCAAAACTCTGGCAGCCAAAGTCTTGGATACCTTAGAGATTGCTTAGGAAGGAAGTTAGGTTATATGAAAGAGATTGAGAGTGAAAAGAAAAACACCGCAGACCTACTGTGATTATACAGAAGGTACTTTGCTGAGTGTAAAAATCACAGATGTCCTATTTGTGACTGATTTCATCATTTAGTTAAAAAAAAAAAGTGGGATATAGCGTTTCTTCCACGGGTTCAAATAAAGGTTCTGTGATCACTGAATGGCAGAAGCAGCAGTCAGCACTCCTTGGCTCTTTCAGTATCACAAATAAAAATGCGGCAGGCCGAGCAGGCCTAATGTACAGATGCCAGAGCCTGGAGCCGGGTGGCTCACGGCTCCAGCGTTTAGCTGCAACACTGGCTCTTCCACACGAATGAGCGAGCTTTCCGCGATGTTTATCTGATTATGAGAGCCACCAGCCTTATACACAGCTTTCCTTCTGCTCCAGTGAATTCTGTGTCCTGAGGCAACAGGCTTTACAGATGGCAGCCTCAGCTGGGGAGCTAGGGAAACGTAGAGCAAGGAGAGGGGGCCAGGGTCAAGGGAGGAAAGAAATGCCAAGTAGAGAATATGGCCGGCCCCAGTGCCTGCAGTGTGACGGGAATCACAGCTGGCCCCAGTGTCTGCAGTGTGACAGGAATCACAGCTGGCCCCAGTGTCTGCAGTGTGACGGGAATCACAGCTGGCCCCAGTGCCTGCAGTGTAATGGGAATCACGGCTGGCCCCAGTGCCTGCAGTGTGACAGGAATCATGGCTGGCCCCAGTGCCTGCAGTGT
>NW_003852412.1:6640665-6656038 GCF_000181295.1 Otolemur garnettii
CTGCAGTGTGATGGGAATCACGGCTGGCCCCAGTGCCTGCAGTGTGACGGGAATCACGGCTGGCCCCAGTGCTGCAATGTGACGGGAATCACGGCTGGCCCCAATGCCTGCAGTGTAATGGAATCACGGCTGGCCCCAGTGCTACAACGTGACAGGAATCATGGCTGGCCCCAGTGCCTGCAGTGTGACGGGAATCACAGCTGGCCCCAGTGCTTGCAGTGTGATGGGAATCACGGCTGGCCCCAGTGCCTGCAGTGTAACGGGAACTGTGGCTGGCCCCAGTGCCTGCAGCATGACAGTAATCTTACCAGTGAAGCGGAGTTTGCAATTAACAAAAGGGGTGAGCACTTCCTTGAACTAGAACCAAAGAGCAAGAGTGATATGTGATGATTTAAATCACAATCTGATTCAATCACTGCCACCTATCTTCTCATCCTAGAAAGGAAATTATTTTTTCATTGTGCTGGAAATTCTACTTTCAGAATTGCTGCCCCCTATCACCACAAATAAAATAAAAAATTTTGTTTTTGAGACAGAGTCACCCAGTCACTCTGAGGTTGAGTGCTGTGGCAATATAACTCACAGCAACCTCAAACTCTTGGGCTTAAGAGATCTTCTTGCCTCAGCTTCCCAAGTAGCTGAGATTATAGGCGCCCATCAGAATGCCTGGCTAATTTTTTTAGAGACAGGGTTTCACTCAGGCTGGTCTTGAACTTCTGAGCTCAGGCAATCCACTTGCCTTGGCCTCCCAGAGTGCTAGGATTACAGGTGTGAGCCACTGTGACCAGGTCTAATATAATCACATTTTGACAAGATAATTTTCTCATGAATATCTTATTTTTGTCAAGTTGTTCAAAAAGAGTAGAGTCCAACATAAGAACTGATAATAAAAACATCAGTATTACAGATTAAAATCTCTTTCCTTCTTGGGATCCCAGATTCTTACTCTTGAAGAATCTTAATTAATTTTAAATTTCAACAAACATGTACTGAGCCTGTACTAAGTGAAAGTGCCAGGTGTAAGAATCCCCTCTCCAGTGTGGAAGCTGAGCTGGTGCAAAGTGAGGTGAGCTGCTGGCTGAGGACCGGAGGCTGTGCATCAATAAACGTATCCATGGAGAATACTGAAAACTCAGTGGACTGAAAATCTATTAAAAATTTGGAAACAAGGCAGTGCCTGTGGCTCAAAGGAGTAAGGTGCCAGCCCCATATGCCAGAGGCGGCGGGTTCAAACCCAGCCCTGGCCAAAAACGGAAAAAAAAAAAAAATTTGGAAACAAAGAACATCTGTGGAGCAAGTCAATGGACTCCGGAATATCCTTGGACAATAGCTATAAAATGGATTATCCTGAAATGGGTTTATGTATCATCATAATAAGAACTTTCACGAAAGTACTGGAATGCCACCTTGGTCAGGCACAGATGTAGATGCAGCAAACCTCTGGGAACATTCATGAACTTGAAATATGAAGTCAGGAATAAAAATGATCTTACATGTGAAGAAATTGTGGCATCCATGCACAATGTTTCTAAAGAAGATCATAGCAAAAGGAGCAGTTTTGTCTGCATGATTCAGAGCCATGGTGAAGAAAGCATAATTTTTGGGACAAATGGTCCTGTTGACCTGAAAAATACAACAAGTTTCTTCAGAGGGGATTATTGTAGAAGTCTAACTTTTCATTATTCAGGCCTGCTGAGGCACAGAACTGGACTGTGGCACCAAGACAGACAGTGGTGCTGAGGATGACGTGGCATGTCAGAAAATACCAGTGGAGGCTGACTTCTTGTATGCATACTCCATAGGGCCTGGTTACTATTCCTGGCGAAACTCAAACTATGATTCCTGGTTCATCCAGTCGCTTTGTGCCATGCTGAAACTGTACGCTCACAAGCTCGAGTTTATACACATTCTCACCTGGGTGAACCGGAAGGTGGCAACAGAATTTGAATCCTTTTCCTTTGACTCTACTTTTCATTCAAAGAAACAGATTCCACGTATTGTGTCCATGCTCACAAAAAAACTGCATTTTTATTACTAAATAAACAGTTATTTGGGAGGGTACAGCTGGCATGCCAAGTGAGAAAGCAGTGTGACTGATACTGTATTCCTCTCAGGGTTAAATCCAATCTAACACTCCATGGTACATACCACTTCCACACAATAGTACGACGAGTACAAAGCTACCTCTGGGGCGGCACCTGTGGCTCAGTGAGTACAGCGCTGGCCCCATATCCCAAGGATGGCAGGTTCGAACTTAGCCCCGGCCAAACTGCAACAAGAACAAAAATGGTCTTTGCAGAAGCTACCTCCGACTCTAATTAGGTAGTTACAAAAGTTTACTCCTCAGGAGAGGAAATGATTATAAATGTACAGCTCTCATAGTTAGCAGGTGTTAATGATGCTATGCTATGAATGTTCAAGAATCAAAAAACAGCGCAGTAAGGAATTTTCACAATATCCTCCCACTTAGGACTCTGCGTTTTAGTTTTTATCAAACTGTAAAAATGATGATGGGGAAGAGTTTAGGGATCCCTGGGCATGGTCACAGAGTTGAGCCTTTAGTTTAGAATTGATATACAAACACAAAGTCAACTAGGGCGGCGCCTGTGGCTCAAAGGAGTAGGGCACCGGCCCCACAGACGGGAGTTGGCAGGTTCAAACGGCGCCCTGACCAAAAACTGCAAAAAAAAAAAAAACAAACCATGAAGTCAACTGTGTTTTAGACTCTATAGATTATGGTTTTGTGGTGTTTGTCCTGAACATGGCTTTGTCATTAAAAAAAAAAGTAATTGTTTAATATTGAAAAAGAAAGTAAATATTTTATTTGAGAGGAAGTCTGAGCAAACTAAGCTGATTCTTTTAAGGCTAAAAATGCAGCATTCATAAGGAGATGGAGTTAAGCCAGAAGGGCTGAAATGCAGCTGATCTGTGCACATCTCGACATCAGTTGAGCTTCACAAACCAGCAAAATCTCCTAAGAGCTACTATGTAAAAACCTCAAACTGTTGATTACTAACAGGATGACACGAAGACATTCTACAGGAACGTTCTAACATGCACTGTACGTAATAAAAATGGAATGCAAGGAAAGAAAAATAAGCCGATAAGCAGGGCTCTCACAGCCCATGCCATAGGAGGCGGCTCAGAAAGGACCACCAGCTAGTTCCACGGAGGATGCCCCAAGCCACAGATCACCAAGTGAGCCTAATCAGAAACTTCTGAAATGGAAACTCGGCAAATGTGGTGAGTCACAATAAAAATTATAGTACACTTTGTAGTAAAAATATTGTTATTTTTCTGTTTATAATCAAAAGAAACTTAAAGTCACATTTTATAGTGGTCACTGAAGTAAGAGGACCATGGTGCCCAGGACCAGAGAAGTCACCCAGTCAGAACCTCTGCTCTGGCACCTGTGAAGGTGAAGGACCAAGTTCAGCCCCCAGCCAGGGGCAGGCCACATGCATCCCCACTCACTCCCAGAGGGGCACAGCAGTGTCACACCTGCAGTCTGCCATTTCACCTGAGGTCTCCTTTTCCTCAAGGAAGGGAATTTGGCATTTGTAAGTAACAGCTATTTCTGTTGATGACTAGATCTGTTAACTTTTTTAAAGTAAATATAGCATATGATGATACTGTAAGGTGTGTTCCTATGTGACAATTTTGTAAAAATTTATTTTATATTTTTATTTCAAAATATACTTTCAAACTTAAAAAAAAGAATCCCCTCTCTAAAACACCTTTCCCACTGCCTCCAAAGGCCAACCAGTTTGGGCTTGAATATTTCCAGTGAATTCACGGTACACCTCACAGCACAGATAAAAACTGTCTTTCTTTAAAAGTTTTAATATTTTTACTTTTTGTAAAAGTCAGGTTTTAAACATTAAAATTCATGCTTTTCAGTTTGTAAGTTTATGAGTTTTGACCAGGGGTACAAGGTCTGACAATTAAGGTTGTGAACTTGCCACTGTGTACATACACTGGCAGCACTGTACAAACAACTCAGTAAGGTTTTACAACCTCATATATCAGTGTCTCACAGCTGTGTTTGTGCCGATATGTGGTGGTGTCTTGCTGAGTGGAGTTCATTACAGTTATGTGCTTTTGTGTGCTGTTGGAAGAATGTCAGAGCTTTAATTAGAGGAACAAACAAACATTAAATTTCTTGTTAAATCAGGCAAGTAAAATCAGGACATTTTAGTCCAAGTGTATGGGGATAACACCATGAAGAAAATAGCAGGTACAAATGCATCACACATTTTTCTGAGGGGAGAGAAAGCATCACTGAAGAAGAAAGGTCAGGGTGGCCAGTAATAAGCAGAAGTGACAAAAACACTGCAAAATTTTATCAAAATCATCAGCTGACTGTGAGAAGCATAGCAGACCAAGTAAACATTAATAGAGAAACAGTTAGGAAAATCTTGGCATGAGACAGCTGTGTGCAAAAATGGTCCCAAAGGAGTTTACTGATGAATAACAGCAAAGGAGAGTCGAAGTTTACCAAGACCTTTCCGAGAGGCAAGACTATGTTTTGGGGCATGCTGCCACTGGTGATGAAACATGGGTGCACCAATATTATCCTGAAACAAAGTGTCGAAATGCACAGTGCAAGTCAGCCAATTTCCTACAACCAAAAAAAGTTCTATCAGTTCAAATCAAGAGTCAAAACACTCTTGCTAACTTTTTTGATATCAGAGGGATTGTTTACTATGGATTTGTACCAACTAGACAAAGAGTAAACCAAGTTCTCTATTTACAAGTGCTGAGAAATCCAAACACTTCACCAACAACTCATGGCTCTTGCATCACAACAATGCACCAACTCACATGGCACTATCTGTGAGGGAGTTTTTAGCCAGTAAATAAATAACTCTATTGGAACACCCACCTTACTCGTCTGAGCTAGACCCAATGACTTTTTTCTTTATCTGAAGATTAAGGAAATATTGAAAGGAAGGCATTTTGATGACATTCAAAACATCAAGGGTAATACAATGAAAGTTCTAATGGCCACTGCAGAAAAAGAGTTCCAAAATTGCTGTAAAAGGTGTAGTGCGTTCTGGCATAGGTGGATAGCCTCTCATGAGGAGGATTTCAAAGGGGTCCATAGTGACATTCAGCAATGAGGTGTCTAGCACTTTTTCTAGCAGTTTGCAAACTTAATTGTCAGACTTCACATAGTCACTACCACAGTCAAGATATAAGAGCAGTTCCTAAAGTTTCCTAATGACCCCACTGTAGTCAAGCTCTCCTGGGCTTGCTGGCCAACTTAGACAAATTTTATATAGATAACTTTCTGGGGCTCTTTCCTAGACTCCAAGTTAGTAAGTTTATAATAGGAAAAGCAAATTAGGTGATAAAAGCCACAATTTCTGTTGGATGGCTTATAACTTATATTCTGTCAATTTCCAAAAGGAATTTGAAAATATTAAAATCCAGTTCATAAGTGGTTTTCTTTGAATCCTATATGCAATCATTAGACTTTCTGGCAGCCCCATCTGTCATTCTAAAAATGTTCATAAGTCAATTTTGGAAGAGAATAAAATGGGCATAGAATTCTGCAAATGTGAAGTGCTAAATAAATGCAGTACAATAACACAGTTTTTAAAATGATGGGTCTTGTTTGATACCCATGTCAAAGTCTGAAATTGTCAGAATTGGGGCTTAAAATGAGGCCTTTAGCATCTCACTTGAACCACACTAGTGTAACTATGACATACTAGAAACTACTCTTATTATCCATGTCCTCACGTGAAACAGAAAGCAATCACAAGTAGAGTATGTCACCAAATTATTCTCTTTTTCATTCTTCTCTGATCTGACTGCTATTCTGCCAGATCTAATTCTCTCAATCTGGAAGAAATATTTCTGATTAGTGTGACATGAGTATTTGCTGAGTACCTACCCTGTGAGTTTGCTAAGTAGTGCAGAAATCTACACTTTATACCCAATGGTCTACAAACTTCCTCTAACTCCAGTCTTAAAATGACATCTCTTCCTATCTGACACATGAAAAACACCTATACGCCTACTCTATGGACCTACCATGCTCTGCTGTTCTCTCTTACCTTTTTTCATTTTTTAGAGAGAGAAGTCTTGGTCTGTTGCCCAGGTTGGAGTACAGTGGCATCATGATAATTCACTGCAGCCTCACTCAATCTCCTGGGCTTAAGCAATCCTCCTGCCTCAATGTGAACAACAGGAACTACAGTTGGGCACCATCATTCCCAGCTAATTTTTCTATTTGTTGTAGAGACAGGGTCTTGCTATATTGCCCAGGCTGGCCTCAAACAAACCTTCTGCCTTGTCCTCCCAAGTCACTGCGCTTACAAGTGTCAGCCACTGTACCCAGCTTCTCTCTTACTTTCATGGTATACATAGTCTAAAGCTGCGGTTCTCAACCTGTGAGTCGTGACCCCTTTGTAACGATGAAAATACATCACGGCATTAGGAAGGTTGAGAACCACTGGTCTAAAGGATCCAGTCAGTATGAAGCCAGTTGTTATTTGCCAGAAAACTGAAACACTCTTTTATTAACCTCCAAAAAGCACTGCATATGGATAACTAGGGAAGATTATTTGGGTGGGAGGAAAATATTTATTGTGATGGCTGAGGTGGCCTTCTTGTGATGGTCCTAAAAGCAGAAAACAGCTGTCTCTGTGGCCACAAGCTGACCTATTAGTAAAAATGCACCCCAAAGCACCTCCTAGGACAGTGGTTCTCAACCTTCCTAATGCTGTGAGCCACAGGTTGAGAACTGCTGCCCTAGGACTTCTCCAGCCACCTTCAAGCTGTATAAAACTAGCTCATAGGTTAGTTTCACAACTGAGAGGCAGCCACTGAAGGCCAAGGTTAGGCTAAAGAGAAAGTTGAGAAAAATGGAACTTGGAACTAGTCCCTCTCATCCTCCCTCCCTCACTTACTTTCTTCCTTTTCTTCTTTCCTTTTTTCTTTTTTTTTTTTTCTTTAAAGAGAGAGTCTCTTTCTGTCACCCTGGCTAGACTGCAGTGGCATTGGAATAGCTCACTACTACCTCAAACTCATGGTCTCAAGTGATCCTCCTGCCTCGGCCCTCTGAGTAGCTGAAACTATGGGCACATGCCACTGTACGCAGCTAAATTTTCTATTTGTTGAAGAGACAGGGTCTCTCGATGCTGCTCAGGCTGGTCTTGAACTCCAGAGCTCAAGTAACCCTCCCACCTTGGCCTCCCAGAGTGCTAGGATTACAGGCATGAGTCAACATGCCCGGCCATACTCCTGTTTATAAAAGCATATAAATTTGTGGGAACTGGCTTGGTTTGGGAAGAGATAAGGAAAATAGTTTTGATTTTGAGTAGGGAACCTATAAGCAATTAAGGAGCCAGTTTCAAAAAGATGCAAACAGTTCCTGTTGTCTTCTACAGCTTTGGCTAGGAACTCTAGAGAAAACTTCTACAAAATCACGAATAATACTGACTAAGACAGGAAAATCACACATATCAGTTAATCAGTCACTGGTACATGTGGATAATTCTGAGGAAGGTAAAGGCAAGAAAGAAAAAAAGAAGAAAAACAAAGGAATAGAATTGAAATAAAAGAATAGAAGTAAAAGCTAGAATTTCTGGAATATTCTAGGCTTAGTAAGTTATCAGGATTAAGTCAGCCATAAAGAAATGAGCAGGCAAAGAGCCTGGCTTAGGAGATGAAACACACCAGTGTAAAAGCAGAGAAGAATTAAGCCAGCGTTGAGCAGATTTATATGTGTTTGTGTGTGAGATTATGGATTTCTTTAGGGGTATTTCTGATGAGAGAGAAGCTCAGAACTAATCTGGATTTCTTAAGAAATTTTTTTTTTTTTTTTAAATAAAGAAGGAAAGCATCTCAGTGTTTCAAATTTTCTGATTCTCTAATACAGGAAAAAGTTGAATCCCTGAGCATTATTTGTTCATAGCAAAAGTAAGATAGGACTTACTTCCAGTTATACGAGTTCTATTTTTGCAACTCTGCTGACTCTCCTATTAAACCTTTAATCTGGTAAAAGGCAGGGTGTCCCACAACCGCAGTTGCTTGATGACTTGGCAACAGTGACTAGACCTGCTGAGAATGTATAAATACCAATAATGTACACTGAAATTCATGAGGTTTATTTATATTTGAAACAGTAATCCACTTTCAGTTTTGAAGTATCATCCTGCCTATAAAGATGAAGCCAGGAAGAAATGCTTTTTTTGTACAAGGCGGAGGAGTTCAGAGATGACAGAGGAAGTAGAATAGTATGTGGTCATGTGCAAAGCCACATGTGCACGGCATTCCTCCTTTCTCTGTGCTATCTCCTTTCCATCACACATGGAAGGATGAAACACGGATTCTCCCATGCAGTAAGTGCAGGGAACAGACAAGCTGATATGAGTGTGAAATCACTAAGTCGAGGACAAAAGGCAGTATCTATGGTTCAAAGAGTTCCCCTAACAAGAACTCATTAGACAAAACATACATTCCTTGCAACACTGGAAGAGAATTTGGAAGCAATCTAAGCCAAGCAAACTGGGGGCAAGAGAGAAAAGAAAAGTTTACAGAGAATTAGAGAACCTTTGATTTAGTGCTAGCAGGGGCCTTCAATATCCATTGTATATTGAACTATATATTGAGAGCTTACTATGTACCGAGCCCTGTACTGGGTGATGCGAAATTGTTTCATCTCATTCCTTTACTTTGTAGAAGAGGAATCTTGATGTTCAGTGAGAAGACAGGATCTACCCAAGATAAGCACAGTTAGCAACAGGACCTCAGCTAGACCCCTTACTCTTACTTTCATCATTCTTTTATTTGTATGACGTCTTTAAAAACCACAGTTTCACAATGGTCCTTAACAGTGAAAAGTAAACAATATCTCTTCTAGATTTAGAAGCAGAATCCAGAGAAAAACACTCAAGAGTATGAAACAGTTCTGGAATTGCCCTGAAGTAGCTGTTTAACTTTAGAAAGTCACTTGATCCTTCAGGGTTTTAGTTCCTCCAACTGTAAAATGAACAGGTAGGATTATCTGGATCACAAACTCAAATAGTCTATAGGAGCCACTTAATACAAGTGCATGTAAGACAATAGGTACAAAGCTGTTTGTATTACAGACTAAGTGATTTAGTTAATGTTGTTTATAAAAGCATATGGTACGAGCCAACAAAACACACCTGAATTCTGGACTAGACCAGATCCCTGAAACTCCTCCCAGCACTTAAGTTTAATAGACTTTAAAAAATAACAATCCTATATCCATTCATTAAAACATGAGTCATTTTTGTAAGTTTCTATTAAACCAGAGAAAAGGCCATAACAGAAATAAGTGAATAATGACTCAAAGACAACCAAGCTGCATTCAGTCCACAGCTAATTTGCTTTATTCTACTGGCTTCCCTCCCCCCACGAGGTGGTGCCCACTCTGGAACAGCCAACAGAAACTAAGGCGACAGTGGACCCTGCAAGTTGGGAACTAAAATTTCAAGATGAAATGATAATCACGGAAGTTAAACTCAAGGTCCCTAAAGTACATTATAATTGAAGGTCAAGTTTTGTAGAAAATACAATTTCTAGCAATTGATTCTTCCATTCGTAAAGCATTTTCTACTCAAATGAATACTTCATTGCGATTTAATTTATATCTAAGAGTGAGCCATCCAAAGTAATTTTCCTATACAATACAAATAAAATTATTGTTTTGTATACTGTTATTCTCTTTTGTCCCTTAAATAAGTTCCTGATAATCACCTAAAGTCATAATCACCTAAAGGTCATGACCATAACTTATTTTTGGTGTCAAACCCCTATTATCTAACAATTCCTACAGCAGAAATGGTTGAACCCTTTAATAAAGGGGGGCAATAGGCAGGCATAGGATATTAAAAAATTACTTGATAGTTTTAGAAATTATGAAAGATGAAATATTTTTAGTTTAAAAAAGTAATACATTTGAAAATTGAGATTTTTATATCCATCAGACCAATGGGCTTTCAGGAAGCTTTAATTTATTACTTACGAAAAAAAAAAAGAAAAACAACATCCCCTAGTTACTAATGCATGAAGACAGTATTACAAAACAAAGGTGATCTTGCTTTTTGATGCCAAATGGTAAAACTCAGGATGACTCCATTTAATATGCAGCTCTTCTGTTTAGCTCAAGCTAGGCCCCCTCAATACACAAACCAAACTTTTAAAAAAACTATTTGAAATTGTACAAATGATCTGCCAAAAAAATTCTCAAGAATGTCATAGGAAAGCAGAGGGCCAGAGACAATTCCTTTGAATAAGATAACAATCATAAGAGCGAGCAGGAACATTTTGAATACGAAAAAGCTATTTCTTTAGTCATGAACCTAATACAAAGATCCAGGTTCATCTGTTCTGGCTGGCAAATCTTTCATATGTATAAAAAAAAATTAGCACATTGTACTCCACATATGCATGAATGTATTCATGATCTATGTGTATTTGACTTAATAAAATTTAAAAAAAAAAAAGAAAAAAGAAAAAAAATGCCATGCTTCAGCTGAACAAACACTCTAAGGCCCACAAGGAAGGAGTGAACAATTTGAAAAACATCTTTCATTGCCTGAGAACATTTTTTAAAAGTCTGAAGGTGCCAAAAGAGCTGCCTCAATGTGACTGTCAGCTTTCTGAAGTCCCTCTGCTTTTCTAAGTGTGAGTCACAGGAAAAGCAGAGTGCTCCTTGGCAAAGGTAGTTTTTCTTCTCTGGTTCTCCCCCCCCCAACCCCACTCATTTAAAAGAAAAAAAGGCTTTGATAAAAAAGATTCCAGAACTGAAGTTTGAACACCAGGGAGACAAAATATCATCGCAGAATTCTCTATTGTTTGCCACAGTGAGCCACAGACCTAGTGGGGCATCTTCTGCATCCTAAAAAGGGCTAGAGCCATTGATCATATGTCAGGCCGGGGCTGCACTTTGTCCAAGAGGAGGAAGAAACAAGCAAGGGAATACCTTGCCTCTCAGCTTCCTAAGCATCATTGGCTCATATACTGGACAGTTACTCTGAACTGGAAGGGATGGGAGTTCACCCTTTATGAGTAAACCTTAAGTGGAATTTCATGTGTGACAACATATAGGCTGTCCCAGTGTACATGGCTGCCACCACGAATGATGTCTTCAGTTAACAGGTATGGTTCTTCCTTCATTAATTTTAGGCAAAAAAGGAAGATAGCTGGGATTTTCTTTCTCTCTCTCTGTCCCTTTTCTTTGGGGTGGGGGAAGACAGAGTCTCACTCTATTGCTGAGGCTACAGTACCATGGCATCATAGTTTACTGCAGCCTCAAACTCCTGGGCTTAAGCAAACCTCTTCCATCAGCCTCCCGAGTAGCTGGGACTACAGGCCACCATGCCCGGCTAATGTTTTTCAAACTTTCTGTAGAGATAGGGTCTCACTATGTTGCTCAGGCTGATCTCAAACTCCTTGCCTCCCAAATTAAGGTGTCAGTCACTGAATAGCACCTGTCTTTTTCTTTTTTAATGCACAGAATAACATTAAGGAAAAGCAGAATGTTAAACTAGAGAGAGGATAGTTCTACTTCTTTACCTATATGAAATTACTTATTGTAACAGGAAAGAGAACTCAGGGCAAAGCTGCTCTCTTCTGCATCTGATCATTCACTGAACTACTGTGCATCAAGATATAATGCTGGGCACTAAGTGGCAAAAAAGAACAAACATACTCTGCCTTCAATAAGGTCAGATTGGGGTTATAAAAAAATAATTATTTTTGAGCATCCACAACAAGCTTAGAAGGTTAATTTACAAACATTATAGTATATCCTCATTTATATAACACTGATTATTTCATAACACCCTGGAGTTATTTTTAAGTAACCCTTCATTTATATAACATCATTTCATAACACCTTGGTGCTAAATTTTTTTAAACAGCTCTCAATTGAAAAACGAATCCAACTTTTCTCTCCTCTTCCCAGTAATCTTTCCTGTTTGTTTTCTTAGGATATATTTAGTATAGAGGCAGACAATGCCGTATCCTCCTTTTCTTACTTTCTAGAGCAAGAAAGTTGGTGTCCATCCTTCTCATGCATGATTTCATACTTTCACTACCTAGGGATGTGTCCTGTGTTGAGTACTTTAAGGTGCAGAATTCTTTCTTTTACCTCTTCATTCGGGCACCTGATAGAGAACAGAACCAAACCATTCCCACTTCATATGATGTAAACATGGATTGAGAGGAGTAATGTATACTTCTCCAGGGCAGAAGAGTAGGGATAGAAGCAACAGAATTACTATCTCAGAGACAGGGGAGGATCAGAAGCAACTGCTACTGTGGAAATGCATTGGCACTGCCACCACATAGATCCCTGACAAAGTGCGGCTCTGTCGGTTGAATAGAAACAAGCCGTGCACTCTGGGAGGCTGAGGCAGGTGGACTGCTTGAGCTCAGGAGATGAAGACGAGCATAAGAAGAGCAATACTCCCTCTGTACTAAAAATAGAAAAATCAGCTGGCCATGGTTAAGGGCACCTATGGTCAGGTCCCAGCTACTCAGAAGGCTGAGGCAGGATTGTTTGGACCCTGGAGTTTGAGGTTGTTGTGAGCTAGGCTGAGGCCATGGCACTCTAGCCCAAGTGACAGAGCAAGACTTTCTCTCAAAGAAAAAAAAAAATAATAATAATAAATAAAAATAAAAGAACATAGGCCCAAGTCACTTACTGACTTGGTTAAGTCATTTAACCTGAAAATCAGTTTTGTAATAGAGGAAATAATGTATTAAATCACTGGGTTACGATGAAAAAATGAAAAGTGTTTTGACAGCTTTTAATTCTTTTTGGAACCAAACACAGAAAAAAATGCACAAATACCAGCTATATTATTATTATTACAGTCTACTTAATTGAGTATATGATGAAATTCTATGTAGTATTGCTTATGTGTTATTGTTCTTTCTAAGGCTAAGCCTATGGGATAACAGTCCTTGGTAGTAGAGAAGTAGTTAAGATATAAAATTTGGCATGAGAGAGACTTATTCCTACTTTATAACCTTAGGAAATAGACTCTAAAACAGACTCATGGAGAATTCTGGGAAGATGGCCGACTAGTAGCAACCCTCAGCAGAGGCTCCTGAGCAGAAGAAGAAAAACTGGATAGAGTCAGATTCTATGAAGACAAAGGTGGGGAGCTGAGCCAAGAAAGAAGTTCAGCAAGCTGGCTAGGTGCCTGTGGCTCAAGCGGCTAAAGCACCAGCCACATACACCTGAGCTGGTGGTTCAAATCCAGCCCTGGCCCGCCAAACAACAATGACGGCTGCAACCAAAAAATAGCCGGGTGTTGTGGCGGGCGCCTGTAGTCCCAGTTACTTGGGAGGCAGAGGCAGGAGAACTGCTTGAGGCCAGGAGTTGGAGGTTACTGTGAACTATGATGCCATCGTACTCTACCCAGGGTGACAGCCTGAGGCTCTGTCTCAAAAAAAAAAAAGAAGAAGAAGAAGTTGTTCAGCAAGCTATAACTCCAAGGAAGAGCACTCAAGAAAACAAAAACAAATTGCAGGTACAAAGCGTATTGACTAGAGGACAGGAGACCCCTCCCTCTAGCTGTAAGCCTGCGGCAGGCTATCTGCAAAGGAGCAGGGAACAAAAGACCTCTCATTTTACCTCACTGGAGAGAGCTGCTAAACTCCAGGTCTCTTTCTCCAGGGAGGTCCCACTTACCAACCTAGACACCACCCTGCCAGGCATAAAATTGAACAGATATTTTTCCCCACAAGTGCAAACTCCCAGTCCACCCTTTCCCCCCTGCATGGTGGCCTGAAGTTCTGCCCCCTGCAGAGCACAGTGTTTGGTCCTGTCCTGAGAGATCTGGGCATAGTGTGGACTGCCAACCATCAGGACAGAATCTGTGACTTACAGGGAAGAAAGACAGTGTGGGAAGAAAGGGACACTTGGCGGGAGCAGGAGCAGTCCCCTGGTTATGACTATGACCAGACAGTGGTGGTACAGAACCTCAGTTCAGGCTGTGTCTAGCAGGACAGGGTGCAGAACCCCCGGTACTAATGGCACCCACAGCGGGAGAGTGGTTGCACCATGTGGACTGAGTTTGGTAGACAGGGCTTGTCTCCAGTCCCTGCTGGGCCTGCAAGCAGAGGCTTGATAGGTGTAGACTGAGACCTGAGAGCAAGGCCGTGGTCCCATCTCCAGTGGGGTTGGTGAGCAGCGGCTTACCAGGTGAGGACTGAGACCTGCAGGCTGGGTAGGGTGCCCTGACACTAACAGAGCCTGCGAACAGAGGCTTGCCAGGCAGTGGACAGAGACTGTCAGGCAAGGGTATGGCCCCTGGCTCCAACTGGGCCTGTGAGCAGAGAAGCGGACAACAGTGTGGACCAAGTCTGGTGGGTGGGAGTGTTCTATCAAACCTTTCAAGAGGAACAAGTGCCTATATTATACAACCTTTTCCAAAGCATAGAAAAAGAAGGAATACTTCCCAACACATTCTATGAAGCAAATATCACCCTGATACCCAAACCAGGAAAGGATCCAAGAAAGAAAGAAAATTATAGACCAATTATCATTAATGAATATCAATGCAAAAATATTCTATAAGATCTTAACAAACAGAAATCAACAACACATCAAAAAATTATATACCATTATCAAGTTGGTTTTATTCCCGGGTTACACGGTTGGTTCAACACACCAAATCTATAAATATAATTCATCACATCAATAAAATAAAGAACAAAGACCATATGATTCTCTCAATTGATGCAGAAAAAGCCTTTGATAATATCCAGCATCCTTTCATGATCAGAACACTTAAGAATACAGGCATAGAAGGGACATTTCTTAAACTGATAGAGGCCATCTATATATAGCAAACCCACAGCCAATATCATATTGAATGGAGTAAAACTGAAAACATTTCCACTAAGATCAGGAACGAGGCAAGGATGCCCACTGTCTCCAATGCTATTCAACATAGTAATGGAAGTCTTAGCCATCACAATCAGGCAAGAGAAGGCAATCAAGGTATGCAAATAGGGTCGGAAGAGATTAAACTCTCACTCTTAGCTAATGATATGATCCTGTAGCTAGAAAATCTCAGGGACTCAACTTCAAAAGGCTTAGAAGTCATCAAGGAATACAGCAGCATCTCAGGATACAAAATCAATACTTACAAGTCAGTAGTTCTTATATTTGCTAACAATAGTCAAGCTGAAAATATAGACAAGGACTCTATTCCAACAGTGCCAAAAAAGATGAAATATCTGGGAATTTACCTAACAAAGGATGTGAAAGATCTCCGTAAAGAGAACTATGAAACTCTGAGAAAAGAAATAGCTGAAGATGTTAACAAATGGAAAAACACACCATGCTCATGGCTGGGAAGAATCAACATTG
>NW_003852412.1:6656239-6659113 GCF_000181295.1 Otolemur garnettii
CCACAGGCGCCCGCCACAACACCTGGCTATTTTTTGGTTGCAGCCATCATTGTTGTTTTGGCAGCCTGGGCTGGATTCGAACCCGCCACCTTAGGTGTATGTGGCTGGCGCCTTAGCTGCTTGAGCCACAGGTGCCGAGCCTGTCATACTTTAAAGAACTGGAAAAAATAGTACTTCATTTTATATAAAATCAGAAAAAACCTCAAATAGCAAATACATTACTCAGAAATAAGAGCAAATCAGGAGGTATCACATTACTAGACTTCAGGCTATACTATAAATCTATAATGATCAAAACAGCATGGTACTGGCACAAAAACAACCTTAGATTTACGAAACAGAATAGAGAACCAAGAGATAAACCCAGCTACTTATCATCATTTGTAAGTGATCTTGATCTTCGACAAGCCTATCAAAAATATTCAGTGGGGGAAAGACCCCCCATTTAACTGGGTGAACTAGCTGGCAACCCGCAGAAGACTGAAACTGGACCCCCACCTTTCACCATTAACAAAACTTGATTCTCACTGGATAAAAGATTTAAACTTAAGATGTGAAACTATAAAAATACTAGAAGAGAGTGCAGGGAAAACACTTGAAGAAATTGGCCTGGTAGGATATTTTATGAGGAGGACCCCCTGGGCAATTGAAACACCACCAAAAATACATTACTGGGATCTGATTAAACTAAAAAGCTTTTGCACAGCCAAGAGCACAATAAGTAAAGCAAACAGACAACCTTCAGAATGGGAGATTTTTGCACTTTACCCTTCTGACAAAGATCTGATAACTAGAATCTACAGAGAATTCAAATTAATCAATAAGAAAAGAATAAATAACCCCATTTCTATGTGGGCAAGAGACTTGAACCAGAAACTGATGAAGACAGGCACATGGCCTATAAACACAAGAAAAAATGCTCATCATCCTTAAGCATCAGAGAAATACAAATCAAAACCACTTTGAGACATCATCTAACTCCAGTAAGATTAGCCCACATCAGAAAATCCCAAAACTACAGATGTTGGCATGGATGCAGAGAGAAGGGAACGCTTGTACACTGCTGGTGGGAATGAAAGCTATTACGACCTTTTTGGAAAGAAGTTTGGAGAACACTCAAGAAACTAAAAGTAGACCTACCATTCAATCCTGCATTTCTTCTACTAAGTATATACACAGATGATCAAAAATTATTTTACAACAGACATTTGCACCAGAATGTTTATTGCAGCCCAATTCATAATAGTCAAGACATGGAAACAGCCCAAGTACCTATCAACCCATGAATGGATTAACAAATTGTGGTATATGTACACCATGGAATACTATGCAGCCATAAAAAGATGGAGACTTCACATCTTTTATGTTTACATGGATGGAGCTGGAACATATTCTTCGCTGGAACATATTCTTCTTAGTAAAGTATCTCAAGAATGGAAAAAAAAAGTATCCAATGTACTCAATACTACTATGAAATCAATATATAATCACCTACACACGCATACAAATGGCAAAACATAACTATAGTCCAAAAAGCAGAAGGGAAGAGGAAAAAAAGGGGAGGGGAGGGGGATGTGGGAGGAGGGAGGGTATTTGGGGTGGAACCGCATCTAATGTGCATGATGCAATGGCACATTTCAAAACTACTAAGAAATGAGTATAATTGTGATGGATGTGTTACTTAGTTCAATGTAAGCATTTCATATTGTTGTATATTGAAGCAGTACCCTCAACCCCATAAATGCATCAATGTACAAAGTTATGATTTAATAAAAAATAATATTGAAACAATTAAAAATATAAAACAGACTCAGGATCCTAACCTATAAAAGTTGAGAGTAAAAAGTTATAACCACTTTATATGATGCAACCACGGATTGAGATGATGATTAAGGAGATAAAACATGTAAACGTCTAACTACAATGCCTGGCACATGGGGCTTTCAGACGACCTAGATGGGGCAGTGAGCAGCAGCTACACTTGAAGGGTCACTGAGTTAAATGTCTGCTCTTATGACTATTTCCATCCACAGTGCTGGGTACCCATGTGCAGCAAACACCTGACTGTCATTAACCCAGAGGGGATGGGAGACAGCGGGAAGGACAGGGTCAGTAGGAGGGAGAAGAGTGGCTTAATACCCTGCATTCCTCTCGAGACAGTTTCAAATGAGAAGCTGGGAGGCCAAGCTCAGGAAGAACAGGAAGGCTTTTATAATCATGAAGGCTTAAAGCCAACCAGCCTAGGGGTGTGCCAATCAGGCTGATGACTGGCAGCATTTCTTATCTTATTTATGACAGAAAAAGGTCCAAAAGAAGAAAGAAGGGGTGACCTAAGGAGGAGTTAATTTACTCATTAGTATTCTTTTGCCCTTGGACACTGCCCTTTCCACAAGCTTGGCAGGGCAGTTACAAGACCACCAAGTTTATAGCTGAGCACCTGTAGGCACAGGACCCACGAGCACCTGGTTGGAGTCAACAGCTCAGGAGTGTGCACACCTATGGAGGACAAACCGAACCACTCGGAAGAGAAGCTGCCATCCACTGCTCAGGGCTTGGATCTGTGTTTGGGGCAAGATTTCAGAAGAAGGAAACAGATATCTGGATAGACCATGCCATCCATTGAAGGCCGGGAAATAAAGGAAAAGAGCAAAAAAAGGCACCTGTCACTGAGCAAGCCACTGCTGCAGCCTTGCTGCCCCAGAGCAGCCGAGAAGCTCCTTTTCTATCACTTTCCCACCATGACAACCCCATAAGAGTTCAGAGCCCAGGCTAGGCGCCTGTGGCTCAAGCGGCTAAGGCGCCAGCCACATAGACCTAAGGTGGCGGGTTCGAATCCCCAGCCCAGGCCCGCCAAACAACAATGATGGCTGCAAC
>NW_003852412.1:6659303-6677125 GCF_000181295.1 Otolemur garnettii
CTGCTCCCAACCTAAATGGAGCCCTTCAGAAACCTTGACAGAAAAGCTGACAGCAGCCCCGTGATAGCAAAGGGCCACTGAGTTAACAGACTATCTATGAAAAACAAATATACAATAGTTGTCCTCATGTTGAAAAAAATGGATACAAATAACCACTAACAATGGTGTTTTAGGATTTTATGTTAAAACAGGTTCAAAAAATGGAAGACAGGTTAAGCTGTTGCTATAGTGACCACAGAATTTAATGATTTCTAGGACTTTCCATATTC
Source organism: Otolemur garnettii (assembly GCF_000181295.1). Lineage (NCBI taxonomy): Eukaryota > Metazoa > Chordata > Mammalia > Primates > Galagidae > Otolemur > Otolemur garnettii. Next base: position 6,659,573 of record NW_003852412.1, read on the forward strand.
TCATGCAACAACAGGAAAATAATTTATTAGCAATACTTGTACTAAGTATATTTCTGGGAATGGAGGAATAAATACTTGTAAAAGAAGGCAGGATACTAAAGAGGTTGCTTTTTTCTGAGCATTTAACTCTTAAATAAATAAATAAAATACCAAAGTCTTCTTTTGCCCTGATCAGTTTGTCAAAAATGTTTGTTTGTTTGTTTTTTGAGACAGAGTCTCTCTCTGTCACCCTGGGTAGAGTGCTATGGCATCATCATAGCTCACAGCAACTGCAAACTCTTGAGCTTGAGCAATCCTCTTGCCCCAACCTCCCAAGTAACTGTAACTATAGGCATGCATCACCGCATCCAGCTAGTTCTTTCTATTTTTAGCAGAGATGGGGTCTTGCTCTGGCTCAGGCTGATCTTGAACTCCCTGAGCTCAAGCAATCCACCCACCTCAGCCTCCCAGAGGTTTAGGATTACGGGTGTGAGCCAGCAGGTCGGCCTGTCCAAAATCTTTTAACTGTGACTGAGAATGATGATAAAAATGAAGATAAATAATGTTATTAACTAAAATGTACTGAGTACTTCTTATGTGTCAGGCATTATTCTTCGTACTTCATATAAACCTTTTCTTCTTCATAGAGAAGGAAAATGAAATCAAAGAGGTAAGCCTTAACCTAAAGGTCCACAATGAATCCAACATAGGTGGTTTTCCCTGTAGTGTCTGAAACAGATAGCTGGTTGTGGTCGAGCACCAGAAGTAGTTAGCTTGTCTTTATTTATTTTATTTTATTTTTTGAGACAGAGTCTCACTTTGTTGCCCTTGGTAGAGTGCCATGGCATCCCAGCTCACAATAACCTCAAACTCTTGGGCTTAAATGATCCTCTTGGCTCAGCTTTCCAGTAGCTGGGACTACAGGTGCCCGCCACAATACCTTGCTATTTTTAGAGACAGGGCCTTGCTCTTGTTCAGCCTGGTCTCGAAATTGTGAGCTCAAGCAATCTACCTGCCTCGGCCTCCCAGAGTGTTAGGATTTGCACTCATTATTTTTTAAAATTAATTAACCTTTTTGAGACAGGGTCTCATACTGTTGCCCACGCTACAGTACAGTGGTGCAATCACAGCTCACTGTAGCCTTGAATTTCTGAGCGCAATTGATCCTTTTGCCTCAGCTTCCTGAATAGCTGGGACTACAGGTGCATGCCACAACATCCGGCTGATTTTTTCTATTTTTGCTTTGCTGTTATTTCCTTTTTTGTTCTCCGATTTTTGCCTTTTCCACTGTTCGCTGTCCAATGTGTAGAGGTTTCTATGAGGAACAGAGATAAGCATGTATCCTGTCTGCCATGTTTAATCAGAAGACCACTTCGGGCTGTTTGATCTATGAACTAGCCAACAGATTATATAATAATCTAAAAGTACTGATGATAAAGAAAAGATAACATCCAAATATGTTTTAGCAGTAATAGCCCTCTGTTTCAAAAGGAAGAAGAAAATTTCTTGAGCAAGACACTGAACTCATCTGGATTTTGAATTCAATAAATTATAAAACAAAAGGCTAGAAGAGACTTTTAATAACCCTTTCACCTCTAACATTCTCTAATGAAGGCCAAAAATAAACCACTACACTGTATTTTGATTTTTCTTCAATCTGAAGTATTTTATTAAAAATACGTACACAGGGGTGGAAATTAAATACAGGATAACCTAGTTATTTTAAACCATGAAATGCACATATATTAAAATTCCAGTATGTGGATAGCATGCTCAGTGTTAACAAGAAATATTGTCAGGGCACAGTCTCTAAACTATACCACTACATCTTTTTTTGGGGAAAAAAAAAATCACACTTAACAATACTATTCAGGATTACTGCAAACAATGAAATGTAGTTAAATAAATCTTTGGAAATTCTCTCTTTCAAAAAACCTCCCTAATTGCTGGACTTAATAGGCACACATAACCTCAGCTGGCTCAATTTATCTTAATTTAAAGAATAAAACTTCAGCCATATTCAAAGTGGAATGTATTAGCAATGTCAAGAAGCTTAGATGAATGGCTCCCACAGGATTATGAGACTAACAGAACAGAAAAACATAACCTAGGTTGACGCATAGCAGAGCACCAAGGCACTCATGAGGCAATCTTCAATACCAGGATCACACAGAACCTGGGAATTTTAGGAGAATACATCCTGCTGCAGCCTACCTTCTTGGAGAGCAAGAAGGGGGGGGGGGATGGAGAGAGAGGGAGTGTGTGTGTGTGTACACAGAAGGGACGGAAGGAACAAGTGACGAGGGGAGGAAAAAGAAACAGGGGCAAGTAAAATATAATAACCACCCCAATTTATTATCTTTGAGATGGATACCAAGCTAAATACCATTTCCCTCTCCTGTAATTATATATGTGGACTCCTCTGCTTTACATAGAGGGGACAGTCACCAGCCTAGAAAGACAGACAAATGGTAGAATTTAGAAAATTCAGGACCACGTCAGAACAGGGAACAAGGATCTTTCCTTTTTCCTATAGCAATACAGCACAAAAGAGCACCTGCTTCCTCTCCAGCAAGTATGGTTGAACTTTTCATTCCTTGCAAATGCCACATGGGATGTAACATGACACACAAGTCATGTCATTAGCTACATTTTACTTTGTATCATCTCAAAGGATAAAAATGACCCAAAAGGTTGAGTTTAAAATTCTACTTTAGAAAATTTAGGTCATCCAAAAATCAGGATTGTTGTTTGAAATGTTTCATGGTCTTTTGCTTTCTGGTTACCACTGTTCCTTTTCTTCAGAGAAGTAAGAAGAAACTGCCACTGCCAAGAAACATGAATGTAATTTCTAATCACTGATATCAAAGTAAAATGCAGGATTTACCAGCTCTATGCAGCAGAGCTTACCTGTCACATCTAAAATGTAGTACACCACTGGATATATATTTAATATGCACAAATACATCTGAGATAAGGATAGGAGAGGGGGACAAAGGGATGAGAACCTAAGTCAGCATCAACCTTACCTCGACGGAAAACACACATCCGGAAATAACTCTCTACCACTGCTCAAGGCTCCTGCCGCACACAGTTCTTCTCTCCTTAGGCACGCAAGTTGACAACACACAAGGAGGATGTGCTCGGTGACAAAGTCAGTGCTTCATCATTTTTGAACTCTTGCATCTTTTCAGTCACTATACTAAGTGCTTTTATCAAAGACTGTTTAATTCATTCATCAAAACCTTATCTATATATAGCAAGTATACCATTCCCATTCAACAGAGGAGGAACCTGAATGTCAAAAGCATAAATAATTTTCCCAAGGTCGAACAATTAACGTTAAACAAGGCCAGGTTTCAAACCCAGACAGACTGAGCTCTTGACCACTAAGCAACACAGCCTGATTTTAAAATTAGGTGATTTGGGGAGCAAAGCCTTTATCAACTGTGTACCAACAACTGGGGCTTTTAATGTCCCAATCCAGGTAACAACAATAAACCAGGAGGTGCTATTACAATTAAAATTACCCTCTGGAAGAAGGGATATGTAGCTCGAAAAAATGTTTTATTTCAGAAGTTGAAGAGAAAATCTTCACTTTCAACCATAGGGAACGTGAAGGGATTTCATTTCATAAGGAACCTCTTTATCCTGAAATGCAATATCACAAGTAGCCTTAATAAGCCACCTCAGCCCTAGAATTTCCACTATTATTCACTAATGAAAATCAAATGTCACCATTTTCTATTACATCCCTTCAATGACTATATGCATCTAAGGCTATCACAGATGTGCGTATCTGTGTATATTTAATATATTCCATGTATTACGGAATTGTGTTTTTCCCACCTTGATGCATATACTCATATGTAAGAAATTTCTATCCCATGGAATAATATGCACCTTTGTATTTAAGAAACACAGCTACAGCTATTTCAAAATTTTAAGTAACTACAGGTATGACATAAGAATAAGTAAAATAAAATTTAAGGAGAAGGGTAGGTTGAGAAAGGACCTGTACTGACTTGGTAGCAGGACCCTCTCTGATTAAACATTATAGAGCTGGAAAGGGACTTTCTTCAGATTATCCATTCATCCCCTTCACTTTTTTCATTTATTAAAAACAACTCAGCTTGGAATGATTATGCAGTTGGCCAAGAACTCTGACGATATAAATTTTTAACTGACCTTAATAGATCACCCTCTTTCTTTTCACTCAGCTATCCAAAGCCATTTAACACGGCAGTGGGAGGAATCGCAAAAGCATACTGGTGAGGCAGAGGGGAAGCAGTTCAGAAAGAAGATTCACTGAGGTCAGGGAATTATTCACATTCAGGCATCTGCCTAAGTCTCAAAACAGTGGGTCTGTTATTTTCTCAGAGCCTCTTTGCTGACTCATGCTGTTACCAGATCTCCAGAATAAAAGGAAAATGTTACAGACTCTTTATAGTCTGATGCATTTACCTATGGATCATCAGATGATATAATTATTCTTATAGGATACTGTGGTGTCATCCTATACAGAACAACTTGACATGCCATTTTTTTGTGGCAATTTTCCCACAGAATTATTAGACAAAGAATTGGTTTAGTGGGTGTGAAATCATGTTGCTTATATACCACTGACAGAAAGGAGAATCACAAATAAGGTACCTAAATTAACCTCAGCTTTGATTCTCAACTCTCCACCCAATTTTATTTATAATTGTAGTGATTTTTGATGGATTTTTCATATAACTGTACATAAGCCGTATTACAAACAGCTATGTGACTTTGGGGAAAATCTTTTAACTGTTACCATGTCTAGTTCTGTAAAAACAGTTCAAACAGGCAAAGAATCTAAAAATATAACCTGCCTTTGGAAGTCCACAAGTGCTGGTTACTTTTTTCTCTCTAGCAGGGGTGTCCAACCTATAGCCTATGGCCCACATTCAAATTATGTGAGAACCTTCTGCTTTATCTGTGGTGGCAGACACCACAAAATTATGCACATACCATTTTCCTGTTCATAGCTTTTGTTACTGTTTGTGTATTTAATGTATGGCTCAAGACAACTCTTCTTCTTCTTCCAATGTGCAGAAGAGAAGAAAAAAGGTTGGACATCTCTGCTCAAAAATGACTACAAACTCTCCCCCTGCCCAAACTGCTAAGTTGTCTGTCTCTTCCCTCACTGAGGGTTGTAAGTGAGAATCTGACTGTTAGGGCTGCTACCCCATAATCCTGCATCAACTGAATCTGGCCTGCTGGGGGCTCTGTTGCTCCCATGGAGATTCATGCACATAGGTTTTATGAAAGTTGTTTCAAAAGACCAAAGCTTCATATTCCAGGCTGTGGTGGGAAGAAAGAATAAGAACAGATTTTTTATGACACTCCAAATGTACAGTAGCATTTTACTAACATTATTTATTTGGGGTGCATTGGAAGTGATGGTGGTAGAGAGAACAATATTTTAAAGGTGGATGTTGCAGTTGAGACGGGATCGTGTGAAGGGAGCAGCAGAATGCACTGCTTATCAACCCAAGGACACAGCTGCAAGATGATCAAAGACTGGAGAGTAACTAAGAAGCTTACACAGTCCTTGGCACCAAAGCATCTCCAAAGATAAAGAGTTTAAGACAGAGAGAAGACATTCAAAAACTGCCCGGAGAAGCTGCTGGGAAAGCCCACACACTGAAGAAAATGGACTTGCTGTTCCAACAGGCACCGATGTCTAATGTGTCATACAAAGAAGGCTACTATTTTTTTTGAGTTTTGCATTTAGAGGCTTATTAAACAAAGGGAAACGACAAATCTTGTGCTTTCTAAGGTTTGGGCTGAATGTGAGCCATCTTGTTTTCATAATTTCAGTGACCAAAGACCTCATAGGTGCTTTGGTTTGAATGTTTTTGGCCCCTACAAAACGCATGTTGAAACTTAATCCTCAATGCAACAGTGTTAGGAGGGGAGGCATAATGGCAGATGTTTAAGTCACGAGGGAAGGGCCCTTGTGAGTGGACTAATGCGGGAGTGAGCTTACTCTCTTCTTCTGCCTGTGAGGAACGGTGTTATTCCCTGCAGGAGGATGTAGTGTTCACGGTGCCATCTTGGAAACAGAGACTGGACCCTTGCCAGACACCAAACCTGTGGGTGCCTTGATCTTGGAGAACTGTGAGAAATAAAGTTCTGCTGTTTATAAATTAGTTTATTAGGTATTCTGTCGTAGCAGCACAAAGTGGAATAAGTAGGTGATAAAATAGCTTAGCTACAGATGATTATTAAACTTTATCAAGCATCTCCCCCATATCATCTCCTGGACACCTCCATTTGGACCTGACATAGGCTCTTCAACCACCACAGCTACAACTGAGCAAACTGTATCTCTACCTCCCTCTTTCTCCCAACCACAGTTCTTCACTTTGTATGCCAGTTCTCCACTGATCTAAGATTATGCAATCCAGATAACTCCATGCTCTGAATTCTACTTCCAGACCTCCTAAACAACTACCCGTTAGCCTATGTTCCACCCAGTCTAAATAGCCAATTCCCCTCAGTGGCTTCTTCACAAGTTTCCATATGATACCTTTTTAAATTGAAAGAAACTATCTTTTCTGATATAAATGTAGTAATTTTTAATGTAAACTTAATCATTATAGAAAAGTACATAGAAGAAATAAAAATCACTTACCAATCTCAATATCTAGAGCTGGTATGCCTTTGTTCATTTAACCAATTCCCTAATGATGGACATTTAAGATAAATGTCTATTCTATTTGCTCACTATTACAAACAAAGCTATAGTTAATTTTCTTAAGTATAAATTTCTCTTTAGAATAAATTCCGCCTAAAGGGGAAGAAGGAATTTCCAATTCAATTCAATTGGAAGAAAGAACTTCCAATTCAAGTTCCTACCATTGTTTTTTGATAATGTCTGCTTCCATAAGAAATAGGTACTATTAAATTTTTACCAACATAGCAGGCAAAAAGTATTTTATTCTGTTACTTATTTGCATATTTTATTTAGTGGCAAGGTTGAAATCTTTCAGATGCTCATTGGCTATTTTCCTCTCTTCTAAAACTGCCATTCCTGTTCTTTTCTTTTGTGACATTTATATTTCTATTATTAAGGGTTTAGAACTCATTGCTTTTTAAGGTTATTAACAAACAACTTTATTACAACATTTCTCATAAACAACTGCTTCTCATTTTTCATATCACTTTACTTAGATTAAGACATTTTGCTATACCTGACTTTCTAAATTTTCATACGAACAAGTCTATTTTCTTTCATTAATATGCCTTTTGACATCAATGTCATGCTTTAAAAGGTCTCCATGCTTTAAGATTATAAAAGCATTTCCTGAAATAACCTAAAAATCCCTTCCCATTATGTATTTCTTATGTTATACTTCCTCTCTTCCAGGCATTGATCTTTTTGTTTTACTTACTTTTTTTTTTGAGCCAGAGTCTCAAGCTGTCACCCTGGGTAGAGTGCCATGGCAACATCACAGCTCAGAGCAACCTCCAACTCTTGGGCTTAAGTGATCCTCTTGCCTCAATTCTTTGTGTTTTTAGTAGAGACAGGGTCTTACTCTGGCTCAGACCACTCTTGAACTCTTGAGCTCAAGCAATCCACCTGCCTCAGCCTCCCAGAGTGCTATGAGTATAGGCTTGAGCCACCGTGCCTGGCCTACTGTTTTATTTTTCATTTCCACCTACAGACTCATAATTTCAAGACAATCACATTTAGTTTTCAGCTGCTGTGGTCTCAATCAAATGCTGTACTTATAACATATATCATAGACAGAAAAGTTTATCATAATGTAATCAGAAAAAGAAGAAGGAATCACTCATTCCTTATCTTACCAACATTTTTTATCTATTTTCCTTTAGTGCTAGAACAGTACAGAGATAAATAAATATCCACTGAGAGAGAAGGTGAAATCACTATACAATAAAATATGTTATCAGGTACAAAAGAATCTAGTGTAATGGTGAAATAGTCAAATAGTCAAACTATTATTGCAAGTAATTAGTTAAGTAGTTCAAAATATACATGGAATGCAGGGGTGTTTCCAGGGCAACAAAATGCTGAGTTTTATATCACTTTCTCCAATAATTAACTATATCACTTACATGTAAGTGGCACCTTCCACATTCTTCTAAAAATTGCTACATTGGTGTGATTGTAATTCTTATCAGGAAACTGATTTTTAAAAACCCAGCTGTTACAATTTCATAGAAAATGAAAACTGTTAGTGCACTGGGATTTTATATTGCATTTTTGTACTAGGTTATGACAGTAGAAGAATACTAATAGAAAAACTGAAATATTTTTCAGTAGCAATGGTTCCGATATTCATGCAGTATCTATGAGTATTGAGAAAATTCCTGATGTAATGATAATGTCTATACCACAGAATGCAATGTCTGTACCGTGAAGGAGAACAAGATCAGTCATCATTATCCACAACTTCTCTACTGTCAATTGCCCACTATCCCACATTCAACCTTGGCCTTAAGACAAGTACAACACTGAGATATCATAGGCCAATCCCACTCTTTTGGTAGTGGCTGCCACACTGTTACATTGAGCAGGATTCTGGGGCTGAGTCACAACTGCTGAAAGGAGTCCCAGGACACCAAAGAGTGGCATCTGCCGAGAGTAGATATCACTACAGCAGTGCAGATGCAAGTTACACGCAATATTTATAAGAACACGAATGCCCGGGCAGCTCCTGTGGCTCAAAGGAGTAGGGTGCCAGCCCCATATGCCGGAGGTGGTGGGTTCAAACCCAGCCCTGGCCAAAAACTGCAAAAAAAAAAAAAAAGAACACCAATGCCCTCTGCCTCTAAACCCTCTCTAGTCAAGTTCAAATATCTACATATGCCCATGCGTACTAAACTCTATTTGGGAAATGCGGTATGGCATAAAAGATAGAAATTTGGTCTCTGACTCTCTGGCCAGCTATGTAATTGTTTTCTGATTCTTGATTTTCTTATCTGTAAAATGAGAGCCACTAAAAAGGTTGTGTGAGGTCTTAATTAGTGACATATGATCATGTGGTCGGCACTCAATGAAGGCTGCTGCTGCTGCTATGAGTCCTATGCTGAGGCCTGTTTTTTTGCAGCATCCTCTCCACATAAAACAAAACAAAACAAAACAGAAAAACATAAACCAAGAAATACCTACCAAAGTTCAGCAAGCAATAACAGTCCAGCAAATAACAAAATACCCAGTATGTAGTAGGCACTGCTGAATGCTAGAGCTACAAAGGTTAATAAAACAGGGCCGCTTCTAGACTACTATTGGACACTGATAACTAAAGGTAATATGAAAACATTTACACTATAATCAACAGTAATAACCAATTCTCCATAATGAATGGGGATGATGAAAACAAATGGATAGAAAAAAAAAAAGCAAGGCTTATCTTTCAGACAGAAGGGAGAATATACACTTTGAAAGACTTCTAGGAATTAGATGAGAGGCCTTAATGCCTACCTTTGAGATCCTATAAGTACTGAATGGAACTTCCATTCGGTTCACTCATTTTCATGACTGAGTTCACCATATATCCAGAAATAAAATATTTAAAGGTTTTCTCTGTTGTTTACAAGGTACCAGATTTTATGGTTATAGAAGGCAGACTCTGGTTTTTAATGCCTGGAAAAACAAACATTTCCCCTTGATTATCTCCTGGGGCTTTCCTTTCTCAGCACCAAAATGAATTAAAGAATATTAGACCATAAAGTCTCGGAGGGTAGGCACTTTTCAGTATTTGTGTGCAGTACACAGTATAGTGGCACAGTAGTAACATGAACTCGAAATGGATCAATGACCTAATTATAAAGCCATAAAACTGTCTAAGAAATAATCATGGCTAAATTTTCATGACATTGAGTTTAGCAATGGATTCTTAGGCATGACACAAAAGTATGAATAAAAGAAAAAAATAGATAACTAGAATTCACCAAAATTAAAAACTTTTATGCACTTAAAGATATTAAAATAGCAAAAAGACAATCTGTAGAGTGGGAGAAAATATTTGCAATATCTCATAAGAATCTAGTATATACAATATACTAGGAACTTCTACAACTTGACAAAAGGACAAATAACCTAATTTAAAAATGGCAAAGCATTTTAGTAGACATTTTTCCAAAATGATATACAAATGGACAATGATTACCTGAAAAGATGCTCCAATGAAATACTACTTCATACCAACTAGGATGGCTATTATCAAACAAATGAAAATGTGTTGGTGAAGATGTGAAAAACACATGTTCATAGCAGCACAATTCACACGATTCACAATAGTCAAAAGGCGACAACAACCCAAATGCCCCAACAGATGGATAAACACAATGCATTTTAGATATTCAATGAATATTATCCCATCATAAAAAGAAATGAAGTACTGATATGTGCTACAATGGGAATGAATCTTAAAAATATTACGATATGTGAATGAAGCCAGACGTAAAAGGTCACATACTGGGTGATTTCATTTATATGAAACACCCAGAGTAAGGAAATTCAGAGAAATAAAAAGTAGACTATAGAAACCAATAGCTGGAGAAGGGAGTAATAAGAAATAATTCCTAAATGAGTACAAGTTTTTCCTTTTGGGGCCATGAACCAAAAAAATCCCTGTTTCTACTGGAACCAAATGGAAGCGTTACTGTACAATACTGTGAATGTACTCAATGCCATTGAACCATTCACTTAAAAATGGTTAATTTTATATCATGTGGATTTCATTAAACAAAACAAAACAAAACAAAACAGAATTGTGGGTTGAATTATGTCCCCCCAAAAGAAATGCTGACATTCTAACCTCCAGAACCTTCCCAAACCTTATTTGGAGATAAGGTCTTTTGCAGAAATAATCAAGTTAGGAGAAGGTCATTAGGGGGCCTTACTCCAGAAGAGAAGAGACACAGACACACACAGAGGGCCTCATATGATGACAGCCAAGGAACACAGAAGATTGCTGGCAACGCCCAAAGCTCAGAGGAAGACGAGGAATAGAGTCTCCCTGGGAGCCTTTAGAGGAAGGAGGCCATGCTGAAGTCTGATGGTGAGAGAACAAATTACTGTTGGTTTACCCCACCCAGTTCAGCCTCGGGAAACTAAGACTCAATAGAGAAAACAAGGTAGGAGGCAGGCTTAGTATGAGAGGTACATGAAACCGCTGACTGACTAAAGCTCAGACAGGAAACGCAGAGCTTTTCTAGGAGAAGAACGAGCAGAGATTATTCTCACCTTGAAGCTAAGACAGCAATAAGATTTCGTGAAAGAAGATGAGCTGCAGGTATTCACTCTTTATTTAACAGGGAATAATAACACATTGCCCGTAGGTTTTCTAAAGGACTTTTGCTAATTATGAGGTTTTATTAGACAAGGTTTCCACAAAATGCTGACAAGTTCATAATTTGATAGTATCACAAAGCTAGGCCAAATGTGGCCAATGTAACTTGAGCAGTGCAAACCAAGCACTACCAGTGTGTAGGTCAGGGGGTTCAGTGGTCTGAAATGGCATCATGGAGTCTGGGCACTTGAGAGTTGGCAGACTTTTAAAAGGAATAAATCCCCACAACAAGAGTAGCACCAGTTTGCAGAAGAACTATAATAAATATTTGTTGAGCTATATGACTGAGTCAGGAAAGAGAATTCCATAAATGTAGGGTTTATGTTAGGGATTAGTGGTATCTGGCTGGGAAAGTAGGTTGGAATCAAATTATATAAACAGTCTGGACTATCTCTGAAATATGTGACATAAAGAACAGGGGTGAGCCTTGGGAAGTAGGGAGGTTGGATAAGCACTTTATTCCTCTTCTAACTTTTAATCTAGTAAATGATAGTGGATCTACTGAAGACTGTCATAACATGAGCGTCACACAGCTTTATTACCTCAATAAAGAAAGTTTACTTGGACAAATGTCTCACGGGGTTATAAATAAGTGGATGACAAAGTTCACATCTGTTTTGTAATTGGGAATTGCAAATCCAAGAAGCCATTAATGTAACTTATATGTAACCCATGCAATCTCCAGTGTCTTAATTGAAAAAGGAGCCTGGTTCCATTATGAAAACCAAGAATATGACTTCTAGTAGACCTAGGGCATTAATGAATTTAACTAAGGCAGAATACCATATTTTCAACTAATGATTAGTCTATTGAAATGGAAGAAAGAGTTTGATCTGAAATTTGTTAATGATCATTTCTTCTTTGAAGGCACTATAAACAAAATTTGAATACAGATGCTAGAAATAAAAATAGGTTCAGGCTTGACCTAGGATAAATCCCATAGGACAGAGAAGGAGAAGATATAAAAACATGGGAGAAGCAACAGTAGGTTTTCGTGAAATAGACAGAAACAAACCAACACCGGTGGGGTATTATGTTAATCATGAAGAACAGAAAGAGATGGTAATTTGAGATAGTACATATGTACTATCAGCATACAGTAATCCCTTTATTTTCAGAGAATTAAAAAGAAGTATAAAAAGTTAGATATCCAAAGTACCGCCTCCTCCTTCTAAGACCCACAACGTCTTTGTCTGACCCACTCCTAACTTGGTGAAGAAGTGAGTAGCTGTATTGGCTTCCCCAAAGGATTGCTAGATGCAGTATGCACAGACCTGCTCTAAGCCCTAAGCTGAGTGAAGAAGTTAAACAGCAACCTTCCTGGGACCTGGGGGGAACGTAAGTGCAGCCCCAAAGCAGCACCGAGTGCTTTTTCATGATCTATGTATCTATCTGCTGCTGCCTCAGTTCCTAGCTTCAGGCAGAAAAGTAACAGGGAAGATGTCAGTGGACTATAGGAGACGCATCAATACAGATGGAGCCAGAAATGTGGTATGTGTTACCACTGGGTTCAAGAATCATTTCTCATAGCAGAATATATGCTCAATTTTATGTCTATCAGGTCCTAAAACCTTCCCAAAGTGAGGCTCAGGGCTCCAGAGACAGCCATCCAGGCAGCAGCATCCCTTTCTATCTAGAGAGTGTTTTAATTTTTCCAATGCACTTCTACATGTATGAGGTGGGTGATTCCTACACTACTTTAGATATTTATTTTAAAGATGAGAAAACTGAGGTCAGCAAGGCTTTGTAACCTGACAAGGATCGAACTATAATCATTTCGGTAGAACCACAAGGAATCTTCCAATTCCAGTCTAGTGCTTACTGCTAACCACATTACTTCCCTGGACTGATAGTCTATGATCCCCTGTGTAATTTATGTGAAACCACCTAAATAAATTATTCCTATTTGCTCATTAAATGGGTTCAAACAATGTAGGAACCAAAAAAGACAATGTGTACACAGTCAGGATTCTAAATGGCATTAACTTTCCCTATGTGTTTCATTCCATCATTCATATCATTCATTCAACAAATCTTTACTGAGGTTCAGCTATGTTCCAGGTGTGGCTAGGTGGGAAAATCAAGTAAGATATAATTATTACCCTCAAAGGCAAACCGTAGTGGTTCTCCAGAAATACATTTTGTCCAAAGTAAAAAATGCCTACAGTTAAAATCAAATTTATGGTTGCCAAAGATGAATAGATTAAGACAAATTAAAAAGAATCTGTACTCTTACAGTAATAAGATACTAACGTCTGTAAAGAAAAGTACTCTTCTAAAGAATTTGTACTCTTACAGTAATAAGATACTAACATCCATAAAGAAAAGTATGCTCAGGCTCGGCGCCTATAGCTCAACCGGCTAAGGCGCCAGCCACGTACACCTAAGCTGTCGGGTTCGAATCCCCAGCCCGGACCCGCCAAACAACAATGACGGCTGCAACCTAAAAATAGCCGGGCGTTGTGGCGGGCGCCTGTGGTCCCAGCTACTTGGGAGGCGGAGGCAGGAGACTAGCTTGAGCCCAGGAGTTGGAGGTTGCTGTGAGCTGTAATGCCATGGCACTCTGCCCAGGGGGACAGCTTGAGGCTCTGTCTCAAAAAAAAAAAAAAAAAAAAGAAAAGTATGCTCAGATGCTGCCTTCCAAATAAATGTTCAGGGTGCTGTGTGAATTACTATGAAATATATAGCAAAAAAAAAAAAAATCTGGAATACAGCCCAAATAATTACTATTTACAGTTACTTAGATATCAAAAAGAAGAGAAAGAAAACAATTTTAAAGGCATTAAAAACTATTCCCACAATGACTTCCAGCCTCAGCAAATAGATACACTAAGATCAACCTCAACAATTTCCCTACTTGATTTCAAACCCATATTCTGTTCAGAGTTGAAAGCTACCTTTCTTTCCATGCTGGGGAAGAGACCCTAAAAAAACCCCTCTAAGACCCCAAACCAAAAAGTAAGCTCCTTAAGATAACAAATTTAGAAACCATAAATATGACAAACTTAATTTATCATGGCACTGTATCAGAATTCAACTTTACTCTCCAAAATCACTGTCTTTCTTACAATCTTCTAAAAGCCCAGAGGCTTACATACCTCTACTAACAATCAAAACCAACGCCAGGCAACTTTAATAGATATTATTCTTTTCTTTGCACCATGAATGTTTCTGAACGAGAAGTCGAGTTAAGGAAAGGTGATATGAACATGCCAGAAATAGCAGAGTGTACTTTCAGGAAAATGACGTATATCATGATAATTCCATGATGATTTAAATTAACTTGCCTAGATGTCTGTGGAGCTGACAATGTTTTTATGAGACTGGGTGATACGGGAAATAAGTGCTCCTTCAGGCTTAGAGGAAGAACCTCAAACTTTAAAACTCTAGGGATAAAGTCCTTCAGTCACTCACTAGCTGTCTGACCTTGGAAAGGTTTCTTTTCTGGTTTATTTCTTTTATCTACGAAAAAGGAGCAAAAACATCACCTGCCGTTGGGATTTTGTAGGCTCTTACATGAGGATCATAAAAATGAGATGACAATGTACGGTTATATAGATACACGTAATTATCATTACTTGACCTTACCTTGGTGATCCATGTCACCCTAACTGATGGGTGGCTAACTGGGCTTGGAGAGGTTTATTTACTCTTAATCTCAATCTGACTGAGTATGCCTGAAGGCACAGGGTTAGTGTGAACAGACACTTGGACTTCCACTTAAGCACATTACTGAATGATGGAACTAGTCAGCTGTGCCGCTAGCAGCTCAGATGGGGCTGGAATACGCACCCGGCTTTTCTGGTAATCTGCTCTCTGATTACATTCTTTGCATGGTGCAGTGCCGTTCAGGATTGTTGCATATAGGTCTTCCTTATAAAGTAGTCTATTTTAAGAGCTGCCCAAAGGTGTGAACAGGAACTAAAATTGGCCCTAGCAACTGTGTACTCTGGTACAAGGCTGCATCGGTCAGAAAAAGGTACTTTCCCCCTAATTATCTGTCTAGAAGAGGCAGTCTTTTTCTTATTTGCATAAAGATAGTCTAAAGCCATTTGAGGTTTGGGTCAAATATCTGAGACTTAACCATCATCTAAGCCTACCAATTTAGAGAGAACAAGGAGAAAATACTCAAACAAGGCATTTGGAAAATATTTCTAACAATGAGGTTATTAAATAGTTTGAGAAAGGAGGATAATGGAGGCTGAGCAAAGAGGCAGAAAGAACTCTGATCTTTTAGATACTAAAACGTATCAGTAAGCTATAGCGATTAAAACAGGTATGATGGGGTAGTGCTGTGGCTCAAAGGAGTAGGGCGCCGGCCCCAGATGCCGGAGGTGGCATGTTCAAACCCAGCCCTGGCCAAAAACTGCCAAAAAAAAAAAGTATGATGCTATCGAATCAAAGGCAGATCAATGAAACGGCAGAAAAAAATTCAGAGACAGACTCAAACACTAATAAGAAATTAGACTATAATAAAAGTAGCATATTATATCAGCAGGCAAAAGATAGATTAATAAATAATGACTGAGAAGGCTTAGGATAACTAAGAAGCCAGGTTTTAGACATGTGGGTATGTGTGGATTGTACCTCATACAATTAAGTCAAAATAAACTCCAGATGAATCATATACATTAAAAACAAAAGCATACATTCACTGGAGAAAAATATGGAAAAATTTCTTGGAATGGAGAATGGTCTTCCCTAGTCTGATACAAAAGTCATAAAATATTGATAATTCAATTACATAAAAACTGAAAATGTCTACATAGCAAAAAGTACCACAAAGCAAAGTAACTTAAGAAAAGAAATAGAAAAATATTCATTAATTAAATGTCATTTACTGGACATTAAGACAGTTCCTACAAATCAGCAAGAAAAAGACCAATAACCAAGGAAAAAGACAGGATAAAAGATAAAGTTCACAGAAATAGAAATCTATAAAGAACAAAAGAACATGCCAACCTCACCAATACTAAACTATAGAAAAGTACATAGGAAAGCCATATATCTGTTAAAAAGTAACAATTTGCAACTTAAAATCTTCAGAAATCTTAAGAAAACTCCAGATCATTTCTGTAGTGAATGCTATCAAACATTGAAAAAAATGATATAAATCTTTTTTTTTTTTTTTTTTGGAGACAGAGTCTTGCTTTGTCGCCCTTGGTAGAGTGCTATGGCGTCACAGCTCACAGCAACCTCAAACTCTTGGGCGTAAGAGATTCTCTTGCCTCAGCCTCCCGAGTAGCTGGGACTACAGGCACCCACTACAATGCCTGGCTATCTTTTTGTTGCAGTTGTCATTGTTGTTTAGCTGTCCCGAGCCGGGTTCAAATCCCACTGCCTTGGTGTATGTGGCCGGCACCCTAACCACTGTGCTACGGGCACTGCCAGAAATGATATAAATCTTACACAAGTTTCAGAAAATAAAGGAGGGAACATTTCTGAACATCTTTTATCATATTATACAATTCTGATGTCAAAAATCAAACAAGGACCTTATGAGCAAAGAAATGTAGAGACCAGTGTTAGCAATAACACAGACATAAATATCTCCAAAAAATATGAACCATATATTCTTGGGAGTTTGTCCTTAGATTAACTCTTAAAAATTGATCAAAGTAATTCATTATACACTAACAGAATACAAAAAAAAAAACCCTATATAATTGACTATATTTGTAGAAAAAGTATTTAACAAAACTTAGCACCCATGCGTGGTAAAAACTAGCAAACTGGGAATGAAAGAGAACTTCCTCGACTTGGTGAGAGTCTCCGAAAAACTTAAATATAATTCTTAATGGCTATTTTTTTTTAAGCCAAAACTAAAACTGAACAATGAATAACAGAGAAGTATAAAACACATTTTCCTGAGATTGGAAAAAAGTCAAAGACATGTCTGTTCCCCCTACTACTATGGGAACAATGTCTTTAGAAAAGACAATTTAGGAAAGGAAAAAAGAAAAGTAAATGTATTTCTATTCACAAATAACCTGGTTGCATATGTAGAAAACACTACCACCACTAATAAGTGAATTTATAAAGGTTTCAGGACACAAGGTCAAGATACAAAACTCAACAGTATTTCTAGTGGCAAACAATTACAAAATGGAATTTAAAAAATAACTTCACTTATAATAACACCAGAAAAACATAAAATACTTAAGAAATAAATTTGGCTCGGCGCCTGTGGCTCAAGCGGCTAAGGCGCCAGCCACGTACA
>NW_003852412.1:6677341-6682669 GCF_000181295.1 Otolemur garnettii
AAAAAAAAAAAAAAAAAAGAAAGAAAGAAATTTAACAAAAGACTTGCAAGGTGCCCACGCTGAAATTTATAAAGCCATGCTGAGAGAATAAAGACCTTAAAAAAAAGAGAGAGAGTTAATAAACCATGTCCACGTCTACAAACATACAAAAAAGGTCGAGGAACTGCTCTAGATTAAAGGGATCACTAAAGAGATGTGAGAACTAAACATAACGTATCATCCTGATTTGGCTCTTGGACTAGGAAAAAAAAGTCCGTAAAGGCTATTAATAAGGCAATTGACAAAATGTGAATGTGAATACAGACTGCATATTAGAGTAATATATAGTACTGTGAAGTGTTCTGGTTTTAATCATTGTATAGTAGTTATGTATATATACATAAAATATATATACATATAAAATACCTAAAAGGTCAAATAATTAGTGTTAATAATCAACAGTCATACAAGTTGGATGTCTATCAGTTCACAAGGTCATCTTTCTGCTTAGTGAAACTGTAAAAAAGAAGCACGGGCCAGCCATCTGCTGTTCCCACCATTGTTCAGGGCAGATGACAATTATACATAGATTCACGCTGAGATACAAAATACCCATCCAACTAATTACTCCTCAATCTCCAAGGTACTAAATCAGACAGTGCGGGAGTTAGTTTAAGCTTTCGTTTTTTCTCTCTAAAAACAAAACAAAAGAGTAAGGACGGGTAAAATGACACACTGAGATTCCAACTTCCCTCCCCTGCCCATATTTTAAAGAGGGGGAATATGGAGAGAGATCAAGGGTAAAGGTATAGACCAAGGGTTGGCAAACTAGGGCCTATGGGACACATTAGGCCTGCAGGGTGTCTTTGTACAGGCTGTGAGGGAAGAATCATTTTTACATTTTTAAAAGGAAATATATAAAAAAAGTCTCATCAGGCCTGGGACTGTTCTTCTTAGAAAGGCCTACTTGCAAGGGTGGCCCTTAAATGATGTCTGAAAACCTGGACTTCCAAGGAGCCTATCTTTCCCTAAAACTGATTAAGAGCAGCTCATTTGTATAAACCATACAAATAATGTGGTTTATGCTGAACACTTCTTCCCTTCTGGGAGCCAGAATTTTGGTATGTGCTAGGCCAGTGATTTTCTTTCTTTTTTTTTTTTTTTTTTTTGAGACAGAACCTCAAGCTATCCCCCTGGGTAGAGTGCCGTGGCATTACAGCTCACAGCAACCTCCAACTCCTGGGCTCAAGCGAGTCTCCTGCCTCTGCCTCCCAAGTAGCTGGGACCACAGGCCCCCGCCACAACGCCCGGCTATTTTTTGGTTGCAGCCGTCATTGTTGTTTGGCGGGTCCGGGCTGGGGATTCGAACCCGCCACCTTAGGTGTACGTGGCTGGCGCCTTAGCCGGTTGAGCCACAGGCGCCGAGCCTAGGCCAGTGATTTTCAACCTGTATGCCACTAAAAATTTTTAAAGATCATTAATCAAATTATTTTTGCAAGAAGTTTAAGGTACAGTAAGTACCTTTTTTTTATTCTTTTTTTTGGATCAACATAATTTAAGTGTGCTGAGGAAGTTTAACTATAGGCTCAAAGAAGATGCCTGTGTGACCAGGTCCCAGTAGAAACCTTGGACACTAGGTCTCTAATGAGATTCCCTTGCAGACAATACTTAATATGCATTATCATAATTCGATGCTGGAGGGATTAAGCACGTGTTCTGTGCGATGCTATCGTGAAAAGACGCTTGCAAGTTTTGGCTTGGTTTCCTCCAGATTGTCCCATGCATCTTTTCCCTTTGTTGATTTTTCTCTGTGTCCTTTCCTTTATCCTTGAGGACTCAGGTGTGAGTCCTGTGGTTCCACCACCAAACCTGAGGGTAGTACAGAAGATTGTGGGAAGAAACAAAGACAGCAAATGATTGCAAAAAAAGTATGTGGCCTTCAAAGTCTACATTATGTACTGTTTGCTACGTCACCCTTTACAGAAAAAGTGTGACAACCCCTGGTATAAATTAAAAAAGAGACAAGTTAGGGATTTATAGTATTTGTTGAGGCTGGGTAATAAGTACATAAGTATATATACTATTTCGTCTATTTTGCATATGTTTAAAATTCCTATAATAAAAATGTTAAATAAAAACAAGCTGTGGAATCTTATTAATAAATTTATTTATTCATCTATTAGGCCTCTAGTCAACTAAGATCTTACAAGGGTGCCTCACATCTTTCTCCCTTTTCTCCTGAGAAACGTAATCCTCACCCCAGACCCCACAAGATACCCTGTTCTCACAAGACCGTAAAATGGATTGATCTGGGAGCAGTTATCTGGCCCAAGCAAATACATAAGTCTATCATTCTTGCCAGAGTGGACTCTGACCCACACTGGGTCATTGGTACTACCTCAGAGATGTTCAAGGAGAAAGTGCAAAAAAAAAAAAAAATTAGCCTCAAACAAACATAAAAACTGATTTTTTTCTGTATGGTAAATGAAGATATTGAAAGACCACGAAGTGATCGTGGGCCGCTTGACGATGGAGACATATTCTGACGTTCTGAGAAATGTGTCATTGTGTGAACACCAGAGAATACATTTCACAAGTCTAGCTGGCCCAGCCTGCTATATGCCTAGGTCACACAGTACAGCCTATTGCTAGCATACCAGCCTGAACAACTCGTGACTGTACCGAATATTGCAGGCAAATATAACACAACATTATTTGCATTTCTAAACACAGAAAAGGTATAAACATATGATATAAGAGATGACAAATGGTACACTAATATAGGGCACTTCCCATGAATGGAGCCTGCAGGCCTGGCAGTTGCTCTGGGTGTTGGGGAGTGACTGAGGATCTACCACATTACTTGATGCTCTATAAACACCATATACTTAGGCTACTCTGAATTTATCAAAAAAAATAGTTTTCTTACTTCACTATTAAATTAATCTTAGCTTCCTATAACTTTCTTACTTTATAAGCTTTTTGATTTTTTAAAACTCTTCTAATACTTAAAGCACATAGTGTACAAAAATATTTTCTTTCTTTATATTCTTATTCTGTTAGCTATTTTTTTTTTTAATTTTTAAATTTTAACTTGTAAACTTTGTTTAAAATCGTATGTGGCATACTTTTATGTGACTTGCATCACAGCAGGTTTACACTAACTAGCACCATCACAAACACGATGACATCAATGGGCCATAGGAACTTTCCCACTCCACTGTAGAATCTTCCAGGACCACCACTGCATATGTGGGCTGTAAAACATCATTATACAGCACTTGAATGTATTTTAAATGTTCAGAAAGTAAGCAGAACATGTACACTCATGTATCTAACCGTATACCTTCACCAAATTCTAAAATTGGTCAGCCAGCCCCAGTGACTCATGCCTCTAATACTAGCACTCTGGAAGGCTGAGGCAGGTAGATCGCCTGAACTAAGTAGTTGGAGATCCGCCTGAATAAGAGCAAGACCCTGTCTCTATTAAAAGTAAAAAAACTAGCTGGGTCTTCTGGCAGAAGCCTATAGTCCCAGCTACTAGGGAAGCTGAGGCAGGAGCATTGCCTGAGTCCAAGAGTTTGAGGTTGCTGTGAGCTATGACACTACTGCACTCTACTCAGGGCAACAGACTGATACTCTGTCTCAAAAAAAAAAAAAATTCTAAAGTCTGTCACACTTGTTTCACATTTTTTTCTTTTTAAATAAATAAATCATTATAGACACAGCTGAAAGCCCCCACCTCCATATGTGCCTCCTGATCCTACTCTGATCTGATCCTCAATCTACCCTGAGCCTGTTATCATTCTTGGGCATGTTTTTATACCCTTCATTTTATACCTGTATCCATATAAACTATGATTCTGCTTTGCATGTTTTCAAACTACATCAATGATACCAAATTCTATGTGTGATATTTACCAGGCTTTTTTCACTTACTGTGTTTCTGAGATAACCACATGGCTACATAAACATAGCTTTAGTTCATCCTTTCTCACTGCTATACGGTATTTCACTGTATGAATGAAGCTATTACACTGTCCTCTTTTTCTGTTGAAGAGCGTTCATGTTGCTCCCAGGTTTTCACTATTATGAACAATGCTAAAATGAACATTCTCATGATTTAATCCTTATACCTCCTTTAAGGTATACACCTAGGAGTAGAATGCCAAGTAGAAGACCATACCCATTGGAGTAGACCATATAGTTCAAGGATAGGAGAAGCAAGAGCTAAGCTCAGAACACTCTGTAAATTTAAGGAACACCTGTGATATAACATCTTGGTACTATAACACCTTGGGGATAAAGGCATTGGGAAGGGATTCGGCTCTCCTTAACACGAGCACGTACAAGACAAGAACATCAGTGACTGGCCGTCTCCACACCCGAGATGCAAATAGCCATGGGATCACGTCTACAAGTAGCTGCAGGGGCAGTTAGCCAGGAGTGCGCATTCCAAGGACTTGCTCACTCTGACTCTTCTGCTAAGGTGAATAGCCCTCAGGCACCTAAGGGTAATTGTTCCCGAGGAAGGTAGCATAGGCCGGACAATAGATAAGCTGGGGCTGGAGACCTGGCCAGTCCCTGGCCCCAACACCCATCCTCACCTTTAATTTCTTATTGCCTAATACTTCTCAAGGTGGATATATAATTTCAAACTCTCACTCATAGTGAATCAGAGCCTCTCCTGTTACTCTTTGCCACAATTACTACTGTCAAGTCTTTTATTTTTACATCTGATAAATGTGAAACTATGTATCGTTTTAGTCTGTAACTCATCTGATTATTGCCAGTGAGCACTTTTTTGTATTTATTTCCTTTTTGGTTTTTTATTTTGTAACTTGCTGGTCGTATCTTCTATCTGTTTTTCTACTGGATCATCTTACTGACCTACAGATGTATTATACATAGTCATCTTTGTCAGTTATCTGCATTGCAAATCTTTTCCATGCCTTTTAATTTTGTTAATGGTAACTCTGCCATACAGAACTTTAAAATCTCAATTTATGAAAATTTATCAATCTTTTACCAGTTGCATTTTTTGTATCTTGTTCAAAAAAGTTTGTAAGTGTTCTCATTTTCTTTCTTTCGTTTGGCCGGGGCTGGGTTTGAACCTACCACCTCTGGCATATGGGGCGAGCGGCCTACTCCTCTGAGCCACAAGTGCTGCCCAACAAATTTTTTTTTTTTTTTTTGGCAGTTTTTGGCCAGGGCTGGGTTTGAACCCGCCACCTCTGGCATATGCGGCTGGAGTCCTACTCCTTTGAGCCACAGGCGCCACCTTAAGTGTTCCCATTTTCATACCACTATTCATTCGCCTATATTTCCAAATTAAAGTTTAAGTTTTGT
>NW_003852412.1:6683328-6753437 GCF_000181295.1 Otolemur garnettii
TTTTTCAGGTTCCACAAAAAATTCTGCTGAGATTTTGCTTGGAATTGCATTGAATTTATAGATGAAATTTGAGTTACTGTTAAATAGTTTGAAACAAATAAAATGGAAAGATATAGTAAAAGTGTGGCAGGAAATACCATAAAAATGTAAGTTATTTTTCCCTCTATAATTTTTTTAAAAAGAGTAAGTATATAATTACTATTATCATAAGAAATGATTTTGAAAATGTGCAAAAAGGTATACATTTGATTCTAAGCTGTAAAGGCCACAGCAGCCCAGATTTCCACATAACAATGTGCTGTATAAATAGATTAGTTCTACAGATAGGGAAAAAACCCAATACGATAAAACAGCCAAGAACGCTGACGACTTTAAACCGCTTTGGCCATTCGGAGTTACTCTTATGCACTCCAGATATCAGAGCTAAAATCACTGGAAACAGTCCCTCAATTTCTACTGTTTACACACTCCCAGCCCTCAAAACAGATCTCTCTTTCTGTGTTCAATCTACATTCTGATTCTTGAGTCAATAACACCTTATCAGAGATCAGCTTTGGTGTAGGTTTTTCCTAACTGGGAATCACTTTCTCCACAGACAGTAAACAGATGACTTTCTGCTGCCCCCTGCTGGTTTGTGGCTGCTGTAAGCTCAGCAGTGTAGGTACATGCCTGAGAGCTTTTCAGGGTCAGGGAGCTTCTTCCCCCAAAGGTGGCTTCCTTTTTATGAGAGTGTTGAACTACTAGTGTTCACAAGCATCCCATTCCTGAGCCCTAAAGACCCTTGTACCTTGATGCCTTTGAGGTGGGGGTGGCAAAGATGGTTAGGGAACAATGTTCTTAGAAACCTAAGCTGGATTTCAAATACATTTCCCTTAAATAAAGAAGTATATAAAAAAAGTAGTCCTTGCTCTTTAAGATGTTACAATTTAGTCAACATTATAATTTATTGAGCATTGATCTTCTTTGTCCCAAGACTTTTTTAAGGGGATACAATGTATTAATTTCTTGGAGACCCATAACTACCCTAAGGTAAGGGCACTATTTATTTATTATTATTTTCACAGGCACTATTTTAACATTCGTTTTATGAGCAAGGAAACAGGGACAGAGATCATTAAGTAACAAATCCATACAGCCAATACAGTGATTTTCAACCGGTATGCTGTGAGAGGATCTTGCTGAGGCAAGAGAATCGCTTACGCCCAAGAGTTTGAGTTTGCTGTGAGCTGTGATGCCACAGCACGCTACTGAGGGCAACACAGTGAGACTCTGTCTCAAAAAAAAAAAAGAAAGAAAGAAAGAAAAAACTACTTGGGAGGCTAAGGCAAGAGAATCACCTAAGCCCAGGAGTTGGAGGTTGCTGTGAGCTGTGTGATGCCATGGGACTCTACTGAGGGCGATAGTGTCTAAAAAAACAACTCTGCCAGGGCTTTTATCAATGAAGTCCAGTAACCCATCTCACTTTCACCTCTCGGTAGCATCTGTCACTGAGCTTCGTAAAAGCCAATGCATAATAAATACAATGATCATATACTATAATGGTCCAGAGTTAGAAGATCTGGTTTTAAGTCCCAGCCCTACCTATTACTAGCCATGAAATGGTGATACCATTTGTCTTAAAAATCAGCATTGCTACTTAAAAGAATAGAACAGATCTCAAAATACAAAATCTGCCTGGTCAAAGAAAATGTAACTGGAAATCTACCATGAAAATAAAAGCAGCCAAGACCGCTAAAAAGAAAGGACGTCAAATACTTCTAGCTCTTCAGAAGTCCCCTTGCCTAGACACTCGGCATCTGGAAATACTCAGGAATTTATTTGTCTTTGGCCTCAAACATCATGATGCAATCAACCGACACTTCTATTCCCATAAATCTCTCTTTGGAGCTTCTGTTTATCTACTCAGCTCTGCCTTAAATATTGTAGCAGCTCCTGAAAAGATCTCTTAATTGTCTTCAAATTGTCTCACATATAAAATCCCACTAAAGTGGGGCTTACGTAATAAATATACGACTACATTTTGTTATACTTTTCTCTCTACCATATAGTTGTAATTACTGCTACCTTGATTATGACTTTACAATTATGAAAACTGCCAGGAGAAAGACTTTTCAATCAAAAGACTTTATAGTGTGGGAGGAAAAAAAACAACAATAAACCCTTGGGTTATGTATTTTTTAGTTTTTTTTTTTTTTTTCTTTTTTGAGACTGCCTCCAACTTAGTCGCCCTGGGGTTAAGAATCATGTCATCCTAGCTCACAGCAAGGGGGCTCAAGAGATCTTCTAGTCTTACCCTCCCAAGTAGTTGGGACTACAAGCCCCCACCACAACACCCGGCTAGTTTTTCTATTTTCAGGAGGAGTCTCACTTTGCTCAAGCTGGTCTCAAACTCCAGAGCTCAGGCAACCCACCGGCCTCGGCCTCCCAGAGTGCTAGGATTACAGGTGTAAGCCACTGTGCCTGGCCATGTTTTAGGGGGTTTTAAAGGTGTAATCCACAGAGGGTTCTGCTGCTATTAGAAAAGATTTACTTCAGCCTTCTATTAAATCCCATGTTAAGTGCAAGGCATCAAAAACGTGCTTTGTAGGCCATTCAGGAAAATGTCAAATGCCTATAGCACAAAAATCCGTTCTCGGGAAAGCAGAAGTGAATACCCAGCTTCTCATACTGAAACTTTACTGAAGGTATTTACAAATAAGACCATAAATAAAGTCTAACACCTGGATCAAGAAGAGATTAAGAGATCGCCTATCCTTTCTGTTGTTACTTTTACATGTTATTAGTTCTTTTGATATTCGATTAAGGTAGCTATAACTTCAATCCCTTTGTCCAGTGAACAAAGTTTTGAGGGAGAAACTAAACAAAAACCAGAACCTCATGCTTCCCAAGTCGGAGGCTTCTGGTGAGAAAATCCAGCTTCTTAGCAGTAAGACTGAGAAACACAGAATTTTAGATATGAAAGTGCCCTCGGGCATCCAAGGGTATCTGCTCATTTAGGATGCTGACATCTATGGAATTCACTAACCGGTGCACAGACATACACCAACGTGGGGACTAATCTGGTCTTAAAGTCCAGATCACCTCTTTCCTCCCCCATCCTGATTCCTGCAGTCTTTTCAGTACTTTCTTTTCCCCCAAGATAATGCATTTTTATTGCTGGCTCTCTTAATATGTTAGTTTTTTTCTGGGTTGCATGAATTCTGCATCACTTTCTTATGAGTTAGTTAAGGATTATTGAGTCTGCATCTGGCTTGTAATTGAGGTGACCTTAGAAAAAGAACTAACACAAAGAGATATACTGGCCCAGCTCTAGCTAAAGTGTCTCTGAACTTGAAGTCAGGCCTTCCTTTACAGCTAGAGCTTTGACTTGCCACATGGCTCTAAGGAAATTGCTTCATCTATCTGGGCCTCAATATCCCACATCCTAAAAGTTGGCAGGACTTCAGAGGTCACTGCGTCTAAAATTTTCTAGTTGGTACCAGATTTAATGGATGGATATGTTTTGGGAGTTGTTCTTTCTCCAAAGGTCTGTGGCCATTTTCTCTTTCTTATTAGAGTCCAAATAAGGTCTCTAGGCACAAAATATGACGCAGTAAACTTAGAAACAGGTTGGTGCATAATGAAAAGGCAAAGAAAAAACTCACCCTCTGGCTGCCTTTTAAATTTGCTTCCATTTCAGTACTTCCATGTACAAGTCATTTTTACATTAATTAAGGTTCAATTTTTTTTTTTTTTGAGACAAAGTCTCAAGCTGTTAAGGGTGCCATGGCATCACAGCTCACAGCAACCTCAAACTCTTGGGCTTAAGCAATTCTCTTGCCTCAGCCTCCCAAGTAGCTGGGACTACAGGTGCCTGCCACAACACCCAGCTATTTTTTGGTTGTAGTTGTTCGTTGTTTGGCAGCCCCAGACTGGGTTCGAACCCTCGAGCTTCAGTGTATGTGGCTGGCGCCCTGTTCACTGAGCTACAGGCGCCAAGCCAATTTTTAGTTCATTTTGACCATCGTTGTCTTCCTTCTATTTAACCTGTCATTAATCCTGTTGATTGATTATTTTCCTCCTCTTACGTACATTTTGCCCTTCATTTCCACTGTCTACTACCACAGGACAGGCCTCTTATCACTACATGCACAGACAATTCTCTTCCAACACATACCTTCTAATCAAAAATTTACCATGTTGTTAATCTTCCTAAAATATTTTTTTAAGATATATACTTTTCAGAATCTACTGATGACTATCTTAAGGATCTTTTAAAAAATATTTTTTAAGTAAGTAATATACATCTATGATATACAATTCAAAAGGCACAGTGGCTCACACCTATAATCTTGGCACTCTGGGAGGCCAACACTGGAGGATCCTTTGAGCTCAGGAGTTTGAGACCAGCCTGAGCAAGAGTAAGACATACCTCCCTCCTCCCCCTAGCACTACTAAAAAATAGAAAAATTAGTGGTGGGCACCTGCAGTCCCAGCTACTCAGGGGACTGAGGCAGAAGGATCTCCTGAACCCAGGAGTTTGAGGTTGCTGTGAGCTGGGTTGATGCCATGGCACTCTACCCTGGGCGACAGAGAGAAACTCTGCCTCATAAAAACAAAAGGCACAAGAGAGAATTCAGTGAAAAATCGCACAGGTTTCTGTTCCAAAAGAAACCATTGTTCCCAGTTTTTGTGTGTATGTGTATATCATTCCACAAACATACAAAGCACATATATACATATATCTTACACATACACACACCCTACAGTGATCATATCACACACAAAATTCTACACTTGATTTTTTTCTTTTCTTTGTTGTTATTGTTGTTGTTGTTGTTGGTGGTGTCATTGTTGTTTAGCAGACCCAGGCCAGGTTCAAACCTGCCAGCCCCAGTGTATGTGGCTGGCGCCTAACCACTGAGCTATGGGCACTGAGCCAACACTTGCTTTTTTTCATTTAGGACATTTAAAAACTTATTCCACATGAAATACAAATAAAGTTGCCTAATTTTTTTCAATCATTGCATAGTATTGCACATATAGCTATAGAATCATTAATTTAAACAGGCCTCTACTGATGGACATCATCTTCTACCTTTTGCTGAGAATATTTCTTCCATGTATGCAAAAGTATCAGGAGGTTAAATTCCTGGAGGTAAAAGCATTGGGTCACGGGGTATACGTATTTGTAATTTTGACGAATTTTGTCCAAGTTCTCTCTATAGAAATTATATCAATTTATTTACATACTAGCAATGTAGATAATGACAGATATTAAAATCTTCCTTCTCTCCTGCCAGTGTTCCTTCCCTCTATAATCTGCCTACCTTATTTCTCACTACTCCTCATGAGGCCCTAGTCTCTCTGGCTAAGGCTGTCCCCAGAAAGCCAGTCTTATCTTATCCTCCTAACTCCACCTCTACTGCTTGGGTCTATCTTGAACACTTATTCCTGCTGTTTGCTGCACTCATCCACTCTTCAGGGTCACCTCAAGTTCTACCTCTTTTATAAATGTTCGTTGATAATGATATCAATTCTTCTTCCAGTCTGCTCAAAGCAGGTTTTCTGTAAAATTTATTTATTATATCCTAGATTTGTGCTGATTTTGAATTAACATATCTAATTATCCTTAAGCAATTTATCTTTTTGAGTTTAGAGATTATATTACATCCTTCCTTTGAACACACAACTTTTAGTGAATTAAAAAATACTGTTGGTCAGGTACAGTGGCCCATGCCTGAATCCCAGTACTTTGGGAGCCTAATGTGGGAGGATCATTTGAAGACAGGAGTTCCAGATCAGCCTGAGCAACATTGTGAGATTCCATCTCTATTAAAAACAGAAAAATTAGTTGGGTGTGGTGGTGCATGCCTGTAGTCCCAGTCACTTGGGAGGCTGAGGTGAGAAGATCACTTGAGCCCAGGTGTTTGAGGTTGCCGTAAGCCACTGAACTCCGGGCTGGGCAATAGAGCACAACTCTGTCTCAAAAAATAAACAAAAACAAAAAACTGTTCAATCTTCTATTGCCTTTAGAATTTCCCTTGTAAACACAGCTGAAAATCACTTGTCCTATAGATGTGAAATCTGTCTTCATGTATTTTCATCTCAAATCCTATCAAGGCAGTTTTAATTTGCCTTTGGCAGAAAAAGAATGACTATTAACTTTTACAAAATCTTGCTCTTTATATTCCTTATAATCATCCCCTTTTCCCTTGGGTTTCTCAATTAGAAATTAAATTAAATTAAACTAGACATTTAATACATTATTTCTTGAATTGATATTGTTCTGGTTTCTCTACCTTAGTAATACACTCCCTTAAACACTGTTAAGGCAATGAAAAAGACCAGATTACAAAAAAAGAAGTCTCAAAACCCAATTATATGCATATGAACAACTCAATTTTAAAAATGGGCAGAAGATTTGAACACTTTACCGATAGACATATCAAACTAAAACAACAGTAAGATATTCTTAAACACATTCTGGGATAGCTAAAAATGTTGGCAAAAATGTGGAAGATTGGGAACTACCACTAGGCCTGTAAAAATCATAAAGCTACTTTAAAAAGATCAGTGGGAAGAGGAGGAGGGTCGGATGCAGAGGAGACAAAGAGTTCCTACTCTTACCACAGAGCTCCCAAGCATAAACTATGTCCCTGACATCTGCTATTTTCCAATACAGCTCCATTGACAATAGTCAGCTATCTCCCAGGCCTGTGGGAAGGACCAGCAAATAGGAACTAAATAAAGCACTTAACAACAGTAAAGTGTTACTGAAAAAATGCTCTAGGAGTCATTTAGCTCCCCTTGGGTTCTTACTCTTCTCTCAATAATGTTCAAGCATAATGAGACCTGGCAATATGCTAATAGAAAAATTTAAGATTACCTTTTATTGCCGTGAAACACAAACAATCTCAATGCCCTCAAAGGAAAATTACTACTGCCTAAATTCCTGTATGCTGTTCCCTCCTGATAAACTTCCCACCTTCCCTTCTCCTTACAGGCAGAAATGGCTTCTTACAACACACAGGCCTGTGGTGGTGCTCTCACCTTCCAAGGAACCATCAGAGCTTTTCTGCTTTATGAAAAATGAAGCTATTTTGGTCCTTCCTTTTTAGGATAGCTGCCAACCTGGGACCTGGAGACATGCAGACTGCCATCTGCCTCGCCCCAGCTGTTCCTGACCTGCCATCCATCTCCAACCAGGGACGCCGGGTATCTGCCAGGTCAGCTAAGCAACTGATGAAAGACGCTTGAGGCCCAGGTACAGCATGGATGAATGTGTTGGCAGCACAAGCCTGCCACGCAACCTTAACTTACTCTCATTACCGGGTGGCGTGCCATTCCCCATGACAACACAGAGAATGGTGTTCTGAGAATACAGCCCCTCCATGGAAGGTCTCTGCAACAATCTTTTCTTATTGTATGACAATTAATTCAGAATTTCCTACATTTTTCCTAAAAACCAAAAGGCGACTTTAACAAACAATGTACTTTTAATATGGAGAGTATGTTCTGTATGTTGGAAATTTCTATCACTTATCCTTCAGGAATGACTGTTACATTACAGTTCTATTGCTGACACTCTGATGGTAAAAATGGCAAATTTAATTTCATGCATGTCTAAACCACCATGGTCCCAAAGTGATTCAAAAGCCTAAATACGCCTTTAAAAATGCAATTTGCAAACATCCTCAGTGAAGAGGAGGACATCAAGTGGAAAGAAGGAAATTTTATGTCTTGAGTTTGCATTCCATTAATACAGTAATCAAATACTAATACAAAAATTGTTAAAGCTTGTTATAGCCATGAAAATAATAGCTTTTACTGATGGCACAATTTTACCAATGACATGCAGTTTATCTCCTGAAAATGGAGACAAAGAGCCCCACTCAAGGCTCACTGGTTTGCATTTGGGCAGTGCACAAAGCCTTGGGTGGCATGGGGGTGGACAAGCTCAGAACTACAGACTAGGACATCCTGTAAAGATGCTCTTCTCAAAACGATAAAGAAATAAGCTCCCATTATATAAAACTCTACATAAGCTTGCCATTAAATAACATGGATCCCAGGCAAACAGATCCCACACAAGGATCTCTTGTAGAGAAAAAGCTAAGACTATGATTCTTAATCAATAGTAAAAATAACCCATGACTAAAGAAATAGAAGGGATTTTCTTTTATCTTGTAATTCTAATTTCCTCCTGGTTCACCATGGTCTGGTTTCTCAGGCATGTCTTTTGCCTTAGTTCCCTTTAAAGAACTTACCGCCCCATCTAGGATCCTAAATGATAAAATCTTGCTCTGGGAAAACACTGCCCCTCCTCCCCACTCACATCTGATGTTTGTACTCAAGATAGGCAGTGACTTAAATTTAAAGCCTCTATGTTGGGTGTACTCACTCATCTCTATGCTTTAGTCTCTGTATCAGTAAAGATGCAAATCTAATTTTTAGGAATGCTATAAATTTCTAGCAAAGCAAAGGTAGGAAGACTTTTCTTTCAAATGCTAATGAGAAGGCATGGGGTAAGAAGTAGAAATTTTTTATTTTTATTTTTTTTTGAAACAGAGCCTCAAGCTATCGCCCTGGGTAGAGTGCCAAGGCATCACAGTTCACAGCAACCTCCAATTCCTGGGCTTAAGCGATTCTCTTCCCTCAGCCTCCCGAGTAGCTGGGACTACAGGTACCCACCACAACACCCAGCTGTTTTTTGGTTGTAGTTGTCACTGTTTGGCAGGCCTGGGCTGGATTTGAACCTGTCAGCTCTGGTGTATGTGGCTGGCATCTTAGCTGCTTGAGCTACAGGCGCCACCCAGGAAGTTGAAATTAATCCTCTGCCCAGAAAAGTATTTTGCTCAATTGTTTTTAAAATTAACATGGGATATAAAAACTCTCTAAAGCAAATATAAAAAATAAATGCAGTCACCTCCTTATGCCCACCAATCAGATGATGACTGAATAGCCATTTCCTGTCAGCTGCTATTAGCTGAGCTGTTCTCTTACCATTCTCTGCCATGTCACAGAACTTATCTGCTGCTACATCTGAGAAATAGTATGGCTTCTCCCCTCACCAAATATTAGGTAATGTTCCTGTCCAGCCCCATCCCAGCACTGCTCTCCTAACAGACAGCATCTCAGGGCCTGTCTGAACTCGTTCACTCCCCCTCTCCCCCCACACCTTCTTCCTGCCCCTATAGGGAAACAAGGGAGACTGGCCCTTGTTTTCAATCTAAGTTTTCATCTGGAAGACAGAATACCTACCAACCATATGCTGTCTTAGTCTATAAAGCCTAAACAAAATAAAAGTCTTCTTTTTATGAAGAGAAAACAAAGACCTAGAATACTTTTAAAAACCTGGTAGAAAGAAACAGGAATAAGCCTCAGCCAAAGAACCAATTTTTCAAACAAGATCTCACAGTACAGTTCTTAACAGTTTTTTGTGTCTTAAACCCTCTGGCAGTCCGGTAAAGGCTTCTCAGAATTGGTTTCTCACAACAGAAAGCAATTATCCTGAAATACAATTATCAAGATATTAAGAAATGCTTAAGATATGTGTGCTGCTTTATTAATGCGTGGAATAACACTAGGTAGCAGGTTTAATTACTAATATAATTTCTAAGCAGTGATAAGCATGATTTTTTAAAGATATGTGCAATCAATATAATGTGATATGAAAAATCAATGATTTTTATTGTTGAGAAAAACACAGATGCTGTTAATATTAGTAATCTGTTGCCTACATTTTTAATTGAAGGAAATGCTAAATATTGCTGAGAAGCTGTGAAAACAGAAATATTAATTTTATTCTTACTCAAATTTGCAGACCTCTCTGAATTTTCTCTGCAGACCTCACTCAATGAAGCAGGAGGAGGCATAGCTTCTCTGGCAAAAACAGAAGCAGAAGCAAATGACTTGTGGCAGCCTGGCCTGGCCTCTCCCCCAACATATTCTTCTTGTAAGTGAGAATTTTTCAGCTCAAGTAAGAGTGTTTGGATCATGTTCTCCCTCCTGCAGCCTTCCCATATCTCCTTAAGGATCCCTGGTGCCCTTTAATGTTGAAGTCCCCAAACATTTAAGCCAATGTATTCAGGAGATGCAGAGGTTCCAAGTGTCTCTTGGAATGACAGGATGATATGCTAGCAGGTGCCAGCAGCACCCTGAACTGCTTCCCTGTGCACCTGATGCAGTGGCAGAAGCTCAATCAGCTCTCCCCTGATCCTTTAAGGTTTCTGAACCTCTTTGGCTCTAGCACTTCACATAATCACTGTAGAGATTTGATCATCAGAAGAGAAGAAGTGGGAGCTGTAGCAGGGCAAGAATTGAACCAATGCAAATGTTCTGCACTGGGCTTTACTTTTTTTATTATTATTATTATTTGCAGTTTTTGGCCAAGGCTGGGTTTGAACCCGCCACCTCCAGCATATGCGGCAGGTGCCCTACTCCTCTGAGCCACAAGCGCCACCCATGGGCTTTACTCTTAAAGACACTACTGCCTGGGTAGTAGAAATCCTGAGAAATCCTAAAGCCAGGCCTGAAAGAAGCTGTGAGTTGTCTAGAATTTAGAAGTTGCTTCTACATTTCCTCACTCTAGACGTGTGATTCTAAGTTCACTCTGAAATGTTTAAAGTCATCCCATGTGGGGCTGTTAGGCAGCAATCACAACCACTGACGACCTAACTGCTAGAAATATCAGAGTGATAGGTTCCTCGTATCTTTGGGATCAACACTCTTGACTTCAATTACATGAGAGAAACCCCAAGGCTTCATTCACAACCTGTAACTTTTAATTTTGCTGAGGCATAAGTATGTTTTATATACTTTCTTAGAGTTGAAAAGCAGGAGTGAGACCCTTAGGTAGAGAGTGAGCCCAGCCAACTTCTACTCTTTTGTTGGAGCTTTTGTAGGGTCCTACCTAGGCTCTTACACATACAACAATCTCATGAAGTCATAAAAACATTTAACTCTTCTAAAAAAAGGTAAGAAAAAGAAAGCCCATTTTCTTGGTAACGGAAAGGAAAAGAAAGAATACAGCTAAAAAGTGAAAAACATAGCTAAAATGTAGTTTTTATTAAAGCGAAGGATGGTACGTCATATCAGATAGTGATTCAGATTCATGATGACCAAGAGCCCTCTATATAACCTATATGGAAATAGGACGTAGTGATTTTATGAAAATAGGGTTATACCCTAGGCCACACAAAACTGATCATCATATGAAAGAATAATCATGGAAGGTCTTAAAGGTAGGAATGTTTGAGGTTAATAGACAGTGTGTAAATTATCCATCACTATCTGCCCAATACCTTGGACAGGCCATGGCAAATAATACTGAGCAAATACAGTAGAACCTCCATAGTTGACCATCCCTCTACACTGATCACCCCCTTAAGTTAATCTAATTTTCATAGACCAGACATGCACCACATGTATGTATCAGTATACAGCAGGCTATTTCCTAAAGCTGACCACCTCTGTATGTTGACCAGTTTGTGACAGTTCCTTGGGCGGTCAACTTACAGGTGTTCTATTGTACTTGCTGACTGCTAAATTACCAGAATCAATTTGGGACATATTTCTTCTAAGACTACAGCACCGTGTCTCATAAGATGAAGGTCTATGAAACAGTTTCTATTTAGAAATTAGAACTATTTTCTTCATTTTGCTATAAACAAAGCAAAAGAATGGAATTGGCCTGATGCCACATACACCTTTAACCATGGACAAAAAATTACTACCAAAGCAGCCTTGTAGTCCTAAAGAAACCTTAAAGGAAGGCAAGACTAGCTCTCATCAAGAGATTCATTTGAGTTTATCTTAATGAAGTATAAGAGGGCACTTGCAATTATAATTTCAGGACCTAGAACTTAAACTTCACTGTTCAAGGCAATTTTAGATTTAAGATAAATGTTTTTAATAGAATCAACCCTACTTGAGATTTGTATTTAAAAAGAAAATGCCAAAAAGGTGGTAGTACCTACCTAATTCAAAAATTAAAAAAATCTGATTACTATGGAGGAAAATCAAAGAAAACTGAATCAATTTTCACTAAAATAGAGTAAGCTTTAAAAAAATGCACCTAGACGAAAATAACTAATTCAATCAATATCTTGATTGAAACAAAGCAAGTTCAAATGGGAAACTCTAATGCAGTGCTTAACATTTTAAATTGCAATTGAGAGTCTATTTCTGGAACTTGGGGAATTGGAATAAATTATAAATCAGATTTTAAACACATTAATTGCCATGTAGTTGTATTTAACTTATGCTAGTTTTGAACCCTGGACCTCATGAAGCATATATAACTCACTGTCACTTGACCTACCTTGATTTAATAAAACACCATGGCCCCAAAGGAAAAAAAAAAACTTTTTTCTAGTGTGCCAATGTGTTAAAATAGTAATCACAATGAAAAAATAACCATAAAGTACTAATTTGACAGAATCTGACAGGTAAAAAAATCAACTGAAAGAATTATCTGACCAGTCCTTTATTTAACATACATTAGGTTATTCTAGTATTTTGCTGCTATCAATAATGCTATACTTCTCTGAGTATGGGTTGAGTTTTATGAGTGGTTCACAATGGAATTTTTCCCAGTTGTGAGAAAGAAGAAAGCAAATGCAGTAATGTAGAATACATTTCAAAAACATAGTATTAACTGAAAATAGATGCCTAATAGTTCATATAGAGTGTATTTCCACCTGCATAAAAAAGAAACACACACACACACATATACAGGTTGAGTATCCCGAGTATCCCTAATCCAAAAAGCTCTAAAATCCAAAACTCCGTGAGCACAAACATGCTCGAAGGAAATGCTCATTAAGTATTTCAGATTTTCCATCAGGGATGCCCTAACTGTAAGTATTTCAAAAACTGAAAAAACCCATATTCAAAACATTTCTAGACCCAAGCATTTCAGAAAAGGGATATTCAACCTGTGTATCTATAGGTATAGATAAACACATATATACACAAATAGTTGGCTATTTCAAATTGCACATGAAGTTTATGGACACCATATATATAAAATATATAAAAATTTTTCCTGATCATACTGGCAAAAATTTAAAAAATGTGAAAATATCCACCTGTTGGGTAAGCTCTAAAACAGCATTTTTTATCTCAGGGTACATTTGAACCTATAGTTAAACTTCCACAGCACACTTAAATTATATTGATCAAAAGGAAGAGTAGGCGGTTTAGCACCTATGGCTCAGTGAGTAGGACGCCAGCTACATTTCCCAAATGTGGTGGGTTCAAGCCTGGCCCAGGCCTGCTAAACAACAATGATAACTGCAACCAAAAAATAGCTGGGTGTTGTTGTGGTGGGTGCCTGTCGTTCCACCTGCTTAGAAAGCTGAGGGCAAGAGAATCACTCAAGCCCAAGAGTTTGAGGTTGCTGTGAGCTGTGACATCACAGCACTCTACTGAGAGCGATGCAGTGAAATTCTGTCTCAAAAAAAAGAAAGAAAGTCTCAGCAGCTAGGGTGTCAGCCACATACACCAGGGCTGGCAAGCGAGTTGGAACCCAGCCCAGGCCTGCCAAACAACAATGACAACTACAACAATAAAAAAATAGCCTGGCGTTGTGGCAGGTGCCTGTAGTACCAGTTACTTGGGAGGCTAAGGCAAAAGAATAGCTTAAGCCCAAGAGTTTGAGGTTGCTCTAAGCTGTGACGTCATGGCACTCCACCAAGGATGACATAGTGAGACTCTGTCTCAAGAAAAAGAAAAGTAAAAAAAAGAATTATTTACTGTGCTCTGAACCTTCAAAAATAATTTAATTAATGATCTTTAAAAATGGTCATGGTGGCTTAGTGCCTGTGGCTCAAGTGGCTAAGGTGCCAGCCACATACACCTAAGGTGGCAGGTTCGAATCCAGCCCAGGTCACCAAACAACAATGACGGCTGCAATCAAAAAAATAGCTGGACATTGTGGCAGGCGCCTGTGGTCCCAGCTACTTGGGAGGCCGAGGCAGAAGACTTGCTTGAGCCCAGGAGTTGGAGGTTGCTGTGAGCTATGATGCCATAGCACTCTACCCAGGCTGACAGCCTGTCTTCAAAAAAAAAAAAAAAAGGTCATGGCACACTTATGATCACCAGTGTGCCATAGCACACCAGTTGAAAATCATTGCTCTAAAATTAGACATTTCTCATACATTGCTGGTGGGAATGTAAGCTGGTAAAATCTCAACAGAAAGCAATTTGTCAATAGTTATAAAGACTACAAATGCATATTCTCATGAGAATTATATACAAAATACATACAAGGTTATTAACTATAGCACTGTGTATGATACAAAAAAGGAGAATAATCTGAAGGTCCTTCAAGGGAAATGGTTTAAAAAATATATTCATAGTATGGAATATGATGCAGTTATAAAAAATAAGCAAGTGCTCTGCATACTCACATGGAGAGATCTCTAAAACAAACTTAAAAGGCAATGTTAAACACTAGATAAGATATACTACTTTTATGCTAAAAAGAGATATGAAATCACAAAGTGTGCAGCCAAATCAAATGGAAAACTTACTTGTAAAGGTAATATTCTGCATGGTCTACCTCTTCTCGAGATGAAATGTTATCCACAAACTAAAAGACATAAAAAGAAACTCTTTGTGGAATATAAATTATGTCATATATTTGGCCTAAGGTCTAGGTCAAACACTGACCTTGAAAAAAACAGGACACCATTTTATTAAAACAATGTTCATTTTTGTGGAACAATGTCCACATGGTAGGGCTCCATCCTTAAAACCCCTTTATGCTAATACAAAGAATATACCCTGACTTCTCTTTTTCTACGTATAGAATAACTTTGATCAGAAAAACGAAAAGTCAGATATGAACCTTGCTCAGAACCAGACAGAGCCCCAGATATATTTACTACTAGTCATCTATTTTTCCCTTTATCTTTAAACTCTGATATTTTCTCTGTTCCAAACTCTAAGTCCATGAAAACACATATCTAAAAGGATGAAGATTCTGATGGCTCAAAAAACACTACCTGGAACATTAACATTTTGATTTAGGGAACTCTGTCTTATAATTATTTTTTTCCTATTCTGATTTAAATTTTACTCTGAATTAATCAACCTATGATTCCTCTACTAACAAAATTTCCTTTCAAACCATAAAAGCTGAGTATGTTCCTCAACTACAGTCCAAATAATCAAACAAAAGAGATTATTATATGGATAAATTCTAGCCTAAAGCAGAGACTCAGAGACAATAAAAAAAAAAAATAGAGGAGACAATGCATGTTGCAAATATAATTAAAACCTCATAAATAGGGAGAAGAGAGTAAAGAGGCAGACCTACTAAAAATGCCTGGACTTCTGGATTTGATTTAGAGACCCACTAAGGGGAAGATAAAATGTGGTTCAAACACAGGACTTGAGCTTAAGAACCAGCTCTGATTGTTTGCTTTTGGCACAAGCAGATGGCCTAGCCCCTCTGGGACTTAGCTGCTCCATCTGCATAAATGGATAGAGGAACCTGCCCTGAAGAATATGAGTCTCCAATGAGACAATGTATGCGAAAGCTATTTAACCTTGGAGAACCAACTAAACAAACACTGAGTATTATCGTAAACACAGGCTTCACCCATCTTGCAAGGGATGAACCAATGAACTTTCAGTTCTCCTCCAATACGTCACTTAGGACATTTAATTGTGAACAGTTAAATTGTTTCCTGATTAAAAGAATATTAAGAGGCAGAAAGAAAGGATTAGAATTGAAAGGAAATATAACTTCTTTCCTTTCCCTCCTCTAGATTTAACAATATCTTCAATTTATTTATTTATGAGACAAGGTCTCACTCTGTCACCCTTGGTAGAGTGCCATGGTGTCATACCTGTCAACATCCTCAAACTCTTGGGCTCAAGAGATCCTCTTGCCTTAGCCTCCCAATTACCTGGGATTACAGGTGCTTGCCACCATGCCCAGATAATTTTTTTATTTTTGGTAGAGATGTGGTCTACTCTTGCTCAGGCTGGCCTCAAATTCCTAAGTTCATGCCATCCACCTGCCTCAGCCTCCCAAAGTGCTATGATCATAGACATAAGCCATTGTACCCAGGCCAATACCTTTAATTTGATGGTACCATTAATTTTTACAAAAAGTTTTCACATGGCAGCACCTGTAGCTCAGTGAGTAGGGCGCTGGCCACATACACCGAGGCTGGCAGGTTTGATCCCAGTCCGGGACAGCTAAAAAAATAACAGAAAAATAGCTGGGCATTGTGGTGGGCACCTGTAGTCCCAGCTACTCGGGAGGTTGAGGTAAGAGAATCGCTTAACCCCCAGAGTTTGAGGTTGCTGTGAACTGTGATGCCACAGCACACTACTGAGGGTGGCATAGTGAGACTGTCTCAAAAAAAAAGAAAAAAAAATTCTCACAACTAAAGTCTCATTTTGGCATCATACCATCCCTGCAAGGAAGTCACTGTTGTACCTATACTAGGAATGAGGAAACTAAGAGGGGCTCCGTATCATAAAGTGAATTCATGATAAAGACAAGACCAGCTATATTTGAGGAAAGCAATAGAAGAGAATAATGTCACAGATATCTGGATTTGAATCTCAACTTTTCCACTTTTAAACTGTGTGAATTTGGAAAGTGATTAAACCATTCATGTCTTACATGTAAAATGGGGATAATGCTTATCTCAGATGGTTGCTGTGAAAATTAACAAAAATGATGTATGTAAAGAAACTAATGCTGAGCCGGGCGCAGCGGTTCACATCTGTAATCCTAGCACTCTGAGAGGCCAAGGTGGGAGGATCCCTTAAGCTCAGGAATTCAAGACCAGCATAAGCAAGAGCAAGGCCCAGTCTCTACTAAAAATAGAAGACTTAGCTGGGTGTTGTGGTGAGCACTGGTAGTTCCAGCTACTTAAGACGCTGAGCCAGGAGGATGGCTTGCACCCGGTAGTCTGAGGGTGCTGTGGGCCATGATGATGCCACAGCACTCTATCCTGGGCCACAGAGTCAAAAACATAGACAAAAAAATTAATACTGGCATTACTGGCATAGCTGGTGTTAAGTAATGATTATTATCAATTATTATTGCTGATATTATTCTCTGTCCACTGTTTTGCAGCAGGTTAACATGGACATTAATATCCATTCTTTTATAGACTTTCTCAGCTACCAAAAACACTTTCAGCACAGGCAGTCCCCAAGTTACAAACATCCAACTTGTACTCACAAATGGAGGCTATTCTAGGTAACAGGTAAACGGACCTGTTCCAACTTACATACAAATTCAACTTAAGAGCAAACCTATAGAACCCATCTTGTTTGTAACCCAGGGACTGCCTGTACTGATACTGGACTCTGGTAAATTTATTACCTTTTCTTTCAACCAAGGTAATTTACTACTATATCATAAAATAAATCTATTAGTAACTATAAAACATTATTTCCTATGAAGGGTATTTTTTATTTACAGAGCCTCATTTATCCAGAGAGTCTTTCTAGTTTTCTTCTTTGAAAATATATACATTTAAATTATCTTACCCGTGATATTGTTAAAGAACTAACAGGCAACTTTCTCTCATATGTTTTATCCATTAAAGATGCCAGGTCAGCTGTGAAGACAAAGAAGGAAAAAGAACCTTGTTAAATATACCTTTTTCTTAAGAAAAATCTAACAGATACAACTCCCGCCAGATGGCTGCCAACATTATAAAGTTAGTATTAAAACAGATGCTCTTTATCTTTTAAAGAAAAGTGTTATTTAATGAATTAGAAGATGATAAAGGAATATTAGTAACATTTTAAAGTGATTTTATTAGAGTATTATAAAAATTCTTAGCATATATTTAGCTTTTAAAAAATGGATCTCTGAAAGGAGACACAAGAAAAGTGTTATGTCTGATAACTCCAGGAAAAGAGATTAGATGATGGGAAGACAAGAGAAAATTCTTTATAGCTTATAAATGTACTCCTTTTGCATTTTGAAATATATTAGCATCCAGGTGCAATGGCTCACACCTGTAACCCTACCACTCTGGGAGACCAACACAGGAGGATGCCCTGAGCTCAGGAGTTTGAGACCAGCCTGAGCAAGAGTGAGATCTCTTTTCTACTAAAAATAGAGAGAAACGTGTTGGGTGTCCTGGTGGGCACCTATAGTTCCAGCTATGTGGGAAACTGAGGCAGGAGAATCACTTGAACCCAGGAGTTTAAGGTGGCTGTGAGCAAGACTGATGCCATGACACTCTAGCCTGGGTCACTTAACCTGGGCCACAGAGTGAGACTCTGTCTCAAAAAAAAAGAAAAAGGGTAAGAAAAAAATGAAAAAGATTAGCTATTCAAAAATCTTAAAACTTGAAATTTATCAAGTGATTGTTATATATTACCTGAACAAATCACTCTGGCCATCCTTAATGATTTGGGGCCTGAACTACTCCTATTTTGGTCCCTTTTAGCAGAGGAGCCATAGGAATACTTCGTATTCCTGAGATTATACTTTTATCTTAGAGTCTAAAAGGATCTGAAATGCTAGGCAACATACTCTCCAAAATGTTTATCTCACATCTTGTCATTGCTTCTCAAATTTACAATATCCTCTTTCCCTTTCTCCCTCACCCTCACTCTCAGCTCATGATTCTGTGTCTCATTTCACTAAAATAGAAGCAATTAAAAAAGAACTTCATCTTCCCAGCACATGCTGGGATACTGGCTTCTGTGCCCATATACTCTGCCTTCTCTTCTGTTATAAAGGGTGAATGGTATTAAACGAAAAACCCCTCCCTTGCTCTCTTATCTCAACAGCTACTTCTTTCCTCTGTTCCTCTTAGCAAGACTGCTCCAAAGAGTCATCTCTGAGAACACTGTTACTATGGGCTAAGCTCCTGCTCTTCAACTCATTGTTGAATCTAGGGGGTAATTCTCTGTCCCCCTCTTACTTGGCCTCTCACTAGCAATTAATATAGTTGACCATTCTATTCTTCGTGAAATATTCTTTCTTTTTCTCTCTTTCTTACGTTCCTTTGCAGGATCGCCTCTTCTTCACTTCTAAATGTTGGAGTGCCCTAAGTCTCAATAACAGACTCTTTCCTTCACCATCTGTGTTTGGTCTCTAGGTGATCACACTCTCCCCCCACAGCTTTACCATCACCTAGAGATTTCTGACTCCCAACATACATGTCTACCCTGACCTCTGCCTATACATCAAGATTTATATTGCCAATCACATGGGCGGCCATCTCCATCTGAACGTCTAATAGGCATCTAAATATTGCATAGCCTCTTATTTCCTCATTTCTAAACCTGCTTTTCCCTTAAACAGGAGTCATCCTTGATTCCATTCTTTTCACACTCTATAACCAGTTTGTCAGCAAACCCTATAGGCTCTAGATTTGAAATATCTATAGTAAGTATCTATTTCTCATCATCACCACTCATAAGCCACCAATCTTTCTCATCTCCTGACCTTGCCCTAACAATTGCCCCCACCTTTATAATCTAATCTCCAGCCAACCCTTCAATAAACTAAATCCCCTTCTCTTTTCTCAACCAGCTGATAAATTCCTATTACACTTAGGATAAAATCCAAAATATCTGCAGCTACAAATGCCTACATATGCTAGTATGTATTTTTGGTTTGCTTGTTTGTTTTTGTCTCTTATACTAAAAGTAAAATCCATGAGGGCAAGGATGAATTCAGTGACATATGATTTAACAGTCTCACAAAAGGCTCCCAGTCCACAGTGAAGAAATGTATCAAAGGAAGCAAAGGAAGAAAGAAAAAGGAGTGATTGAATTTCCGAAGTATTCTTTTACTCTCTGGTGGAAGAATTAGTATCAAGTGATAAGGACACACTCGGAGATAATCAATTAACAAGCAAAACCTACTGCTATGCGTTTAACCCTTTTTTCCTCTCTCTTTTCTCTGGGGTAATGATCTCAATGACTCAGTAGCTACTCGGGAAAAACAACCTTGCAACACCCCTAAAACCTGAGATGATATAAAAGCAATTAGCTTTTCTATGACTATCTTAAAAGAGATATTGAAGAACATTTTAAAATTTCTTCACATTAAGCCAAATTATATCATTCTATCTACTTGTTCACAGAAAAGATGTTAAACAGCTCTCTCACGATACCTGATCTTTATGATTACTTCACAATGGAGGCTCTTCTGTTGAAATGGTAGGCAATATAAGGAACCACCCATCTCTACTCAAAATTTATAATTAGACTTTTTAAAGAAGCAGGATCAGGATCTACTGGCCTAATGAAAATGGCCTACAGGGCCCTGTTTCCTTGTGGGTTTCACACCACACAACGTATATATAGCCAAACATTGGAGTGAACTGGATTCACTGATCACCTCTGTAGTGTGGAAATAAGATTCCACTTGAATCCCTCACACCAAGGCATCGTCAGTCAAGTGAAACGGGCTGGAGCCTCAAAAAGGGCAACAGCTGCAGAGCTGGCGGCTGAAGAATAACACTTGCAAGTCAGAGAAAGGTCTGCTGCTAGAGACACCATGTGGCAATCCCCTGACATCAGTGTTGCCATGATGAATGAGGCAGAAAGCTGCACAGAGCAGGCACGGCCAGAAAGCTGGGACAGATGTGGCCAGCAGAGGGCCAGCACCACAGGCTTCTGGACTTCGGGCTTCCACGGGCAAAATCACACTTCATGTTCCAGTGAGGGGGCAACAGATGCCCAGGTTTTGTTCAAAGAGATGTGCCAAAGAAGACGCTTCTTTGCTTGTTATTCAGCTCCTCAGAACAAACACTGCAGCTGATGGCTGTGGACAACAAAGGCTCCATGGGAAGATGAGTCTGAAACTTTAATCTGATAATGGGGAAGTGCGCCCATGAAATAAAATGTATACTAGTATAAAACTGTCCTTCTAGTTTGAAGAACTACACTGTTCGTGGAACATAAACGATCTTATTGAGAGCCCCGCACTACTCCAAGTGTGAGAGTGTGAGGGCACACAAACCTCTTGAAGATTTGCACCATCAGCTTTAAAACTCCAGTTCTTGGGCCTCTCACCCACAGGGAGATTCTAACCCCCGGGTTTAAGGTAAGGCCAGTTATAACCACACTTTTTTTTTTATTATTTAATTGTTGGGGATTCATTGAGGGTATAAAGAACCAAGTTACCCTAATTGCCTTTGTTAGGTAAAGTCCGTCTCATAAATGTGTTCCTCCCCCAATATCCCCAGGAGACTACTGAGCAGCATATCAAGCACCTCTGAGAACTACCATAGAGGGAAGGCAGAATAAACCCTGGCTATTGCTCCTAAGCTCAAAGACAAGACTAAATAGGAATTCTATTGCTGGAATAAGATGTAGTAAACATCCTTTAAAAACCCCTCCAACTGTGTATAATAATAAAATACCTAAATAAAATACTAAAATTTTTTCAAATATATGAGCTTTCAAGAAGGCAGATATAATAGATCGTAGAGCCTCTGTAAGTT
The DNA here is from genome assembly GCF_000181295.1 of Otolemur garnettii. Classification (NCBI taxonomy): domain Eukaryota; kingdom Metazoa; phylum Chordata; class Mammalia; order Primates; family Galagidae; genus Otolemur; species Otolemur garnettii. Next base: position 6,704,766 of record NW_003852412.1, read on the forward strand.
GACCACTCAAGGGACTGTAACAAACTGGTCCACATACTCATATGGAAAATGTTCAACATAAGGAATTTCCATCGAGCACATGTGGTATATGTCCAACCTATGAAAATTAGGTCAACTTAAGGAGGTGGTCAAATATGGAGGTTCTACTGTAACTGTCAGAGGCAAAGGCAAAATAAGACTGTAAAGGTCAAAGGTGTAAAGAGGGTAGAAGTCATCCTAAGAGCATCTATGACTCCTCAGCCATGCAGAGCTTTGGTTTTAATGACTTGTGAGGGGCAGGGATAAAACCTCTTTTGTAAGATGAGAAGTTGGTTCAGGGAAAGCCAGGCTCTTCTACGGCTACACCTGTAGTGAAATACTAAATTAGAAAATAATGTATCCTACAAAGTAAAAGGACTATTGGCAAGGACTATTGTCTCCTGAGGATTCTGAACTACAAAGTCAACCCTCATGTCTCCTTAGGGACTTAAATCCACTCATCCTTTGTCACCCAGAATATACCAAGCTAAGAATTTTGTTTAAAGACTTAATTAAGTTGAACATGGTGGCTCACACCTATAATCCTACCACTCTGGGAGGCCGAGGCAGGTGGATTGCTTGAGCTCATGAGTCTGAGACCCCCATCTCTAAAAGAAAAGAGTAGCGTGCTATGGTAACTGCCTATAGTCCCAGCTACGTGGGAGACTGAGGCAAGAGGATCGCTTGAGCCCAGGAGTTTGAGGTTGCTGTGAGCTATGATGCAACAGCACTCTACCGAGCATGATAAAATGAGACTGTCTCAAAATATAAATAAAAAATAAGTTTATTTCACTACATGCAGAAATGCAAACTAATCTATGGTAGCAAAAAACATATCAGTGGTTGCCTGGGGATCTGGGTTGTGGCCCAGAAGAGGAAGGAGAAAAGGATTATGAAGAAATACAAGAAAACTTTGGAAGGTGATGGATAAACGTATTATCTTGATGGTGATTTAATGGACATATGTACCTTTACATATGTCAAAACAAAACAAATTGTACATTTAAATATGCAGTTTATTTTGTGTGATATCTTTTCAAGAAAGGTACAGGAAAAAGTGATGAATAAGTTAAAAAGCAAGTTAGACACAGGTAAGAATTAAGTGAATGGAAAGGCAAACCTAAAAGAACTTACAGGGAATGCAGCAAAGATAAACATGAGAAGAATTTGAGAAGAGTTAAGACAGAAAATAGAAGAAGCCTAAAATACAATTAATCAAATTTCCAGAAGTTAATACAGAGAAAGGGGAAAGGTAATACATGATGAGATAACTGCTAACATTTTTAGAATTAACAAAAGATACAAGTTTTCAAACTCAAGAAACACACAAAATCTCAAGCCAAATAAGTAAAATTAAACCTACACCTTGATACATTAGTATGAAAATGAAGAATGAATTCAAGAGGGTTTCAAAAGTAGCCAGAAGGAAAAGAGAAATAAATTACTTACAAAGTAAAACCAACTACACCAGTTTCTCAATGAGCATGATGGATGACAGAAAAGACAGTAAGATGCTGAAAATGCTGGGAGTGAACAATACCATCAACCTAAAACTGCGGATTTAGTAAAACTATCTTTCAAGAACAAAGGCAAAGTATGGGCACAGTGGTGTGCACTGCAGATCCTGCTATTTGGGAGGCTGAGGTATAAGGACCACTTGAGCGCAGGAGTTCAAAAGACATTTTTCTTTCTTTTTTTTTTTTTTGAGACAGAGCCTCAAGCCGTCCCCCTGAGTAGAGTGCCGTGGCATTACAGCTCACAGCAACCTCCAACTCCTGGGCTCAAGCGAGTCTCCTGCCTCCGCCTCCCAAGTAGCTGAGACCACAGGCGCCCGCCACAACGCCCGGCTATTTTTTGGTTGCAGCCGTCATTGTTGTTTGGCGGGTCCGGGCTGGGGATTCGAACCTGCCACCTTAGGTGTACGTGGCTGGCGCCTTAGCCCATTGAGCTATAGGTGCTGAGCCCAAAAGACATTTTTCAAAAAACAACATCTGAGAAAATTTATTAGCAACAAACACTCACCAAAGAAACTTTTTAGAAGGTTGTATTTTTGTAAGATGTGTTTTAGGAAAAAGGAAAGTAATCCTTTAAGACTTGAGATGCTAGAAAGAATGATAAGTAAATAAAGTTGGTTAAGTAGGGGATGGAGGGGGAATTGGCTATTTAAAATGATAATGTTATTTGCATATTTTAAAGGATAAGACTTTTACTATTAAACAATAGTATACGGTGGGAGGTATGTGGATTTAAGAGAGTGCTAAACGTAAAAGATAACAGAGTTGATGAATATTATAGAATTTAAGTTAAATACGCATGTTAGAAGTTGTAAGGCAACAATTAATGGAAGAGTAAAAACAGAGGATACAATCTCCAAATCAGGGGAAGTCAAAAACGACAAAAACCAAAAGTACCCCAATCAATCCAAAACAAGGTAAAAAAGAAAAAAAAAAGATGAGACTAAACATAAAATGATAGAAATCCAGTATCAGTAATCACCAAATGAAATGTGACCAGATTAAACTTTCTAGTTAAAAGATAATGATTGTCAAATTGGTTATAAAAACACAAAAGCTAGCTATATCAACCATATAAACACAGAAGAGTTGAAAATAAATGCATAAAAAATATACTAGGTAAAGGGTGCCCAAAAGAAAGTGGGTACAGCCGTATTAATATCAGACACAAAAGACTCAACGGCAAGCCGCAGTATTTTTGCAGATTAGGTGTATCATTACCTAATAATCAATTCACTTTGCGAGGAAGATAATTTTAACCTAGTATGTGCAAAATTAACACAGTTTCACAGCACATAAAATTCTCTGAAAGAAAACGGCAATTTCCTTAATAGTCATAAACTCTGTAATAAAGATGTGCTGGAAAATAAGCATCCTATAAAAGTGGGTGGTCTCTAGGCCAAAGCTGTGATAAGGAAGGTTACTGAAAAACAGAACTCTATTGAATCCTGGTAGCTTTAGGTTTCAGTTTTTTATGACTTCTATGTAGCTGTGCATTACTATTACCCATGAAGGCAACACTGAACTCTTTCTGAGCTTAGGGCTACTTATACACCTTATCTAATTTATATAATAAATTAACAGATACAGATTATTATATAAAGAAACAGATTATCCTTTCTAGAAAGGATCTTGAAAACACAGACTGAAACTGTGTTTCTGTATTTTAAAAGAAAAAATGAGGACAAATGACATAAATCAGGTGCTGACATAACAGACTAATCTAGGAACCAACTTGGACACAGTTTTAGATTTCCTTCTATTTCTCTCTCTGTCACCCAAAGATTTAAAACAAATAGATCCAATAAAGGAAAAACATGAAAGAAAGCTTTATATACCTGTACACCAAAAAAATGAGGCTAAAGGAGGATGATATGTACAAGTCAGACACATCTCTAGCACTGCCAGAAGATGGTAAATATAAACATTAGTAAATGAATAGATGTCATAGAGACGCAAATATAGAACTGACAAAATTAGGAAAGTAGACTTCAGAAAAATCTCCCTCAGGCCTTAAAAGCAGATTTGAAATATCAGTACAAGTCAAAGACCTCCACAGCCAGAATGACACAGCAAAACTAAGCCTCAGCTAAAATGGGAGAGTGTCCGTAAGAGACAGAGCAGAATTCAGATGTGTCAATGGTATAATATACTCTTTGGACTCAAAAAGGAAGTTACCAAAAAAAAACAGACAAAGCAAAACAGTAACCAAAACCAAAAGATGTCCCTTACTTTGTGATTATGCAAACTGGAAAATTAGAAAATAAAATTTAATTTAGCAGGGCTCATGAATTCAATTCAGCTCAAGTCAACAGGGCCTTTAGTTCCTAGCAGAGTTAGGTACTAACTCATGGAACTCAGGGAGCTTCCCCATCAGGCCTGCCCTCCTACCAGCACCCTCCCCAGTTCCTCAGTCCTAGTCACTGTGGGAAAGGAAGCCCAATAAAGAGCATTCAAAAACTGAAATCCTCTAACTGAAGTAGGAAAACCCAAGAACTCCTATGGCTCTACAGAGCACAGGTAGAGAACTATGGCCCTACGAATAAAAACATCAAGTGCAATGGATTAAAATGTCTCAATTATTTAAACCCATGAGCTCTTAATGGCATTAATGAGAAAGAAGTGATGAATTAAAATAGCAATAGCTTGACATTCCTAAGGAAATGATGAATCCAAGCAAGGATCATGAATGGCCTTTAACACCACAGAAAGAGAACCAAATGCTTCCTGACAAAAGTAAACATTTCCTATGAAGTGTTCATGCCAAAAGAAAAAGAAAACAAAAAACAAAAAAACAAACCCTGAATCTGATCAAGGCCTCTTCTCCAACTACCAGGTTTACAGGACATATGGAAGGCAGAGGAACACATTAAACACCACCATAAGGATGAAATCAGCAATCTAGAATGTGGGAAACTCTACAAGAGACCTGTTTTCTTCAACAAATAAATTGCAAGAAAGAAAGAGTGAAACCTATATATCAGCGGTTCTCAACCTGTGGGTTGCAACCCCTTTTTAACATGAAAATACACTGCAGCATTAGGAAGGTTGAGAACCACTGCTATAGATTAAAAGATACTTAAGAGACATCTCAATGTGTTGCGATGCATGAACCTTATTTGGATCCCATTGTAACAAATTATAAATTTAAAAGAAATTTATACACCATTTGGAAAGTAGGAACACTGATGAAATATTTAATGATGTTATAAAATAACTAATTTTATGAGCAGGGTATTATAGTTATGTTTCAAAAATCCTAATCTTTTAGAAGTATGCATTAAAACATAAAATGATCTGATGTTGGGATTTGTTAAAAAGCAATCTGCGCCAGGCCAGGCGGCTCAAACTTGCAATCCTAACACTGTAGGAGGCCAAGGAGGCAGGGTATCCCTTGAGCTCAGAAGTTCAAGACCAGCCTGAGCAAGAGCAAGACTCTGTCTCGACTAAGGACAGAAAAGTTAGCTGGGCACTGTGACAGGCACCTGAAGTCCCAGCTACCTGAGAGGCTAAGACAGGAGGATTCCACGAATCCAGGAGTTTGAAATTGCTGTGGGCTAGAGCATGGTACTCTAGGTTGCCACCATGGTACTCTAACCTGGGCAATAGAGCAGTGTTTTTCAACCTTTTTTTATCTGAAGGCACTTAAATTATGTTGCTCAAAAAAAAAAAAAGAGTAAAACCAAAAAGAATATACTTACTGTTCTTCGAACTCTTTTGAAAATGATTAATGATCTTTAAAACTTTTTGTGGCACACCGGGGAGCTGTGACACACCAGCTGAAAAATCACTGCAATAGAGACTCTGTCTCAAAACAAAAAATCAAAAACATAGTAATCTGGTGAGGGAATGATGAAACATCGTTGGCCGGAAATTGAGAACTGTTGAAGCTGGGTGACAGTATATGACTCTATTTTTATATGTTTCTGTAAGATTTTATTGAAGAGGTAAGAGAAGGGGGTACTTATTAACCAACTGTATTGTTTAGGCATTATTTGGATACTGATCATCTAAGCCATTAATTAAAAAAAAGTAAGAGTGACATCAAGGATATTTGAACACTGGATAACTCAGGATATTATAATGCATTTAAAAGCATTCTTTTTTTTAAGAGATATGCATCAAAATACTTATGAATGAAATGATTTGCTGTCTGAGATTTGCCTCAAAATAGTGCAAAGAATCAGGATGGACGAAAAGCAGAAGTAGTGATAAAGACTAGTTACAAACTCATAATTGTTGAATCCAGGTGATAGATAAAGGGAGTTCCTTACGCTGTTCTTGCTGCTTTTGCAGATGTTAAAAACCTTTTAAAAAATTAATATTAGGCTCGGCGCCTGTAGCTCAAGTGGCTAGGGCGCCAGCCACATACACCAGAGCTGGCGGGTTCGAATCCAGCCTGAGCCTGCCAAACCAGGACAACTATAACCAAAAACTAGTCAGGCATTGTGGCGGGCGCCTGTGATCCCAGCTACTTGGGAGGCTGGGCCAAGAGAATAGCTTGAGCCCAGGAGTTGGACATTGTTGTGAGCTGCGATGCCACAGCATTCTACCCAAAAAAAAACAAACAAACAAACAAAAAATTAATATTAGTGTCAGAAGTCTCTACCTTTGAAGAGAAATGTGGGGACCACAAGGGCTTCTATTTCCTACACGAGTTTGCTCACTTCGTGATAATTCATCAACCTAAATATTATGATTTGTATACTTTTTAGTATATTACTCTGCAAAAAAAAACACACACAAGCTATTTAAAACAGTAAGAAATCTACTACTTTAATGCAAAGGGAAGAGACCCCATGGTACTCAGGTACTATTGCACTGCAATTGCTGAGAAGGCTTTTTTTAAGAGGAAGGCAAGAGAATACAGTATGACCCGAGGCAAATGTCAGACTCTACCCTCAGCCCCCTCTGAAGTGGAATAGTAGCTACCTATTACTAGGCTGTGAGCATTAACAGGACAGTGCCGGGCAGGGCTTAACACAGAAGACCGCACATACGCTGTCAGCGGTAATAAACTCCCCTCGTACTGGGGCCCGGAAAGAGCCTCTCCCCACCACCATTAACCAGCCCTGAAAGGCAGTAACAGAAAACTACCAATGTGAGACCGAAGACAAGAGGATCCAAAAGCCAACTCCCACTCCCGCCCTGGCGGGAAGGTTCCCACCGCGGTACTGGCTGGGGGTGAAATCTTTCCAGCAGAAGGAAGCCCGCCCCACACGCCCACTCTGTCCAATGGGGCCCGCAGGAGTGAATGCCTCATAGCTGCTCTCCTTCCTCCTCCAATCAGAGAGCTGGCCTCAGGCACCTCACAGCCCTGCAACTCATGATGTCCAATCACCGCGCTCCACATGCTGGGCCACCCCGTGCGCACGCGCACTCTCCCTCAAAGCCCCGCGCCCGGCGCCCAGCGTTGGGCTGCCAGGCAGGGCTGCAGCTTCCTCAAAGGCCACAGTGCCCTCTGCTGTCTGATCTTTAGGGAGCCAGCAACAGGCTCCCTCTCCTGCACCTCACTGCCCAGTGCCTGTAGCCAAACCCAAACACAAAAATTAGGGAAAGCAAGTAGTTATGTTAGGTAGAAAAGTCTGTTTCAAAAGTACATGGTAACAATTACATTCTATTACACAGTAAGAAAAAACCCTCTCAAAAGGCCTCTTTTTGTTCCAAGCAACTTGAGTTCCAAATTTCTTTTTTTTTTTTTTGGAGTTCCAAAATCTTAATCCACTTCAACACATTTTACCTAGGGGTAAAATCAGGGGGCCTAGGCACTCATTCATTGTAGGTATTTCCAGAGCACCTACTACAAGCCAGGCATTGTTGTCATCTCTAATTTATAGATGCAGAAACCCAAGGTAAGGACTGCTAAATGCCGCGGAACTGAGATTCAGACCCAGATGTCTGCGTCCCAAATGCAGCTTTCCACTACTGCGTAAGAAAAGTATAAATTGGTGTTAAGAATACAGGGCAGGAAAAATCAATTCTGACTGCAGAGAGATTCAGGACATACAGGGGTTATATTAGGCAGAGAGGACAATCGCCACAGTGGCAGGGAAGACTTCAGTTACTGGTAGCTAAGGACTGCTTCTTTCCCCAGTAAACTGGTCTAAACAGAGAAGGAAACAATCACCTCCATGTGATATTTATGCGTTACAGATGATTACACTAATTGTTTTGGCAAACAGCTTCTGCTCACTCAGGTACCCACAACAATGTTCCTCTGGATTTGTGTAACTACTCCCACACCAAAACACCAAATATAGTAGTGGCTGATTGCCTAATCTTCCCTTCATACCTAGGAAAGTGTCAATAAGCTTCCCTAGAATTCGTCAGTCCCTTATCTGTACTGCCAGAGCATTTTGCTTACAATTCATATATAGGACATCAGAACAAGCATTACTATATAATAACTGAGTCCAGGTTGGTCTAATCATTAGAACAGCAATTCCCAAAAGGAGTAGCATTGGAACTACTGGGCATTTTAGAGTATGTGGGGGGACTGTCCTAATGACTGGAAGGCATTGCTGGCATTTAATGGGCAGAAGACAGGGAAATTAGAAGACCTGCAATGCTTACATTGTCCCACACATCAAAAGGTTGTCTCTGTTGGGGGCAAGGGCTCTCGGTATGGAAGGAGGAAGGTATAATACAGACTAGAGCAGTGGTTCTCAACTTGTGGGTCGACCCCTTTGAACTATATTAAAGGGTTGCAGCATTAGGAAGGTTGAGAACCAGTGGACTAGAGGAAGGCAAGGAAGAACCGTGTGGGAATGAACTTACATTGGAGGTACTGGTAGGAATTCATTATTCCTAATATATATATGTATATATGCATTCAAATTTTTCCCAGATCTGTCTAGTCACAGTGAATGGGCTAAGAAGCAAAAAGTCACAGTAGCAAAAACATACCTAGCACTTATATCTTGATTTCTTATGCCATTCCTCACCAGATGGAACCAGAACTCCTCAGAAATGGTTGATTCCAGGGCTAGGTCACAAATGGTACAAGATGAGCCCAGAACGCCTTGTTACATGAGAAAGGAAGGAAGGAAGATATAAAAGAGGGAGGGTTTGGGGTTGGAGAGGGGGGAAGGAAGCCGGCTTGAAAAGCTTCTATTAGCCAAATCGGGGACAACTGGACCACCAAAATAATTAATGATTGTAGGGAATCATTTAAACAAATCTATGCATCAATGAGCTTTAAATATAATATATGATAACAGAGGAGAAAAGAGAAAAGGACAGGTTCTTGCTTACAGCAGAATACTGGGTGCCAACTAGCAAATGTGGATAAACTGTTAAGAGGTGGAAAATCATCACTTTGCAACATAGTAAAGATTCAGGCTAGAAGCCATGAATGGAAGCTAAATCTAAGAGGAAACTTTTGATAAGCAGCAGGATATTCACACAGTATTGAAGTGTCTCCCCACAGTCTCTCCCTTAGTCAGAAAGAGGAGAAACACTAACTCTACAGTGGAGAAGTCAGACATAGTTGACTAGGTGATCAAAGCTGACATGACCAGCAAAGGCATATGGTATGGGTAGGCCTGATGTGATCTCCCCTCCCCCCACAGGGGCACAACATCACTCAGAATATTCTGGCTGAGGAAGCATAACTTCAACCTAATCATGAGAAAATAGCAGACAAATCTGAAAGGATGAATAATCTATTTAAACAAAAAGAGACTAGATTCTTAAAATAATGACAATGTCATAAAAAACAAAGATAAGGAACTATTTCAGATTAAAGGAGACTAAAGATACCTAACAACTAAAAGCGATATATCCTAAACTGGATCCTATATTAGAGGAAGAAAAATGCTATAAAATGACATTTTTGGGTCAACTGACAAAATAATGAGATGAATAGTAAAGTATTATATCAATGTTAAGATTTTTGAAGTTGGTAACTGTGCTATGGTTATATAACAGAATATTCTTATCTCAGGTAACATGCACTAAAGTATTCAGGATAAAGGGCTATATAATGTATGCAAGAAATGTTCAAATGACTAAATGTGTATAATATAGAGAAAATGTGTATAAATATAAGAGAGAGAATGAGAAAGCAAACACAAACGATCATAAAGGTAACAACAGGTAAATCTGGGTAAAGGTAAGTGTTAAGGTTTGAATATTTGTCCCCTCCAAAACTCAATAAAATTTACTTCCTAATATGGCAGTATGGAGAGGTTGGGCCTTTAAAAGGTGAATGGGTCATAAGAACTTTTCCTTCATAAATGAACTAATCCATTCAAGGACTAATAGGTTAACAGATTATCACGGTTGTGGGACTAGTGACTTTATAAGAAGAGATCCCCCACCAGGTGATGCCCTGAGGCATGTTTGCACTCAGCAGAGAGTCTTCCACCAGTAGGAAAGCCCTCACCAGATATGGTCTCTTGCCCTTGAATTTCCTACCCTCCCCTAACTGCAAGAATTTTTTTCTTTATAAATTACCCAGTTTCAGATACTCTGTTATAAGCAACAGAAAACAGACTAAGGTAGATACTTCTTTGTAATCTTTTTGTAAATGTACAATTATTTCTAAATAAAAAGTTAAAATTAGGGGCGGGTGGGACCACACCTATGGTGCATTTTACAAGGGTACATGTGAAACTTACTAAATGTAGACTATAAATGTCTTAACACAATAACTAAGAAAATGCCATGAAGGCTATGTTAACTAGTTTGATGACAATATTTCAAATTGTATATAAAACCAGCACATTGTACCCCATGACTGCATTAATGTACACAGCAATGATTTAATAAAAATAAAATAAAATTAAAAAAAAAAATTAGGGGAGGCACTTGTAGCTCAAAGGAGTAGGGTGCTGGTCCCATATGCTGGAGGTGGCAGGCTCAAACCCAGCACTGGCCAAAAACTGCAAAAAAAAAAAAAAAGTTAAAATTAATTGCTCTACATACTATGCCATCTGTGAATGACAGACATTTTACACTACTGGAAAAATCTGTTTAAAATTAACAGAAATAACTCCATTGCACATATAAACACGAAGTACTTTTTTCTTAATTGAAAATAAGCTGAATTTTCTATAAATGCACTTCCACATAAATTGAGGGAAGATAGACCTTTGAATCATTTGGAACTTTACCAAATGCTATGAATTTTATAAGTAAAATTATGCCATTATAATGCCCCTCCTAATATTTGAATTTACCAGTATACCACATCTACAACCATCTACATGTTCAGTGATTCTCACTTAAGAGCAAGCATTTAGCTACCTGTTTCTTAGTGTTTTTCCCAAGTATTTACTTACATATTGAAATATGAGGGGGCTTCAAAAAGTTCAAAGAAAATATGTATTATGAAAAAAACTATGACAGAACTCAAAATTTTTTTATACCAAAATAAACTCATTACCTTAATATAACATGTCTGCACAGGATCTAATTTGAAGCACTAAGAAGTATAAGACATCAGTTTGAAAAGAGCCCCCATCAGAGCCGCATGAATTCTGCTAAAATTGAATCAAGAGCAAACATCACATCAAATTTATGATGCGGCTGGGCCAGAAGAACAGTGAAATCACTGCTGCTTTGTAAAAAGTTTATGGGGACAATATCCCAAAGAAATTAGCAGTTTACAAATAAATGGCTCCTTTTAAGAAGGGAGAGATAATGTTGAAGATAAAGCCCACAATGGCAGACTGTCCACATTAATTTGTAAGAAAAAAATTAACCTTGTTCAAACCCTACTTGAGGAGGACTGACAATTAACAACAGAAATAATAACCAACACTCTGGACAGCTCAACTGGTTCAGCTTACAAAATTCTGACTGAAAAATTAAAGCTGAGCAAATTTTCTACTCAATAGATTCCCAAACCCTTACACCCAGATTCAGTTGCAGACAAGAACAGAACTTTCACTAGAAATTTTAAACAAGCAGGATCAAGATCCTGGAGTATTTCTTCCAAGAATTGTAACAACAGATGAAACATAGCTTTATCAGTACAATCCTAACACCCAGCACAATAAAAGCAATGGTACCAAGAGGTGGAAGTGGTCCAGTCAAAGCAAAAGAGGACCAGTCAAGAACAAAGATTTGGGGTTGCTCAAGGCATTGTGCTTGTTGAGTTTCTGAGGACCAAATAGTATCTGCTTATCATAAGCCTGTTTTAAGAAAGTGAGCTGAAGCTTTGACAAAGAGTCCTTCACCATGACAATGCTCCTGCTTATTGTTCTCATAAATGAGGGCAATTTTGGACAGTTTTGATGGAAAATCCTTAAGCACTCACCTTATAATCCTGACTTGGCACCTTCTGACTTCTTTTTGTTTCTTCATCTTAAAAATCTTTAAAGGGCACCTATTTTTCTTTAGCCATTTTTATATACATATCTACATTGATGTGGCTAAATGCCCAGAACCCTCAGTTCTTCAAGGACAGACTAAAATGTTTTGACCTTGAGGGAGCTTATGCTGAAATAGAAAGTTTATATTTTTTTTTGTCTTTTAATTCTATCTTTCTACAAATTTTTGGAGTCCTCTTGTACGTATTATTTATTAAGTTTCTTTCCTTTCTCCTTTGTATTCTAAAATATGTATCGACAGATGATATGTATGGATTTAATTTGGGGATTTTTTTTTTAAGTATTATAAAGTATCTGTTATAAAAAGGTTATCCTGGGTTTCTTATAGTGAGGCTGTAAGTTCCTTATAGAGGCTATGATTACACATCTTCAGATCTTCCACAGCTCTATTTTGACTGGTCCCTGCCATATACTTATTCCAGAGCTCACAATCAAAATGATGATTTCTTTGAAAACCCCAATAATGTAGACATTACTGATAGCAATGTTCCCTAAACTTTCAGGAAGAATATATAAACACAGGAGATTTTATTCTAATCTGACATTAGCAAAAAAAAAAAAAAAATAGTGAAAGAAATTGGGGGAAAATATTAGATCAGCACTGAAATCAATCCAAAAATTACATCAGTCTCTTAAAACTATCACAAATCTATTTACTTTATCAATGTCCTGATGATGTTATATATACCAAAAGAGCAAGTGGAGCCAAAAGTCTGAAGTATGTATGTTTTTTAGAAAGTGCTCATAGGGTCGTGATTTCTTTTGGGCCTCAGTATTTAATAAAATAAAAGCTGTTATCTTTGTAATATGACATAGAGAACAGGGGAAAAACAAGTATAATCAGGAGCCTACTGCCTGGGAAGATGTTAGCCAACTCAGTGGCTACATGAAATTCCAACATGGCTTTCAAACCTATCAACTGGTAATGAAATACAGAAGAGCCAGAAAAGGCTCTGAAAACCACAAGAGGAGTAGGAAAGTAAAGAAACTGACAATAAAAAGGAGGAAAGTATAAAATACAAAATTCTGTAAAACAGAGACAGGCTGCATGAAAACCAGATGAAAAAAATGGACAAAAAAAGAAAAGAATTCTTTACCTAACTTAGGGAGACTAATCACCAAGGCAAAAATGAAATCTTAGAAATGTATGAGACAACAGAAATGATTTTACCATGTGTAAAAGTCTAATTCTTTTCTTAAGAATTAAAATGTGCTTAGCTGAAATGAATCATCATAAAAGCATAATTTCATACCTACATCATATGAGTAGGTAATGGCGAACCTATGGAGTGACTGAAAATGACCCATGATAGCCTAACAGGTACCCACCAAGGTGATATCGTTCTTTTCCTCTTGCTTCCCATTTGTGGCTGTCCACATATGCTGCAGAAAGCAGGCATCTTTTACCTGGGGGGAAAAAAACAATTATCTAAACAGGCATGGTTCACTTTATATATCTATTTTATTAAACATACCTTTGTCCTATTTTCAACTACTACACCACATATTTTTAAAACTCTAATATGATACTGCAACCAATAATGTATATATAGTTCACAATTCAGTTCACGACAAAATACATTCGACCTCTAACAAGCAGAAGATGGAGAGAAACTGAAGACTTTCATAATAATTTTATGGGTAAAAATGCTGATAATTTTGTTCTTAAAACTTTAGAGCTGGGCGGTGCCTGTGGCTCAAGGAGTAGGGCGCCAGCCCCATATGCTGGAGGTGGTGGGTTCCAACCCAGTCCCAGCCAAAAACTGCAAAAAAAAAAAAAAAAAAAAAAACCAAAACCAAAAACTTTAGTGCTAGGAGCCATTTGTTGCCAAATTATAGCCCAGTGAACTCCAAAACTCCTAAGACCCCCCAAAACACCTGCTGACTGTTGCATAACTCATCAATGTTTTATAATAATTAGCCCTAAAAACATTTCCATCTTGAGTCTACATCTATGACCCAATTTCACATAAAGCAAATAGTACCTTACCCAGTGACCCAGCATCCTAGCTATAAATAAAAGAAACCCCCTAAACCAAATTTGAGATCACACATAAAATGGCACAGCTGTATTCCCAGCACCTGGCACATTGCTGGCCTATGGCAATGTTCAATAAACATCAGCTCAAGGAATGAATGAGAAAGAATGAATGGCAAGTTTATCAAAAATTAAAAATGTATGTGCTTCAAAGAACAAATCTCAGGAAAGTGAAAGTATAGTCCAGAGAATGGGAGAAAATACTGTATTTGCAAATCATTTATTTGATAAGAGACTTGTATCCAAAATATATAAATAACTCTTACAATCCAAAAATAAAACATAAATGAAAGATGGGCAAAGGATCTGAGCAGACATTTCTAAAAATATATTTATGCATACTTACAAATAGTCACAAAGCACATGGAAAAATGCTTAAGATCATTTGCCACCTGAAAAATGTCAAACAAAACTAAGTGGGGATACCACGTCACACTCACTACAATGACTATAATCAAAAAGCAGACAATGACAGCTGCTGGAGAGGGAGCAGAGGAAGGAGCAGCTCCCACATTACTGGTACAAATATAAAATGCGCATCTGTTTAGTAAACATCTTGGAGGTCCCACAAAATGTGACCATGATGACCCAGCAATACCACTCCCAGGTATATAACCAAGAAAAAGGTTATAGAAAAACTTGTGTCCACACAGAACTTCACAGCAGTATTATACATACTAGGAAAAAGTGGAAACAATCCAAATATCCATCAATTTATAAATGGGTTAACAAAATATAGTATTTCCTTATGATGGAATATTACTTGGGAATTTAAAAAAGAGGTATGCTACATCTACGCTACAACAGGTTTTGATAAACCTCAAAAATATTATGCTAAGTGAAAAAGATGCCAATTATGAAAGGCTGAACATTGTATAATTCCAATTAACTTTCCAGAAAAGGTCAATTATATAGACAGAAAGTAGACAGCGGCTGCCCAAGGCTAGGGGTAGGGATTGGAAACTTGATGGGGAGTGACTGCAATGGGTATGGAATTTCTTTTGGGTAGAGGAGAAAATTTCCTAAAATGGATTGTGGCAATGGCTGCACAACTCTGTATATATACTTAAAAGCACTGAATTGTATACTTTAAATGGGTGAATTGTATAGCATGTGTATTTTATCTTAATAACTCCATTTTTAAAAAGTGGGGGCTGAGTGCTGTGGCTCACACCTGTAATCCCAGCACTTTGGGAGACTGAGGTAGAAGAATCACTTGAGGCCAGGAGTTTGAGACCTGCCTGCTAACATAATAAGACCTCATCTCTTTAAAAAAATTAGCTGGGTGTGGTGGCATGCACCTGTAGCCCCAGATGCTCAGGAGGCTAAGATGGGAAGATCTCTTGAGCCTAGAAGTTCAAAGTTACAGTGAACTATGATCAGACTATAGCACTCTAGTCTGGGGGTTGGGGGCAGACCCTGTCTCTTTTTTTAAAAAGGAAGAAATTGGAATGAATTGCAGATAATTACAGTACCTACATATCATAGTAGACAGAGTCAAACATTAATAGATGGCATGAGAGCTAATTAAACACAATGTAAGAATATTATTGTTATTCTCCATCTTCCAACTAGAATAAGCAAATATAAACATATGTGTGAATTTATATATAATCCAATCCTTTCCTTACCTTAAGTATAAAAAACTGTAACTATTAGCCAGGCGAAGTGGCTCACACCTGTAATCCTAGCACTTGGAAGGCTGTGGTGGGTGGATTGCCTGAGCTCACAGGTACAAGACCAGCCTGAGCAAGAGCAAGGCCCTCTCTCTAAAAAATAGCCAGACCTTGGGGCAGGCACCTATAGTCCCCTCTAACTTGGGAGGCTGAGGCAAGACAATTGCAGGAGCCCAAGAATTTGAGGTTGCAGTGAGCTATGACACCACAGTACTCTACCGAGGGTGACCAAGTAAGACTGTCTCAACAAGTAAATAAATAAAAATTGTATAAGTATTTCAATGCTTACATTTTAAATGGGTTGCAATTTTAAAAATTAGATGTAATTTAGAATGCATTTTCAATAGAAACAATGTTATTAAACATGTTCCTAGATCTACCAGGAAGGATGAATAAAAAACCAATGGCATTATGTTAGGTATATAGCTGTTCACTGATTCAGGAGTAAGGAGAGCCGAGTATTAGTTTGAGTTCTACAGCTGTTAAAAGTTTTCAGATTCTGAACTTGCAAATGAAGCTAAACTAGGTGATATCTAAGATGCCTGTATACTCTGACGGTCTTTGACATAGAACCAGAAGCATCAGTTCAGAAAACTCATTCATAATTGACAGCAGCATTTCTATGCAAAATGAATTCTCAATTCTAAAACCAGGAAGATCTTTCCTTCAGTAAGGAACCATGTCGCCCTCCCTTATGTGAGAATGAGCCAAGGGGCTGTTAAGCTACACGCTGTCATCCCTGAGTATCCTGAAGGGGTTGGTTCCAGGCCTCCCAGTCAGACAACAAAAACTGAGAATGCTCAAGTTCCTTATACAAAGTGGTGGGGTATCTGTATATAACCTACGCAACCTCCTGTGCACTTTAAATCATCTCTAGATTATTTATAATACCTAATATAATATAAATGCTATGTAAATTGTTGTAGTGTTATTTTTCACTGTTTTTAAAATATTTTTGAACTGCAGTCAGTTGAACCCACAGATGCAGAAACCACACATACAGAGGGTCGATTATATTCCAACGACTTGCTTGTTCTCTACTTATTATTTCTTGTTCTCAACGTTTTTATTTTAGCATATGCTTTGTTCTAACATAACTACCCTTCTATATTCTGGAGCCAGAAAAGACAATATCTAAATCACTGCTCAAGAGTTTTAAATTGGGGGATAAAAAGCTGGGGAGGTGATGATGGTGGGGAAAGACAGAACTCCCAGAATGCCCTCTGTGTGCTGTTGCTCAAGGGAACCACACGGGCCTAGAAGAAAATAAATCAGAACTAGCCAACTTACAAAAGGTAAGTCCAGCAACATTTATTTATATATATATATACATATATGTGTGCATTTTTCTGTTTTAAAAGAAATAATAGGGGCTGGGTGTAGGGGCTTATTTATAACTGTAATCCTAGCACTCTGGGAGGTCAAGCTCAGGAGATGGAGACCAGCCTGAGGCAAGAGTGACACCTTGTCTTTACTAAAAACAGAAAAATTAGCTGGGTGTGGTAGCACAGGCCTGTAGTCCCAACTACTCAGGAGGCTAAGGCAAGAGGATAGCTTGAGCCCAAGAGTTTGGAGGTTGCTGTTAGCTAGGACACCATGGCACTCTACCCAGGGTGATGAAGTAAGATGCTGTCTCAAAAAACAAATAAACAAACAAAAAGAAAAGAAAGAAAGAAAGAATGGCTCTGTGCCTGTAGCTCAGCGGCTAGGGAGGCAAGCCACATATACTGGAGCTGCCGGGTTGGAACCCAGACCTGGCCTGCCAAACCACAATGACAACTACAACAACAAAACAGCTGGGCATTCTGCCGGGCACCTGTAGTCCCAGCTATTTGGGAGGCTGAGACAAGAGAATTGCTTAACCCCAAGAGTTTGAGGTTGCTGTGAGCTGTGACATCACAGCACTCTACTGAGGGTAACAGAGCAGTGAGACTCTGTCTCAAAAAAAAAAAAAAAAAGAAATAATGTAGTCATTCTCCATCTCTGTTGAGGGTATAATGTAAAATATAAGAGTAAGAATGAAGAATTTAAATCTGACAAATAGAAAGTTTTCCTAATAGAAACCAGTGACAGTCTCAGCGCCTGTGGCTCAAGTGGCTAAGGTACCAGCCACATACACCTAAGGTGGCAGGTTCGAATCCAGCCCAGGCCTGCCAAACAACAATGATGGCTGCAACTAAAAAAATAGCTGGGCGTTGTGGCGGGCGCCCGTGGTCCCAGCTACTTGGGAGGCTGAGGCAGGAGACCCACTTGAGCGTAGGAGTCGGAGGTTGCTGTGAGCTGTGATGCCACAGTACTCTACCCAGGGGAACAGCTTGAGGCTCTGTCTCCACAAAAAAAAAAGAAAGAAAGAAACCAATGACAAACAGAGAAATAAGTTGCCAAGTATGCTAGGTAAAATAATGGCCCCTCAAAGATGACCATGTCCTATTCTTAGAACTTGTGAGTATGTCAGCTCACAGGGCAGAGGGGATTAGGCTGCAGATGAAATCAAGGCTGCTAATCAGCTGATCTTAAATTGGGAGTGGTCAGGATTATCCAAGTGGGCCCAATGTAATCACAAGGGTCCTTTAAAAAAGGAATCTATCAGTCAGGGTAATGAGTACAGGACAGAGTGCAGTGAGGATTTGACTGGCCATTGCTCACCTTAAAGATAAAGAAAGGGGACCAATGGCCCAAGGAATGCAAGTGGTCTCTAGAATATGGAAAATAGGTTCTCCCCTAGAGACTACAGAGAGGAACACATCTCATCCAACACCTTGATTTTTAGTGCAGTAAAATACGGGTCACATTTCTGACTGGTAGAATTGTAAAAATAAATCTGTGTTGTAAAACATTAACTTCGTGATAACTTGGTACAGCAATAATACGAAAACAGATACCAAGACAGATATTCCATTTTCTTTTTTTCATATACCCCAGTGGATAAAAGACATTCCATTTTCTGTAAGCCCTTTAAAGTAGGATGTTCATCTGGGACACTTTATAAAAGATAACATACAAAATTCTTTCCATCCCTGTGGGTTACTAGGAAGGTCTGTATATTAACACCAGAACCAAAGAATTTTTAAAAAGTCAGAGACTGAACTTTAAGTGGAGTAGACAACAGCAAAGTGGAACACCTAGATCACATTCTCAAACTTTAACATGCATATTAGTCTCATTAAAACGTATTCTGATTCAGTAGGTCTGGAGTGGGGCCAGTCTGCATTCTGACAATGTCCCAGGTGATAATGGAGATGCTAGTCTTCACACCGCACTTGAATTAGCAAGGGGACAGATTGACCTCAGTCTCACAGATTTAGGTCTCTAAGCCTGTCAATACCACTCCGAATACACCACTCAAGAGTTTATACAAACTTCTGTTGAAGCTGCTTATCTTTCAGTTAGTCAGCTATTGGTTGGGACAACAATATTCTTTAAGATAACTATCCATTACAAAAAGAAATGTTTTCTCCATCTAATTCTGAAAGGTCCTTAAGAACCAGAATTCCAAACTTTGGTGAAAAATGACTGGTTCTATCTATGTCCTTACACATCTCATAGTTATTTTGACCTTTAACTAAATGTCTCCAAACATTTCTTCTACTCAAAGGGAAGTAGTGTGATTGGAGTCACAAATGCTAACTCTGAATCCTTGCCTTGCTAGCAAATGCTATGAAAATTTCAGCAAATTACACAATTCTGAGCTGCTTTCTTCATATGTAAAATGGGGGAAATAATGCCTATTTTGGTATTGTAGTTTAAGTGAGGGCATATGCTCATGTTCCACTATGTAAAAGGTGCTCAGTAAATTTTATTCTTCTTATCCAGTATTTAAATAACCTTTTGTTCATCTCAGTTAATTTTCCTTTCATTTAGCTGCCCTCCTCCATTCTGTTATAAGGAGAATCAATAGAAACTTCCTGGTGTTCCAAATATTGATTTGTTGTGAATTTGTACAAAGTAGAGTACTTTTCCTTTCTCCTATACTGCATCAAGATGTTTCAGCCTCCCCAAATCCTAAGTGGGCTATGCTGCACTATCCTATGAAACACCTCCCTTTTAGCCTCCAGTTCCTGATTGCAAGACTAATTTCATCTACAGTTTAACCCAATGCTTATTTTCAATATAACTTTCGACAGTGATGAAATGTTTCACTCTAAGCTGTCCAATACAGTAGCTACTAGCTACATGTGCCTCCTGAGCACTTAAAATGTAGCTAATGAGCTAGTAGCTATTATATTGTAAAAGCACAGATGTAACTTTCTACACAAGGTCATCAATTCAGACTAAGACCAAAATGCAAACAGTAAATTCTCTCAATTCACCCTTACTGATTTCTAATCCCTGTTAGAAGGATTGCCACCAAACATTTTAAGCAACCATGATACTCTTCCTGATCTAATATACCAGGGTCTTGTTTAGACTAAGAAACATTGCTAGTAATCACAATTAAAATGCTAATAATAGCTACAACAGCTCTTTCTTATTGAGGTGGCAAGTACTGTGTATACCACTTTGCCTAATGTGTGTTATTAACCATTTTCACTAGGTCAGCTACTTAATCCTCAGAAAATTTCAAGGTTTCATGTTGACATTTAATAGTTGTTTCTAAAGAAGTGTGAGCAAGAGTTTGACTGCTTTAGAAAGAGCGTGTAGTGTTTTTTCATAAGGGCTAGAGAAGGTACGTTGGAAAGAGGAGATAGGCATTGGGAATATCGTGTGATTATTACATTTTAATCATATAATCAAATATGTCTGTCAGGATTATTGTGGTTTAAATTACTCCAAGTTTGCCTTCCGCAAACAATACATTTTTCCAGTGTTTTCATCATCAGGCCTACAAACAGGCTTTGAGAGTGGGCTGCCATTCAATTTAAAGTACTTTGCAACTATCTATTATCATTTATTACATACACGGGGCGAACTATAGCAACGAAAGGGTCAATCAAGAGTTGTGCTCAAGGTCATCAGAAAAAGTGAGATTAGTACTGAAAAATTCTCCCCCGAAGTGATGGCTAGGGGTTTGGCCAAGTGTGAAGTGTGTGTGTGGGGGGGATCGTCTATCTGACGCCCCTCCAAGAAAACCTCAGAATGAAAATAAATGTCACAGCCCCAGGGGTGGACACATTTGGGTTTTTTGTGGTCTGCAGAAACACCAACGACGCTAACACAAAAATCCAGCATATCATACGTAAAATATAACCTTCCTCAGCTTTTCACACCTTTGGATGCGCAGATACTACTATTTTAAGGAAGGAGGCAAATCAGAGACTTATCTCCTTTTTCTGTTACCAAACACTCCAACAGTTTCTCCCAGCAACCTGATTCCAGGAGCATTTCTCTGCTCTTGAAAGTTCATCACTCCCTTCACTCAAAGAACAGAGTGATTAGGGACCTAATGAAGCAGCCCCACCAAAGTAGCAGCCACCAACCTGCCGGGGATAGTTGAGGCAGAACCACTTTTCGCAGCAGAAGGAATCCTCGCCGCACTATGGGGGTCGCCATCTTGGCACGTACCAAAAGGAGAAGTTTGGGGGGAGGTGTGGACAGAGGAAGGGGCGGGGTTACAGACGGATTGGACGAATCCCGTTCGGCGTTCTTGGGGGCTGGGCTCCTTTTCCCGGATCCTGCAGTTGGTACGGTCCGGGACAGTATGGCTACCTCGTTTAGGCCCTCGGGACAAGGTCTGCGGCAGGTGCTACGTATCTCTTTATATTCCGGGACAGGAGGCTCGGCCTCCCACTGTTGCCGCTGCCCTCTTGGAGGTATTGCACCTTAAACCTGTGGGAGAAGGGGAGGCATGGGAAAGAAGGGAGTGTTAGACCCCAGCAGGCATCTTTCTGGAGCAGTCGCAGCTCCTCAGTCGCACACTGCCCTGGAGAGCGTCCTTGCTCTCTAATTGTGCGTAAATGCAACAGTGGCCTCTGGGCGTCGTGGATGTACCCCCATTTTCTGGAAACAGAAGGATGTCTGGGGTATTGGCCCTGGGGTTGTAGTACTCCCTAAGACGCAGCGAGCTTGCTCTCCGGGAACTTTCTTGCTCCTTTGGGTGTCCTTTCTTTGCAGTGTTTGGGAGTGGTGGTCTTAGACTCCCCGAGTTTGAAGCCTCAGTTCTATCAGTCTAAGAGATCTTGAGCAAGTCCCATCTTCAAAATTATCCCTTGACATTTTTATGAAAACGATTAAATCTGAAAGTGATAAAGTATTTTGTCAGGTGTTATTTTAATGCATTTTGCTTACATTAATTCCTCACCTTTAGAGGTAACACCCAGTGCAAGAGGTACGGTTCTTTTCTTACACTTACAGAGGAGGAGACAGTAAGGTTAAGTAATTTGCCCAAGATCAGAGGGAACTAACTGGTACAGGTGGAATTTGAACATGTCCAGTAGTAGGGACCTGGACTCTACTGGTTCTTTACCACTTCCCTGGACTGCCTTTCCATAAATAAACTGCAGCTTTTATTGTCACTTGTTACTACAGCACATAGAATAGGATTTTTAGTGGGTGATTCTTTGGCCAAACTTCACCAGTTTTACCTCATTCACAGCTGAGGATCCTAATAAAAGGATGATGTTTCCTAAATCTACCAAGCTTTGATCAGTGGTTGCTGATGTATCATGAGGATTTCTAGAGTACAGATCTGAGAGCCATGACCCCCACATGTCATAAATAACAAAACTGGGAGTTGCAGCGGTTACAGTTCAGCGTTTTCCCTTATATAGGGTATCCTAAAAGTTGCCCCTTAAGTTGCCATGCAAAGGAAAAAAAGGAAAACTGTAGCTAAATGCACCTTTATTTATAAAGTAATCATTACAAAATTTTACAGAGGTGGCCAACATGTAGAGAATATTTTTTAAAATTTTATTATGAATATTTTGTATATAAAAATACAATCAACTACAATTTCCCATTTTTCCTTTGGCAACTTTAAGGGCCACTTTTAGGAGACCTTGCAGGGTGTGCTTCTTTTGAGATAAGAACCAGAAATAGGGCAGTGCCTGTGGCTTAATGGGTAGGGCGCCAGACCCATATACCGAGGGTGGCATGTTCAAACCCAGCCCCAGCCAAACTGCAACAAAAAAATAGCCAGGCGTTGTGGTGGCCACCTGTGGTCCCAGCTACTTGGGAGGCTGAGGTAAGAAAATTGCCTAAGCCCAAGAGCTGGAGGTTGCTGTGAGCTGTGACGCTGCAGTACTCTACTGAGGGCGATAAAATGAGACTCTGTCTCAAAAAAAAAAAAAAAAAAAACCAAAAAGAGATTTGCATTTAAATGATAGCTATTTTTTTTATGCCCTTGTTACCCCTTAACCACATGGCAAATGCCTGTTGGTCCTTCACATCCCAGTGTCCTGTCTACCAATCCCCACATAGAATTAAACACTACTACCTCCTTTCTCACACACAAAAATTCTCTTGCCGAGGATTTGCTTTCTCAGAATTTCCCCCCACACTGGGGTTACTGTCATATTCGTACCTGTCTGTATGGATCTTTTATAGCAGATGAGGATAAGATCAATTAACTAGAGGCAATCAAGCTCTACTTAAGTTATTTGCTAATTATAAAACAGCCAAAATGATTGTACTTTTTTTCTTTCTCTAATTTTTAGCTAGAAGATACCTACTTACCGATAATATTATAAAATTAAAAGAATTTCAGCATAACAAGGTGACTGTTGCCCATAATCTTCCTGGCACCAAAGGTAATAGAATCTATTTTGTTAATTCTTTCATAGATCTGTCATTCTGGTTTCCTCTATCTTCTCTCTGTTCAGTGTCTCCTTCTGTGACCCTATGTCTCAGAAAAAGTTGAGACCATTTATTCTTAGATGCCTAATCTACATTCACCTTTCATCTCACATTGTACTACTATAAAGTCTACAGCTCTCCTCTTATCCTGTCTGAAAGGGCTGCACTCGACTGACCGGCAGAGATCTCACAGACCCCCGAGGTTTGTCCAAAAGGTCTTTATTGGCGAGGGAGGGATGCTACAGAGCAGCACCAAGGAGGAGGGAGGAGAGAAGAGAAAAGAGGAGAGAAAGGAGAGAGAGATCAAAAGAAAAGCGCACCCTTATATAGGTTCGGTTAGGGCAAGTCTTAGAATGGTGACCGGATAGTAGAATAGCCAATAAGGAGTTACTGCTCTGGTGTGAAGAGCCATTGGGGACGGGCCATAAGTTTGAAATTTTCAGTGGGTAATTGGATGAGGTAAGTTTTATGATTGGGAGATAAGGAGATGTTCAGCGGGCAACTCCCTGTTGAAAGGAGCTGTAACTTTAAGAGTGAGACAACTAGTCTTGGTCTGTTTGAAAGCAGGAAGGGGCTTTCTGGGGCAATTACCTAACACCATCCCCCATGATCCTGAAGAAAGACTAAACCTAGTGCTACGGATAGTCCTTTCTAGATCTACAGATCTACGTCACTCAAAGTGTGGTTCTAGGAATAGCAGCATCAGCCTCTGTTGGGTGGTTGATAGAAATGCGGGTAGAAAGGCCACGATTTATACGTACAATAAAGTTGAAGGACCATAGAGGACTGGCTTTCAAACTTTGTGTAGAACCTTCAGTGAAAACTGCATTTTAGGTTGCATCTCCAGTACATACAAACGTATCTACATATAAATGAAATCAAATGAAACAAAAGTGCTGTGTGGTAATGCATTAATAGTTTTCATTCTGTGCTGAACTAATCAGTATGATCAAAGATTTCTTAAACAGGAGAAACTTGATAATATGAAATCTGGGGATGGCTTTGAAAAAAATCCAGCTTACAAGGCTACAAGTGAATCTTTCTAAGAGTAGAATGTGAACGTTTTAAAATAATAACTAAGAAAATGACATGAAGGCTATGTTAACCAGTTTGATGGAAGTGTTTCGGATTGTGTGTGAAAACCCCACACTGTACCCCAGAAGTGCATTAATGTACATAGTTTCCATTCAATAAAAAAAGAAAAGAAAAATATCCAGCTTGTTTGGGGAGTGTAGAGGAAACAAAATTAGCAAAATATTGGTGATTGTTGAGGCTAAGTAATGGGCACTTAAGGGAACTATCATTATACTGTTCTCTCTACTTTGGGGTATGTTTGCATATTTATTATAATAAAGCTGAAAACATAAGAATACCACCCTAGATTCTATTCTTGTTCAGCATCTGAGAAATCATTTTGCATTTATTCCCTCCCTCCTACACATCAAGTTTTTCCTAGTACTTCAAGCTGCTTTATGAACATATCTAAGACTTTTTAAATGACTTTTCTTTGTGTTTTTATTTTTTTTGAGACAGAGTCTTACTCTGTCACCTTGGGTAGAGCGCCGTGGTGGTGTACCTCACAGCAACCTCAAACTCTTGGGCACAAGAGATCCCCTGGCCTTCAGCCTCCCCAGTCGCTGGGACTATAGGTGCCCACCACAATGCCCGGCTAGTTTTTCTATTTTTAGTAGAGATGGGGTCTCGCTCTAGCTCAGGGTGGCCTCCAACTTCTGAACTCAGGCAGTCCACCCACACCAGCTTCCTAAAGTGTTATGTTAGAATCATAGGCATGAGCCACCACACCCAGCCTTAAGGACTTTTCTTTATCCCTCTTGACTTTGTCAGCTCCAGGCCCAGCTCTCCCTCCTCTAACGGCCACCTGTCTCTGAGCACCTGACTAGCACTTGCTGTCTCCATTCCCTCACAGTCCAGTCCTCCAGAATCAGGGTACCTTCCTGCTCCACTAATCATATTAACACACAACACTCCCTACAGGACAGAAAGGTAATCCTTAGGCCCAGGGAGAGAATATCACTGCTTTAGTAGACTCAGTCTAGATTTCACTTCAGTCCTTTCTTTTTACCCCAGGTATTTTGGAGCTATGTGAGGTTTGCAATTAAGGCTCCAGGTCATTGTCTAGTCATCATTTCCAATTGTCATTGTCTTCATAAGACTGTACGGTTGTGCACATGTTCCGTAAGGCAGTTAACATAATCACTGCCAATCTACTCCATTGTTAGACTGCTATTTATAAAATCCTGCCAGCCTTTTGTCACTTGAAGAACTCCCAGGGTACTATGTTGTATGCCACACGATGCACATACATACTCACCCCCCTGGCTTCCCAGCTCTTTGGATCCTACCCTTTCACTGGGTCCAGTGTAGTTTCTTGTTAATCTAGTCACAGCTCTTCCCTCCACACCTTTCACTCCAGTTCTATTCTGTTACTCATGCTAATACCTAGAATGCCCCCACCTCTGTTTCTCTAACCCTGTTTAGCCCCTGTGCCCTCACTGGTATCTCTCCTCTCCCACCAAACCTACTCCAGGGATTCTGTTTTAGAAAGTCTTTTTTTTTTTTTTTGAGACAGAGCCTCAAGCTGTCCCCCTGGGTAGAGTGCTGTGGCATGACAGCTCACAGCAACCTCCATCTCCTGGGCTCAAGTGAGTCTCCTTCCTCCACCTCCCAAGTAGCTGGGACCACAGGCGCCCGCCACAATGCCCGGCTATTTTTTCGTTGCAGCCATCATTGTTGTTTGGCAGGCCCAGGCTGGATTTGAACCTGCCACCTTAGGTGTATGTGGCTGGCGCCTTAGCCACTTGAGCCACAGGCGCCGAGCCAGAAAGTCTTGACTCAGCACCTGTAGCTCAGTGGCTAGGGCACCAGCCATATACACCAGAGGTGGTGAGTTCAAACCCAGCTCAGGGCCTGCCAAACAACAATGGCAACTACAACATCAACAAAAAAATAACTGGGCATTATGGGGGATGCCTGTGGTCCCAGCTATTTGGGAGACTGAGGCAGGAGAATCACTTGAGCCCAGAAGTTTGAGGTTGCTGTGAGCTGGGATGCCGCAGCACTCTACCGATAGCAACATAATGAGACTCTGTTTCAAAAAAAAAGAAAGTCTTGAGTGGGCCTGGGCTGTCTGCTGACACACAGCAGCTCTCAAGGCGATCAGCTAGTGATGGGGGCTGTGTGTCTGAGCCCTTCTCATGCCCTTGGCAGTGAGTGGGTTTAGTGAGGAGCTGCTTCTCCCTGAAGTCAGACTCTTCACGATCCTAGTCAGCCTCAGTGATGGGCACTGTACTGTGCTTTCTTCCAGAAACCTATTTTAAAAAGTGGGAAGAGAAATTGACCCAGGACAAGCTTATCTTGAAGGAGGAGTTGAGAACGTTGCTTCATTTGTGTGAGTCCCGGGATGACATGGAACTGGCTAAACGTGTCATTTATAGGTGAGGCATTTCCTTAAAATTCTTCCACTGTCATCTCTTCTTGCCGTTTTCTTTCCCTGAGCAATCTTATCCATTTCCAAGATTTTAACTATCAGCCTCTGTACTGATGACTTCCAGAACTCTTGTACAAATGCCTCTAGGCATTTATTTTCATTTGTTGAAAGACAAAAAAATAATTATTGCATTCTTACTACATGCCAGGTGCTGAGAATAGAAAAACAGATAATTTGTGTCTGAAGAAATCACCAGCCTATTCACTTAACTCCACTATCCCGTGGGGCTTCAAATTCCACATGTACAAATTTATGCCTCCTCTTGTGTTTTCTGTCTCCCTGTCTAGTCAGTCAGGGCAGATAATTTGGAGCCTCTTACCCCGAATCTCATGGCTTCTCCTTCCTGTTATTAAGAACCTCCACTTGGTTTCTCTCATCTCTAGCCCTTCTCTTTTCACCCCTATTAACAGTGTCTTAGTTCAGGCTTCAGTATCTCTCACTCGGATCACTGCACTGCTGACTCTTCCTCCTCCAGTTTTATGCCTCTTGAACCTTTTTTGATCCCATATTAGAATTTCCTGTGTCAGAGAGAACTCAGATGTAATTATCGCCTGCTGTTGGGAAAGCCAGCAAAGGTTTCGCCTAACAGGGAGCAGTGTGACATCAAATCAACAGGCTTCAGTTGCTGCTTCAACAGTGGCTTTTCACCATTCTTTTTTTTTTTGGAAACAGAGTTTCACTTTGTTGCCCTTGGTAGAATGCTGTAGTGTCCCAGCTCACAGCAACCTGAAACTCTTGGGCTTAAGCTATTCTCTTGCCTCAGCCTCCCAAGTAGCTGGGACTACAGGTACCTATCACAACGCCCAGCTATTTTTTGTTGCAGTTGTCATTGTTGTTTAACTGGCCCGGGCAGGACTTGAACCCACCACCCTTGGTGTATGTGGCTGGCACCGTAACCACTGTGCTATAGGTGCCGAGCCCTTTTCGCCATTCTTTAAAGATGCATTTCCATATTTGGACCTGTATTTATATTGTATATTTATAGAGAGAAATACAAGATGATCATATAGGGAATACTGGAAGATTATATACCTAGAGTTAACTGTCCTCTGGGAATTATATATTTTTTTGGTTGTCTAAGTGTATATCTTTCTGATTTCTCAAACTTGTCTATAATGGGCAGTCTTAATTTTATATGAAAAAATATTAATGTTACTTTTAAAGTAAAAAAAAAAAAAATCAAATTAAATCTGCTGAAAATTTGAAAAACACCAAAACAGTAGAAAGAAAAAGTATATATCACAGATACAGTTTCAGATTCTGTTGCTGCATAACAAACCATGCAAGAACTTAATGGCTTAGAATATTGACTATTATTTTTCATAATTCCGTGGGTCAGGATTTGAGTCTCTTCTCTACTGGGCAGCTCTTTGTTGGTGCTGGCTGAAGGCAACGTACCCAGCGGGTAACTGGGCTGTGCTGCAAGGTCTAAGAAGGCCTCTCTTGTGTTTCTGATGCCTCAGTGCTGTTCCACGTGGCCTCTCCCTTCCTCCCTGTAGTGCCTCATCCTTTATTCATTCAGCTTTAGCCCTCAGCACAGGTGAGCTAGTGGGCTTGTGGAACTGCCCAGAATTTGCACACCTTCTCCTGTTCACAGCAAGTTACTGGAGCTGACCAAAGTCAAGGAGAAATGGATTCTACCTCTGGGTGGATAGAGCAGCATGCCTATGTAGGAAGGGAAGATTGGTGACAGCCATCTCTGAGGCCCATCTCCTATGTCTATACAACCACTGTTAATATTTTCATATGTTTTTCGTAGGTTATTTTTTCTATGCAAAGACTTTGTGGGTTTGGTAGACATAGTTATAATAATTACTATATGTGATACAATTTTTTCATTTTCTAAGTTAATATTATAACATAAGTATTTTCTTGTTAATTATATGCTTAGGAATCATATTTTGATGGCAATATCCTATTCCATTGTATGTTAGATATTTTGATTAACTGTGTCCCTATGCATTTTGTTATGAATATTTTGTTACCGGTTCATTTTGTTATAAACTTTATAACTGCTAGATTATTTTCCAAAATGATTATGCTAATTTACAGCCACACTATTTCAGCAAACCTAATTTCTATATTTCACTTTCACAAAGTTAAGTCATTTAAGATCCTCTGGGCTGTTGTCCTCTCGCTCTTTTTCTACCCCAAATTATAGGCATTTGTAAGGATAGTAGGATGAGATAAAAATTCTGAACACTTTTCTGCTCGTCATCATAAACATTCAAGTACGACTTATAATTCCTTTATTGATGTAATAACTCTTTGCCCAGTGGTTGCCCTTTCCCTGCTTGTGGACAGCTGAGCAGGTGGGAAGACGAGTGGGCCCATGGGTTAACCATCCTGTTCTCTCCCTCTGTCAGGCAGCCCACTCTGGGAAAGGGGAGTCATGAACTGAAACATACACTGTTTGTTGACCCCCAAATGAGGAGCACCTTAATCCCCTCATAATCTTGACCAAATACTGTCGTGTTGTTTAGAGAGGGTTTTTGATCCTCTTAGTCGAATATTTCTTATCGAGAAGGCGATCCATTATTTCTTTGACTTTCTAGCACTTTTATTAGTGTGAATGCCATTTACAATGTGAATGGCAGATTGGGAAAATTTCTGGTTTTGCTTTCTTTTGTTTTTAATCTGGCACAAGTTTCTTATGAGACTATTTACTGAAATATGTTGGCTTTTGAAGATGCTTTCCTTAGCATGCCTTACCACTTTATAAAAGCTAACATGTATTGAAGACTTGGCTATGTGCCAGATGCATCGCCTCATTTAACCCTCACAAAAAGAACTCTTTCATTTTACAGATGAGGAAACCGAGACACAAAGTGGCTAATTAATTTGCTCATGGTTACATAGTTTGTAACAAGAAGAGTTTGGGATTTGAACCATCAATTGGGAACCACAGTCTAAAAACCCTTAATCATTATACTATTTTGCCTTCTGATAACTTGATAAGTGTTGTAATGAGGCAATGAATATTATCGGTAACTTCTGTAATTGAATCATGAAATATGTCTTTAAAAGTACACATCTTCTTTCTATTTAGCAGTACTTACATTTAGAATAGACTAGCCATAATGCTACTCTGACTTTCATTGGTGATTTTTAGCAGAAGAAAAAATGTATTCTGTTGTTTAAAGTCAGAGCTTTTCTCCATGGTATTTTAGGATCATTTGTTACGTGAATTTATATGAATATGGAGATGCATAATGAATAAATTATCCTAAGATCTGATTTTATTATAATGATGAGTTGCTTCTTTTTTCCAACTGATGGTCCTCTTGGTGTCTAAAGCAGAAAGAGTTGATGATTGAAAGTAAGTTTAGGCCGGGCGCAGTGGCTCACGCCTGTAATCCTAGCACTCTGGGAGGCTGAAGCAGATAGATTGCTTGAGCTCAGGAGTTTGAGACCAGCCTAACAAAAAGCGAGACCCTGTCTCTACTAAAAATAGAAAAACTGAGGCAAGAGGATTGCTTGAGCCTGAGTTGGAGGTTGCTGTGAAGTATGACACCATGGCACTCTACCCAAGATGACAGCTTTAGATTCTGTCTCAAAAAAAAAAAGAAAAGAAAGAAACAAAGTTTACACTGGTGGTTTACAGTTCTGCAGTTCTCACTGGCTCCTATAGAAATCTCAAGCCACGTATAAGACATTGTTGTCTTTAAAACTATTCTTTTCTTAAAATGAAAAATTTCAAAACTTAAACTTATTTAGCGAGGTGATCATAGCATGCATATGTGTGTTTCCCCAAGCTTAGATTGCTGTAAATTGCAAATGCATTTGTTGGCTGTGGGTTGAACACGCATTATGCCCCACCCCCTTCCTTGGTATACTTTAGAAATATGAGTCAAACATGAGAACAGAGAAAATGAAACAGCAAAATCACCCCGGAGGAGTCCATGAAGCCCTAACCTTCAAGATGTTTCCAGAAAGCTGATTATGATTTTTACTATCAGATGTCGATGTAATCTTTTTGTGCCTGATTACAAATATACTCCAGGATTCCTCTGCTTGTTCACGGCTCCCCTTTTCTCCTTTCAGACCCAGAGAGTGCCTCGTTCTTTATTGTCTCCATAGCACCTGGAGACACTATCTGTGTCTGTCCTTTTTCCTGTGTTGTACCTTCTAGCTCATTGAATCATTTTTATTTACAGGTACCATGCAGAGAACAGAAATTTCACTTTGGGAGAATATAAGTTTGGACCACTTTTCATGAGGCTGTGTTATGAGTTGAACCTTGAGGAGTCTGCCCTGGCACTCATCAAAGACCAGGTTATTGTTTCCCGATTGCTTTCACTGCTAACATGATAGCATGTTTTGGTGATGTTGGGAAAGGCATCTCTTCCATACACCTTATTCCTGGGTTAGAATTTCAGAGAGGGGGCACCCAACCGAATGAGTGAGCTTCTGCAATTATTTTTAAAGTCCCTGGAGTCAGTTCATGTGAAGAGGTGTAGGGCTCTATACATTAGGTATAAGTTAGGTGTGGACGAGGTGCAGGTGCAGATTACAGGGTGTCTACCTATTCTGGATGTGTGTCAACACATCTTCTCACAGGAGCTTTCAGAGGAGAAGAATTTGGCATGCTGCCATTTTAAGACTGATGTTTTTGGCTCAGCACCGGTGGCTCAAGTGGCTAAGGCTCTAGCCACATACACCTAATGTGGCAGGTTCGAATCCAGCCCAGGCCCACCAAACAACAATGACAGCTACAACCAAAAAAGAGCTGGGCGTTGTGACAGGCACCTGTGGTCCCAGCTGCTTGGGAGCTGAGGCAGGAGGCTCGCTTGAGCCCAGGAGTTGGAGGTTGCTGTGAGCTGTGATGCCACGGCACTCTACCCAGGGGGACAGCTTGAGGCTCTGTCTCAAAAAAAAAAAAAAAAAAAAAAGACTGACATTTTTGTCCTTCACTTGTGCTCTCTTTCAATTTTGCTTTGTATTCTTATTTCTGATTGAAGACTATATTTGTAAAGAGCTTTTCTGTTTTCAAAATGCTTTCACAGATGTGTTTTTCCCCCTAAAAACAAAAATCAATATTTTTGCAGTTACTGGTTGAATGCTTACTGTGTTCTCAGCATTGTGCCTACGCGCCTTCCATGTTTGATTTTACTTGTTCCCCCATATCAGAAACATTTGTTAAATTTGGGGGCTGAGGCTGGCCATGAGGTATATTTTAGCACATTTAGGAATTTGCGTGCAGTTGTTCTTCTGCCTCTTACTCTTTCCCAAACTGTTAACCTAGGCTTGCCCTTCTTTAAGGACACCTGTGCGCTAGAAAGATGCTCATATCCATAAGGAGAGAAAAGATGGTTTCAGAATAATACAGATAGTTTGATCCTATTTTTTTCTAAAAAAAAAAAAAAAATCTGGAAAGATACACACTAAACCACTGCTTTTCTTTGGGAGTAGAGTTGTACAAAATTCTCACTTTTTACTTTATACATTTTTGTATTGTTTGACTATTTAATAAACATGTTAATGTGATATGTAGTATAACGTAATGTTGATGTTCTTTTAATTAAATTTTAGCTATGAGTATGATGGTAAAAACAGGAATAAAAAATAAAGTGAAAGAAAAGGGGTTTTTTAACCTACTTGTAGATGAAGAATTTAAGTGTAAGTTAAAGTTTTCTGCAGTAGAATGAACTGAATTAGAGCAGGTGACCTAAGGCCTGATTCTGCTTTTGCCCTCACATGTATTTCCTACTCTCAGCCCTACAGTGCTCCCAACGTGGTAGCCTCTAGCCACATGTACTTACAAAGCCCTTGGACTATGGCTAGTTCAAAGTTACCTGTTCTCTAAGTGTAAAATGATGGATTATCCATTCTGTGTGGATAATACTCAAAAAAGAAAACAAAACTTGAGCAAGTCACATTTAATGATATATTTGAATATCATATAAAAAGGAGAATGTCAACTATCATCATAATTTTTTATATTGGTTATATGTTGAAATTACGTCTTGGATATAGAGGGTTAAATAATCTATTTCCTTTTACCTTTTAAAATGAGGCTACTTGAAAATTTAGGATCACAGATATAGCTCACACTGGTGGTTTAATATATTTCCATGGGACAGTCTCCTCTCCTCCCACTGTCCCCTTGCTCACTTCCCTCTGGGCCTGCTTGTATGACATTGCTGTGAACTATTGTACCATGGCATTCTACCAAGGGCAACAAAGCAAGACTGTCTCAAAAAAAAAAAAAGAAAGAAAGAACGGAAAACTACTGTTTCAGTAAATTATTTCAAAAAGCGAGTAATCAATTCAGTATTATCTGTTTACCTCAGTCCTCAAGTATATTTATAGGTGCCATTTTTTGTTAATAGTTGGGGCCCAGGTTGAAGGACCACCCTTCCAGGATTAATTGGCTCCTTTCTTTTCTCCTAAGCATGGCAGAGCTGTGTTTCATAAAGACATCTTCACTATACTTTGGAAGCCCAGGGATATCTTGCTTCTTGTTGAGTGTACCCGTTCCCATTCTCTCAGCAGAGAGGGGGCAGCATTTTAACTTTTTTCCAAAATAAATCCTTGATGCATCAGTTTGTTAAAGAATTTAGAAGGCCAAATGAATAAAGTATGCAGGATGAGAAAACCTGGATAGGTAAGCTAACAGTATAAATAGTTTTAACTGTTAACCAATCTGTGTTATTCTTCTTTATCAGAGTTTACGAGGTTTCTTCTCAGACAGCACATCATACAATATTTTGATGGATATGTTATTTATGAAGGGTGAATATGAAAGTAAGTACTGCAGTTTATGTTTGCTGAAAAATTCTGTTGCCTTTGCTGGTATAGTAATTAGGGGGGAAAGGGCCGATGCAGAAATGACCTTATATTTCTGATGAGTGGCTGAATCATGGAGACCTCATTCTTGAAGTTGAAAACATTGCATTGAGTGCCATGCCTTAAACTAATGATTCTAGATTTTATTTATGCTAAAATTATAGCACATGTAAAAATATTAGTTCTTCCTGAATGACCTGATAATTTATTTTAACATTTAGTGAATAGCTAACTGACTTTGAGAAGTAGCTTTTAGTGTGTTGAAATATACTTTTTAGTTGATGGTGAACAGATGAGAGCTTCAGTAGCCAACAGTGGGGGAACTCTGACTTTGCTAAAATTCATCTAATATTGTTGATCTACCCCTCACTTTTGACAGGTGCTTCAGAAGTATTGATAGAGATGAAAAACCAAGATGTGAAGTTCAGCAAAGATACCTACGTCCTTGCTTTTGCAATTTTCTACAAACTGGTAAGACTGTTTCCCCTTAACTTTCAGAGCATGTCAGTAGTGTTTGAGAGAGGATTTCTTTTTTTCTCTCTCCACAAAGAAAATTTAGTTCCTCTGAGGTCTGTTTTCCATCTGGTGCAAATATTTTAATTTTAAATGTATTCATTTTTAGAAAGCTCAAGTTAGCCTCATCAGACATCTTTATCATGGGAAAAGCAATTTAATCATTTTTCACCCTTGTTGGCGATCATGTGGATAAGGAGAATAAGAGGAAGTGTGTTGGGTTTAAGCTCTGCTCTGGAGCCATCTTGCATGCTGGACTCTTACCAGATCCCTCTTCTCATACTTCAGTAATAAACTCAAGGACTACCTTGTCCTCATCTGTAAAGATACTGTAATCAACGAAGCTACAAGTGGCATTTATTTTCCTCCAAATATCCCTGGCTTATGCTCTGTCAATATCACCTACCTGGCTCTCTCTCTCCTGCCTCTCTCTGCCTTTCTTCCCTACTCTCTCTCTCTTCTCTTCCCCTCCCCACTCTCTCCTTATCTCTCTTCCCTCTTTTTTCTCCTCTTTTCTCTTCTCTTTTCTCTCTTCCCTGGGGCTGCTCTGCATCCTTCCTCCCCCCACCAATAAAGACCTTTTGTACAAAAATATATATATATATCACCTACCTGGTAAGTGTAACAGGGGCTGATCTTGTTCTTAGTGGATGCAGGATCCACTCTCCTCACTTTAGTATGAGGTCCTTGAGACTTCTTTATATCTCAGCACTTAACGCAGTGTCTGGGTCTTTAATAAATATATGTGACTTTAAAATAAACTCCTTGAAGACAGAGACCTGACTTATTAAAAGTCCTTTTATCATTACTGTACCAGGATTGTTTCTTGCACATAGAAACTTTTTCTTCAGTACTTACTGAATGAATGAATGATAACTGAAATAGTGACATAACCAAGATTCAATGTATTACCGTAACCTGACTTTGGAAACCTTATACAGAAAACAAAGGAACGCCAAGCGAGGTAGAAGACAATAGGCCATGAAAACCTTCCCTACAGAGTGTAGCAATCCAGTTTTCCGAAATGAGGGACAGCTGGGTTGCAGTGGCGAGAAAACCAACTGGGAATTGAGAAATTTGGACTATGGTCTCAACTTTAATATTAACTGGCTTATATAGCTCTGAATTGATCACTTATCTCATTTGTAAAATGAGAGAGTTGAATTCACGTGTCAGCACACTTTTTTTATTAGTATAAAAATCCAGATAGTAAATACTTGAGGCTTTGGGGCCCACATACAGTCTCTTCCACATGTGGTCTCTGACACACACTCTTCTTTGTTTTTACAAGCCTTTAAAAATGTAAAAACCTTTCTTGGTGTAGGCTGGATATGGCCCTCGGATAGTTTGCTGACCCCTGGATTGGATAATCCTTTCCTCAGACCATTCTATGATTCTGTAAAACACAAGGCCACAGAATACGTGGCACCAGAGAGCATCAGTTACTCAGCATTGTAATTCCCAGTTTTCTTGTCAACGTGAGGGTGGCTCCCTGAGTATACGCTGAAGTAGGAAGAATTTAATTCTACTTAGGAAGAGCCAGAGCACTTTTCTCTCCAGTGTTGGGTCCAAGCATAACTTGTTTCACTCCATGAAGATGAGTTGAAAAATTGAGCCCATTGTCCAGTACCAGTTCCTCATCACTTCTGGGAGCTGTTATGGCTCATCAAACTCAGACTTGATTTTGAGGGTTTGAGTTGTGACACATGTCATGACAGACAGAGGTGCACAGATGCCACTGTCTTAAATCTTCTCCACCTACAACATGTACAGACCATTGCTGTCTTGCTGGTTTTTGTATCATGCATATTCCTTTTTTTTAAGGTTTCTATTTTCATG
The DNA here is from genome assembly GCF_000181295.1 of Otolemur garnettii. Taxonomy (NCBI): domain Eukaryota; kingdom Metazoa; phylum Chordata; class Mammalia; order Primates; family Galagidae; genus Otolemur; species Otolemur garnettii. The sequence goes on from NW_003852412.1 coordinate 6,740,729, forward strand.
GGATTCTTTGATAATCTATGTTCAAATCAGTGTTCATGTTTTCAAATATTGGACTTATGTGGATATTTTCAGATTAGAAATCCACCTGGAAAGTTTCCTGGTGTTGTTAGACCTTGCTCTGCTGTTTGATACAACAGCTGACTCTGTACTTTTAGTTATGGGGCCCATATTTATACAAAGAGACCTGTATGTTTGCCGATGAGAACTGCCCCAAGTTAGAAAATTGACAAGGAGCTTGAAAATAAAGTTAATTTAGATTCCAGCCACTAACATGTCAATAACCTGGGCGAATTGCAAATAGTCTGTATGTCGGGATGTCCAATCTGTGGCCCGGGGGCAACATACTCATTTTGTGGAGACTTTTTTGTTTATCTATGGTGTCAGTTATCACAAAAAGTAGACACAGACCTTTTTATTTGCTAATGAGCTTTCATTAGTGTTTGTATATTTAATGTGTGGCCCAAGACAATTCTTATTCTTCCAGTGTGATTAAAAAAAAAAAAAAAAAGGTCGGATACTCCTGCTCTATGTGGAGCTTAATTAATTAATTAATTGATTAATTTTTAAACTTTTTTTTTTTTTCAGTTTTTTGGCCAGGGCCAGATTTGAACCTGGCACCTCCAGTATATGGGGCCAGCGCCCTACTCCCCAGGCACCACCCTGGAGTTTAATTTTTGAAGTGTTCTGAGATGCTCCCTGGGAAATTCTTACAAAAGAAAATCTGAACTATAAGCACCGTTATTCATTTTATTACACTTAAAGATTCATGACATTTATCGAGCAATCTTATTTCCTCACAGAATAGCCCCGAATCTCTCAAAATGTGTACTATGTTAAGAGAAGAAGCTCTGATCAAAGGAGACGTTCTCTCCAGGAGAGCATCCTGTTTCGCCGTGGCATTAGCTCTGAATCAGGTAAGGCTTTGGGGGGCACCTGTGTAAACTGGGTAGGCAGAACTTCACTACTTTCATTTGTTCTTGCTTTAGCTTTTCCCTTCCTGACTATATTGTTAATAAAAAGTGCCCCCCCCCCAAAAGCTGCTCCCCTCACTGTACCCAATGCCTTTGTTGCTGTGGCAACCTACATCTATACTTATGCCTGCAAAGAATGTTTTCATTTATAGTGTTGGCCAAGATCTTGCAGAGAATCTGGGAGGAAAGCTGTACCCTGAGAGAAATTTCTCAGGTAATTAAATTGAAAATTGCAGTGATCCGTTTACTTTGTAATATTCTCAAAAAGTGGTTTAATTTAATGCTCTCCAAAGCTGAATCCATCTCATTCAGATGAATGAGGGCTTGTGGGTTAGCCCGTTATGGACGTGGGATTCATCATATATATATTTCCTTATTAGTCCCAACTACTATTACTTGCATGAGGCTTTAGCGATCACAGAGCTGCTCCCCTCACTGCACAGATAGAAGCAGCTGAGACCCAGAGAGAAGAGGGGACCTCCTTGAGGTTACACCTCAGTGAAGTACAGAGTTACAGCTGGAGCCCTAACACTCTTTCTTTCATCAGAGACCCCCCCCCCCGCCTTCTTCTAAGATGTCCTATTCCAAAGCCTAAAAAATATGAAGTACTTTACACATTTACTATGTAGTAAGAGGCAATTTTAGTACAGAAAAATAGTAACCAAGCCAGGTTATTTACCAGGTTGATAAATACGTGCGTATACCTGGCTCTTGTTTATCATTAGTTAGAAATCAAAATACGAGGGTGATCCCACTTCCATATACTGCTGGGAAAAGTCACTGAAGAATGAAGACTTAAGAGGATGCCCCCTTACCAGGCTTCAACTGGGCCATCACCATTTCTTCAACTTTCTAAGCTTCTCTCTTTGTCCAGGGAAATTACTTTGTCTACTTCATCTGTCATGAGCTGAGTGAGATGAATTAAAGTATTTTCTAAGCTGTGTCCCAAAAGTTGCCCCTAAAGTCACCATACATAGGGGAAATGGGAAATTGTAGCTAAATACCTTTATTTGCCAAATATTCATTACAAAATTTTATAAAATACTCTCTGCATGTTGGCCGCCTCTTTGTAAAATGTATGGGATGTTGCTGTGGGGAAGTCTGGGACCTGCCAGATTTTTTCCCACTTCTTACTGTTGTGACCTTATTCATTTTTCTTATTTCTGTCCTCCATGCCCATGGAAATGTTTTTCTAATAGGGTTTCTTAGTCTGCCAGTTATTTTCTTTTTTTGTTTTACTGTACTTTTTTCTTTCTTTTTCAAAATATTATCTTTATGGAGGTTCTTTTCTGATTACTTGCCATTGAAAGATGTAAGTTTCTTTTAGACCAGCTGTTTGCAGGCACCATTGACCTGTTATAGACAACAGGCTTTCCCTGCGTCACTCCGAGTGTTGTCTGTGAGAGTGCACAGGCTTTTTTCTTCCTAGTTGATGGGAATAGGCACTGAAGTCATGTTCATGAATATTCTTTTCTCTGCTGCTGCCATCACTTCTGTGAATGTGGCTTATCTTTAGAAATCCTTGGTTAGCCTCACCTCTACCACCACAGGATCTAGGGAGGTTCTCCTTACTAGGTCCTACACACTAGTCCCCTTGTTGTAAATAGAAATTTAAGTTTTGTCCTTCAGGTTGTGCCCCCAGCCCTAAGAAATGTGCTTCTGGGGTGGTGCCTGTGGCTCAGTGAGTAGGGCGCTGGCCAAACTGCAACAAAAATATAGCCGGGCGTTGGGGTGGCTGGCTATAGTCCCAGCTACTCGGGAGGCTGAGATAAGAAAATCAGCTAAGCCCAAGAGCTGGAGGCTGCTGTGAGCTGGGACGCCACGGCACTCTACCAAGGGCAACAGAGTGAGACTCTGTCTCTTAAAAAAAAAAGAAAGAAAAAGAAAAGAAATGTGCTTCTGTGGGCTCTTTCTGAGATACACAGACATGTCCTCCTCTGGCTGCTTTCTTCTGAGCCCACCCCAGCTCCATCTCCTGCATTTCTGGCAGTGCTTCACCGCTGCGGTAGTTTGAGGTTTCTGTGTTCTAATTTTGCATCTCAGAGATGGGGTTTGCATCTTTCTTCTCATTCCTAAGTTTTTGAAGCTGATTCCAATGGGAGACTTTATGCCTGTACGTTAAAAACTGGACTTAGGCAGGTTGTTATAATGAAACATTCAATAATACATCACTAGATGAAACATTTTATGGAATACTTATTTTTGGTTACCCAAAAAACTGTCTTTGTTGACTTCAAAATCCTAGGGCCCCATGAATAGGAATATCCTGCCTTCTGTAAATGATCTCTGTGATAGCGAGTAGTGTTCAAAGGATTTGGGGAATGACTTATTTTTTTTTTCTTCTAGAACCAGGTGGAAAAAGCCACATCCTTTTATTCTCAAATCATGAATCCAGAAAGCATAGCTTGCGCTAATTTAAAGGTAAGTAACTTCTTTATGGTTTAATGTAAGCCTTTGGACTGTGTACAGTGATTTGATTGCCAGGGTCTTCATTAAGATTAGAAGGCAATTCTGGAGCTCCTCTCTTGTGAAAATTAACGCATTACTCCTGTAAGAAAGGAGTTAACACAGCCATTGCTTCTAGGAGTTTATAAATAGATGGGAAAGGCAGATGTGCTCAGATAGAAGACATGGATAAATACTGAAGTGTGAGACTTGGATACAGATGTGGAGAGAAGGAAAGAATGAAGATAGAATCTCCAGTCTCTTTATTGGTACCCAACTCATGGCCATCATCGTGATCAATGAGCTAATCTAATACACTTACAGTAAGCATTCAATAAATGTTAGTTATTTTCACTCTCTTTATGTTGTTGGTCCATGATGGCCCATCAACCCATTATTTGGGGTCTTGTTTGAGTTATCGAGGGGCTACAGAGATACCATCAAATGTGTAAAAAACCTTTATCCCTAAAACTAAAAACAAAGAAAAAACAAATTTATAACTGACTCACAAGGTTCACTCCAGTAATAAAGGTCAAAGTATATCCTGTTAACCATTCCCAGCGTTTGAGCAGTTAGTCACCTAAATCTTCTGGGACAAATTTTTTAAAAAGACCAATATCTTGCCATTAAGACACTAGAGTCCCCACACAGCAACTCCTGTTGAGCCCCTGCTGTGTGCTGGGTCTGTCTGTGTGTGGAGAGTTGCAAGACAAAAGCTTCCAACTTTCAAGACCCTATAGTCTCCTGAAACAAAGGGTTGAGATAGGAGAAATGTTTTCAAAAGAATGGAAATGTGCAAACTCCAGTAGGACAAGAATTGGGATAACAAGGATAACAGGTCACAGCAATGGAATGTTCCAAGATGAGGGAGCAGCAGGGGAGACAGAGTGTTCTGGCTGCTGAGGAAAGAGCAGCCAGAGCTCTCTGAGGAGACCCTGGAAAAGGGGACTGTCGGGCAGGGCTCTAGGGTTGGAGGGCTGAAGGAGAAGGGCATTCTTGGTTGGTTTTATACAAAAGAATATGAACTGTTAACTGAACCACACCTCTGACGAGCTCTGAATCCTTAGGTAGGTTAGTTCATCTCAGAAAACCTTAATATCCTTTGATCTTGAACAGTAATGGTAGCTCTCCTTTTTTGTACATATTAAAAGAAATAATGCATGTATTCATTGTTAGCACAGTGCCTGGTATATGGTTAATGATCTTTGAATGTTCCTAATACAAATAGTATTTGTTTGACATGAGTTAAATAAAAAGGAATATCCATTTGTAACAAATCCTAGAACCCAATGAATAGGAATTAAGCTTAACTCCAAATTTCTGGAAAGGAGTAGTAACACTTAAAGGTAATGATGACTTTCAACTCTGGTAATCTTCAGATATCACCCCGATACCACTTCCCAGGTGACTTTTCAGAGAAGTACTAGATAAGACTCCGTGGTGACCTTCTATTGGACCTCACATTTATTTTCAAAATGCTTTCAAGTAAGGGAAGGATGAGCCTGAGGAACCAGAAGTGTGGAGACTAATAACAGAGAACCTGAAAAAAAGTGATGAGTTTGGAAGGAAAGAGATTAAATACTAGAAAGATACCCACCAAGACACTTTTCAGTTTGTAAAGGGCATGAGCTTAAAGGGGGAAGAGTGTCAAAGCTGTGAGTTCAGAACTCGTTTGTATACACCTGAAGTGGAGCTGATAAGAGCTGATAAATGCTGTAAGAAAGGGGAGTCAAAGGACTCAGAAATGAGTTATAAGGTATGAATGGTAAATGCAGAAAAAGCATCAAAAAAGATAGCCAAGAAATAACCCCTGGCTCAGTGCCTGTAGCACAGTGGTTACAGCACCAGCCATATACACCAAGGGTGGCGGGTTCACACCTGGCCTGGGCCAGCTAAACAGCAATGAGAATCACAACAAAAAAATAGCTGGGCATTGTGGCAGGCGCCTGTAGTCCCAGCTACTTGGGAGGCTGAGGCAAGAGAAGAGTTGGAGGTTGCTATGAGCTGTGATGTCACGGCACTCTATTGAGGGTGACATAAGTGAGACTGTCTCAAAAAAAAAGAAAAGAACAGAAATAGCACCTGTCTAGTCATCCAAGATGGCTAAGAGCCCCGCCCCTCACAGCCACTGCAGATGGCTTCCCTTCAGGCTGAGGGCCAAAGCAGAAACTGCAGGTCCAACAGGGGCTAGGAGTGGGGTCCATTAGCCCCCAGAACTCACAGGTTGAAGCAGGTTTGGAAGGGTGAGGCTGGCAAAGATCTAGAGTCCAAAAGTTCAGATCACTTGAGCCAGCGATACCAGCAAGCCGGACAGACTGGGAAGCTCAGTCTTCCGGCAGGCGCCAGATTATCTTTGATTTCTGCTGCTTGCTGAATATGGACTGCTCTGGTGTAGTGCATACTGTTTCTGAGAGGGAATGGTCTGCAGATGGCACCAATTTCGTGATGGCACAGGATAGGACTGCTGGGATTAGCAAGGGACTCTTCCACTAAAACTATTCAGAAGGTTCATAGCATCAGGTAGGAAAAACAGGAGATCATGGAGAGAGACATTTTATGTGGGTTATTGGTAGCTCTTCCAAAAGCTGAGTTGAGATTGGAGGAATCAATAAGGATTGGTGGTAAGGCATTGAAGAGCATGAAATAGGCAGGGCTTTCATTTAATTTAGCTAAAGGCCATGCTAGATACTTCATTAGTTCATTTTGTAGAACCCTGTCAAAACAGTATTTCTCCATATTATAGATGAAGATTCAAGGCCAAGTAAATTACCAAAGTTCTCTCAGTTAATTAAATAGCAGAGTCAGGGTTTCAACACCAACAATTCTGTCTGAGAGGGTTTCCCCACCACTCCAAACCAAGGGAGATGAGAAGTGTTTGCCTCTCTTAGGGACCCTCTTAAATAATGAAAAGAACAGAGAATTGGGTGTCCAAAACTGATAGCCACTAGGGCATGTAATATACCTCCATATATTTAGAGGATTTAGATTTCTCATCTCTTTCAATCTTGGTCTATCTTGTTACAAGAATCTAGTAGTGATTTTTTTTTTTTTTTTAAATGAGAAAGTGGAGTTAGATGTAAGCCTGCTGAGCATGAAGCTGTCCATTCCCAGGAGAGGGAGGAAGGCAAAGCATGATGGGAAGGGCGCAGCACTCCCATGCCAGGCACCAGGAGCTGCTCATCTCCTCTGAGAGCTGGAAAGGAAACTTGGCCAATAGACCTGGGGGAGCAGGGACATGGGAGGAACCTGAATTGATTTTGACCGTGCATCATCCTCTCAGAAACTATGTCACAGAATTATCCACTGCCAGGAAACTTAAAGATTGTTTGATTATTTGAAAATTCTCAGGAAAGTTTCCTAAATGTTTAATCATAATTTCTCATGTTGTCTGATAATATAAGCCTCTCTCATCTTCCTCAGGGATGATGAAAAAGTCATGGTGCCATTGTCAAGTTCAGCTATCATATTAGAGCATACTTTTACAAAATGGCTTATTGGACCATACCTTCTCCAAGGATCTACTTGGGATCCTTAAAGGCAATTTTTTCTTTTTTTTCTTTTGAGACGGAGCCTCAAGCTATCCCCCTGGGTAGAGCGCCATGGCCTCACAGCTCACAGCAACCTCCAACTCCTGGGCTCAAGCGAGTCTCCAGCCTCAGCCTCCCAAGCAGCTGGGACCACAGGCGCCCACCACAGCGCCGGCCATTTTTTTTTGTTTGCAGCCATCATTGTTGTTTGGCGGGCCTGGGCTGGGGATTCGAACCCGCCACCCTAGGTGTATGTGGCTGGCGCCTTAGCCGATTGAGCCACAGGCGCCGAGCCCTTAAAGGCAATTTTTTAATTAGTAAGAAGTGGAAACCTGACAAGTAGGCTGAGTAGAGAGTCTGTTCAGTTAGTATTAGCAAAAATAAATGAAGTTTTTTTCTGATTACTTAAAAAATGAATGCCTTATGCTATAATCTTTTTCAGCTGCCAATTGAAATTTGAACTTAGCTAATTTTGTCACTTAGGTTTTTTTTTTATTTTTTTAAAATATAAGTTGCTCCTGCTGCCAATATGACCCAGAGGACCTCATTTTCTATTTTCCCAGCTAATGCTTAGTACATACTACTTCAATTTAGCAGAGCTCATCAAAATACAGGCGTGTTGACTCTACCCTTTCAGTCTTAATTTAAAACCCTCAATCTTAAAAGACCCTGAGCCCCTCTTTAGCAATGCTGCTCAACCTCAAAGGATTCATTTCCACTTCCAAATATGTCTGAAAGTAGCAGAGACCAAGGCAGGTAACTTTCCACAGATTCTGTTTGAATTCTAATTATTATTCTAGAAAATCTGGCAAGTCTGCAAATAGAGACCCATTTTGGAATTGAATTTACCTTTCAAGGGAATTGATAGGTGGTTTTGCTACTTTTATCATTTATTTGTTAACACAGGTGAATGTTTTTATACTCCATTCTCCTCCCTACTAAGGTTGCTCTAAAGTTCTTACATGCTGGAAAGTCTCAGGCTGCACAGGTAGGAAGGGAGATAGTGCTTACTTCTTATAAATCCCTTTGTAGCAGAATTTTACTCATATGGGTAAGTCAACAATTGTATTTGGTTTGGGAATAATAGAGACTCCAAGAAAACAAAAGACTCTCTACAAATTGAAGGCTTTATTTTTCTTCCTTGTGAAAAGCTCAGACGTGGTCATTCCAGGTCTGTGTGACATTCCACGATGTCATCAGGCACCTAACCTGTGTCTGTATCTCTACTCTCCTAAGCATATGACTTCCATCCATTACGTCCCTGGTACAGCAAGAAGGAGGAAAAATGAGAGAGAACAAATAAAGTTGGTCCCTTTTAAAGATACTTTCCCAAATGTCTCCTCCAACAACTTATACTTTATGTGTTAATGGCCAGAATTTAATCCCATGACTACACCTAGTTGTGAAGAATTTTGAGAAATACAGTCTTTGAAGTTCATATATGATGCCATTAATTAAAGTTGGGGAGTTCTGTTATCAAAACAAAAGATAACAATGGATATTGCAGCCTCTATCACCTTATGATATTCTACTTCAAATATAGCAAACTTGAAAATAAAAGAGGCAAGAAATGGAAATTTCTTTATGCTCAGGCTTTCTGTTTCTTTTTTGGCCAAAGGTATCCGGTAACTTGTTATCATTTCCTGAGGCCTCAGAAAATCAGAGGAGCAGGAAGTATGTGTTCTTTAAATAGTTTTTCTTACCAAAATACTCCAGTGTTCCTTGCTAATTCAGTTTTTCCTAATCTTTTGTTTAAAACCTATGAGATTAAAGCAATGTGCTGTACCCTGCTTTAGTTTTCTTTAACTAGACAAGCCTCTAGCTGTACTTTCTCTTTGCCTTTCACCAATAAGTGCCCTTCATCAGTGTATTTTGAGATAGTGAACCTTATTCTTGAAATCCCTTTTAAGTCAGAGATAGTTGCTGGAGCAGGAAGAGAAGTTGGGAAAACGTATGAAGAAATGTTAAATCTTCCAGAAGCACATCATTTCTAGCATAGGGCTCTAGGTGGTTTATCTTTGTAAATTGCTAGGAGACCCTTGTTCATTATAAAAGGTCTACTGGGTGCCCAGCAGTGGAGATGTAACATTCAACAAGGTATACTTGTCTTTGCCCTTGAGAAGTCAGACCACTGCCAACCAAATTGTGATTGGTTTTTATAAACAAGGGTATAAAAAATTGGGAAGAGTTGGAGATTTTACCCCATTTGCAAGCTGATAACTTAGCCTGGCCTGGTTTCATGGATGCTAGTAAGTACAAAAGACACTGAGAAATGAAGGACGGTTTAGTGGAGCAACAGCCAGCGTCTTTGCCTCGGTTTCTTTTTTTTTTTTTTAACCTTTTTTGTTGTTGTTGTTGTTGTTGGTTTTTTGGTTTTTTGGTTTTGTTTTTGTTTTTTTGTGGTTTTTGGCCGGGGCTAGGTTTGAACCCACTACCTCCAGCATATGGGGCCGGCACCCTATTCCTTGAGCCACAGGCGCTGCCCTGCCTCAGTTTCTTGAGCCCACTTCCCTCAGGGTGACGTGAAAAGCCCTATAGGCCTCTTGGACACACAGGAGGATGCATTTTAAGAGAGGAACCCTAAGCTTAGGGAACCCAAATCTCTTATGAAGGGCAGTGAGCATGCCTGCCCTTTGCTCAAGATGGGATACGGTGTCTGTTGGTTATAATGTTTTACATATATTAATATATTTGAAAGGTAATCATCAAATTATAAACAGTGGTTAACATTGGTTGGTGAATTCTCAGTTAACCTCATTTTCATAGTTGTTTTCATGTTCTTTAAACCTTTTTCTGTTTTTCAAATTGTCTAGTGAATTGGTAATTAGGGAAAACAAAATTGTTATTTCTTTCCTTGCATCAATTGTACCTATCTGGTGGAAGGTAGGTGGTAGTGTCATTTTGAAAGCACAGTATGGTAACAGGTTTTGAAAATTCCTTAACAGTGTAAATAGGACTGTCTCATTAAGACCTCAGGCAGCTTCTGCTCTATGCCTGCGGTAATCTTCGTGCCTCCAGTTTCCTAACAACAGCCTGTTTGTTCCTACCCAGTCTTATGAGACTGTTGGATTATCAGAATCTTCTGAATCTAGAGGATATAGGAAGGGGGAACCTGATATTTTTGTTTATTGAGTATCTCTTATGTGCTCCTGTCTCATTTAATGTTCACAAAATAGGAGATCTAAATGTACTTTCCCCATTTTGCAAATGAGGGCATTGAAAGTCCAATTAGATACCCGGCCCAGAGTCACATAGCTAATACTGAGCCAGCATCTGGATTTCAGCCCAAGGATCCAAACACCAAAATCCATCCTCTCCCCAGTGTTACCCTTCAGCAAGGTTTGAAGTTGTGGTATTTTGACTGACTATTGGAAAGCATTTTTTGGTTAGTGAGCTTATGTTCAAAGCACTTTTTTGAACTTGTACAAATAAATAAATTAAGAAATAGCATCAAAGCAGGGTGAGTGCCTATAAATGCAAATTTATCTAACCAGGTACCTTTCTCATCACTGAGGTACTGGCTCAGTCTTATTTTTCCTTGTTTCTTTTTTAACATTCAGATTATAATCCATATCCAGTCAAATATGTTGGAAACCCTCATAAAGGAACTAGCAGATGCTGCAGAAGGAAATGTATCAAGATTTGTGAAAAGACATGTGTTCTCAGAGGAAGTGGTGAGTATGCAGGTACTGCAGAAATCACTTAAAAATGAAAGGACACTACTAGGGGTACAGGTGAATCTAAGAGTAGAATGTGAATGTTTTAAAGCAATAACTGAGAAAATGACATGAAGGCTGTGTTGACCAGCTTGATGGAAGTATTTCAGATTGCATGTGAAAACCCCACGCTGTACCCCAGAAGTGCATTTATGTACATAGTTACCATTCAATAAAAAAAAAAAAAGAAGAAAGAAAGGACACTACTTAAAATGTCCACGTAATTTCCAGATTCCCCAGTTTACCTCCTAAAGAGATTGTCAAATCTGGCAACCTTGTTGTTATTCCTGTTTTAAGACTTCATGGGTGAGTACAAAGATTTATTTCTCTTCCAACAGAATGTAGCCTCTGAAATTCTAGGAAATCTTTTCCTTCTATGTTATTCTTTTCTCCCCACTATATTTAGAAACCCTGGCTCTGTTTTTCTTCTGGATACCAATTTTATACTTTTTTCTTTTTCCCTTAAGCCTCCAATACCTTTTCCCTACTTCTCACTCTCAATTGATGACCTTGCTTCCTCTTTCATGGAGAAGATAGAAGTCATCAGAAGAGAAGGTCTTCTCTCTAGTCATGCACAAGGCCCCATCCCCTCTGACCCACTCCAGGGCATTAGTCAGAAGTTGTTTCACTCTTTGAGCATCATCAGTATCTCCTTCCCTGTGGATCATTCTTACCAGCAAACAATAGTGTACCCTGTCTCTCATCTTAAAAAAAAATACTCCCCTACAAATAAGAAGACATACTGTAAGTTTAGATAGGAAGACTTCACCTCATAAAAAATCAGTTCTTCCCAAGTTAAGGAGGTAATGTAATATGATCCCAATATAAATATCACTTAGTTTTTTCTGTAGGTAAAGGTTAGTTGAAAGAACAACAAGCAGTAATACCCAGGAAAACCCTGTGAAAGAACAACAATAAGAGGTACTAGGCCTAGCAGATAATAAAGCACGTTAAAGCTTCTCTTAGTGTAATTCAGACAAGCTTAGTGCATGAATAGGGTAGCTAATGAAACCAAATCAACCGTCTGGGTCCCTACCCAATTGCATGTGCAAATTTCGTATAACATAAAGGCAAGTACCTCGAATCAATTGCAGTGGTGCTAGGATAAGTAGATAGCCAATGAAAAAAGGTAATATTTTATAATTTCTTATACTACAAACCAGGATAAATTCCAAATGCATGAGATACGTAAATTTTAAAAAGTTTAAATGGGCTTGGTGCCTGTAGCTCAGTGGTTACAGTGCTAGCCACATACACCAGGGCTGGCAGGTTCAAGCCCAGCATGGGTCTGCTATACAACACTGACAACTGCAACAACAAGAACAAAATAAAACGGCCGGTGTTGTGGCAGGCACCTGTCCCAACTACTCAGAAGGCTGAGGCAAGAGAATCGCTTGAGCCCAAGAATTGGAGGTTGCTGTGAGCTGTGACACCATGGCACTCTACTGAGTGTGACATAGTGAGACTCTGTCTCAAAAAAAAAAAAAGTTTAAATGACATAAATGGTAGATACAAACATTATTGAATTCTTTTATTTTTATTTATTTGAGACAGAGTCTCACTTTTTCACCTTAAGTAGAGTACTGTGGTATTATAGCTCACAGCAACCTCAAATTCTTGGGCTCAAAAGATCCTCTTGCCTCAATCTTCTGAGTAGCTAGGGCTGCAGGTGCCAGCCACAATGCCCAGCTATGTTTAGAGATGAGCTCTCACTCTAGCTCAGGCTGGTCTCAAACCTGTGAGCTCAGACAATCCACTCACCTCGGCCTCCCAGAGTGCTAGGATTACAGGAATGAGTCACTGTGCCTGGCCTATGGAATTCTCTTATATAATAGGAGTGAACAAACTTTTATCTCTCAGTCAAAATCCAAATCAATAAATCAAAAGACTTATAAATTGGACTACATAGAAAATTTCAAAGCATTTTTTTGGGAAGGTGGAGTATGGCAAAAATGCCATAAAGAAATTTGAAAGGTGAGTAATAAATTGGAAGAAAATACTTCTTAATCTTTTTTTTTATCCCCAGAGTAGCTGTACCATATTTTTTTTT
>NW_003852412.1:6753885-6755203 GCF_000181295.1 Otolemur garnettii
ACAATTTATTGATCCATTCATGGGTCGATGGGCCCTTGGGCTTCTTCCATGAGTTAGCAATTATGAATTGGGCTGCAATAAACATTCTGGTACATTTATCTTTGTTAAAATGTGATTTTTGGTCTTCTGGATATATATCTAGTAAAGAAATCATAGGATAGAATAGCAGGTCTATTTTTAGATTTCTAAGTGTTCTCCAAACATCTTTCCAAAAGGAACGTATTAGTTTGCATTCCCACCAGCAGTGTAGAAGTGTTCCCTTTTCTCCACATCCACGCCAGCATCTCTGGTTTTGGGATTTTGTGATGTGGGCTAATCTTACTGGAGTTAGATGATATCTCAAAGTAGTTTTGATTTGCCTTTCCTTGATGATTAAGGATGATGAGCATTTTTTCATGTTTTTTGTCTGTAGGCCATGTGCCTGTCTTTTTCAGAGAAGTTTCTCTTCAGGTCCCTTGGACACCCTGAGATGGGATCACTTGTTCTTTTCTTGCTAATACCTTTGAGTTCTCTGTGGATTCTGGTTATTAAACTTTTGTCAAGAGGCATAACCTGCAAGTATCTTCTCCCATTCTCAGGGCTAACGGTTTGCTTTACTTACTGTGTTCTTGGCTGTGCAGAAGCTTTTTACTTTGATCAGGTCCCAGTAGTGTATTTTTGATGTTGCTTCGATTGCCTGGGGGGTCCTTCTCATAAAATATTCACCCAGGCCTATTTCTTCAAGAGTTTTCCCTGCACTTTCTTCTAGTATTTTTATAGTTTCATGTCTTAAGTTTAAATCTTTAATCCAGTGAGAGTCTATCTTAGTGGTGAGAGATGTGGGTTCAGTTTCAGTCTTCTACAGATTGCCAGCCAGTTCACCCAGCACCATTTGTTAAATAGGAAATCTTTTCCCCACTGAATGTTTTTAATTTGCATGTCAAAGATCAAATAACGGTAAGTAGCTGGGTTCATCTCTTGGTTCTCTATTCTGTTCCTTACATCTACCTCTCTGTTTTTATGCCAATACCATGCTGTTTTGATCACTGTTGATTTATAATATAGTCTGAGGTCTGTTAGCATGATTCCTCCTGCTTTGTTTTTATTTCTGAGTAATGTCTTGGCTATTTGAGATTTTTCCTGATTCCATATAAAACGAAGTATTGTTTTTTCGAGATTGTTAAAGTATGGCAGTGGAGCTTTAATAGGGATTGCATTAAAATTGTATATTGCTTTGGGTACTGTGGACGTTTTAACAATGTTGATTCTTCCCAGCCATGAGCATGGTATGTTTTTCCATTTGTTAACATTTTCAGCTATTTCTTTCCTTAGAGTTTCA
>NW_003852412.1:6755683-6764310 GCF_000181295.1 Otolemur garnettii
ATTGAACCAGCCTTGAGACCTTGAGATAAAACCCACTTGGTCATGGTGTATAATTTGTTTGATGTGTTGCTGGATTCTGTTTGTTAAGATCTTGTTGAATATTTTTGCATCAATATTCATTAGTGATATTGGTCTGTAATTTTCTTTTCTTGTTGGGTCTTTTCCTGATTTGGGGATGAAGGTGATGTTTGCTTCATAGAATGTGTTGGGTAGTATTCTGTCTTTTTCTACATTTTGGAAAAGATTGAGTAATATAAGGTACTAGTTCCTCTATAAAGATTTGGTAGAATTCTGACGTGAAGCCATCTGGTCCCAGACTTTTCTTTTTAGGAAGATTTTGTATAGTTGATGCTATTTCAGAACTTGATATAGGCCTGTTCAACATTTCTACTTGATTCTGGCTAAGTCTTAGAAAGTGGCATGCTTCCAAGTATCAGTCAGTTTCCTTCAGATTTTCATATTTCTGAGAATAAAGTTTCTTGTAATATTCATTAAGGATTTTTTTGAATTTCTGAGGAGTCTTTTGTTATTTCATCATTACCATTTCTAATTGATGAAATTAGATATTTTACTTTTTTTTTCCTGGTTAGGTTAGCCAAAGGTTTATCTATTTTATTGACCTTTTCAAAAAACCAACTTTTTGATTTATGATCTGTTGTATAATTCTTTTGTTTTCAATTTCATTTAATTCTGCTTTAATTTTGGTTATTTCTTTTCTTCTGCTGGGTTTGGGATTGGAATGTTCTTCCTTTTCCAGTTGCTTCAGATGTCCCATTAAGTTGTTAACTTCCTCTCTTTCCATTCTATTGAGGGAGGCTTGCATTGCTATAAATTTCCCTCTTAGGACTGCCTTTGTGGTATCGCAGAGGTTATGATAATTCGTGTCTTCAGTATCATTTTGTTCCAAAATTTGGTAATTTCCTCTTAATCTCGTCTATGACCCAGCTATCATTCAGCATAAGGTTATTTAGTTCCCATGTTTTTGTATGAGTATGCAGATTCCTATTGTTATTGAGTTCAACTTTTATTCCATGATGGTCCGAGAAGATGCAAGGAATAATTTCTATTCTTTTAAATTTGCTGAGGTTAGACTTGTGACCTAAGAGATGATCAATTTTGGAGTATGTTCCATGGACTGATAAGAGGAATGTGTTTTCAGTTTTGTTAGATGAAATGTTCTGTAGATGTCTGTTAAATCCAAATGTTGAATGGTTAAGTTTAAATCTAAAGTTTATTTGCTTAGCTTCTTATTGGAGGATCTATCCAACACTGCCAAAGGAGTGTTGAAATCTCTGACAGTTACTGTGCTGGAGGAAATCAAGTTGCTCATGCCTGTTAGAGTCTCTCATAAATTGAGGTGTATTCTGGTTGGGTGCATAAATGTTAATTGAAGTCTCATTATATTGAGTGTTACCCTTAACAAATATGAAGTGACCATCTTTACATTTCCTTACTTTTGTTGGTTTAAAGCCTATTGTATCTGTGAATAAAATTGCAACACCTGCTTTTTTCTGCTTTCCATTTGCCTAAAATATAGATGACCATCCCTTCACCCTGAGTCTATATTTATCTTTTAAGGTGAGATGAGATTTTTGTTTGCAGCAGATATCTGGCCTGAGTTTTTGTATCCGGTCAGCCAATCTGTGCCTCTTTAGAGGACAATTTAAGCCATTCACATTAATTGAGAATATTGATAAGCCTGGTAGAATTTTGAGTATTGAGTTTTTCAAAAGTCCAGCAGACATTTTTAATTCTTTCACCACTGTGGTAGTTGGAATTTGATCAACAGTTTCTGAGTGAGTTTACTTTTGTGGTGGAGGATTGCACTGGTCATTATAGAGGATAGGTCTGAGTATATCCTGGAGAGCTGGTTTAGTTATGGCAAATTTCTTCAACATGTGAATGTCATTAAAGTATTTAATTTCTCCATCATAAATGAAACTCAGTTTAGCTGGATACAGTATCCTGGGTTGAAAGTTATTTTGTTTTAGGAGATTAAAAGTCGATGACCATTCTCTTCTAGCTTGAAAGGTTTCAGCAGAGAGATCTGCAATCATTCTAATATTCTTCCCCTGGTACATTATGGTTTCCTTACGACTGGTTGCTTTCAGAATTTTCTCCTTCATTAACTTTAGTGAAGTTAATTATGACGTGTCTGGGGGTTGTCTTATTTGGGTTGAGTCATGCTGGGGTTCTGAAACTGTCTGCTATCTGAATTTCAGAATCTCTTGGCATGTCTGGAAAGTTATCCTTCATAATCTCACGAAGAAGGGCCTCTATGCTTTTTGAAGCTACTTCGTCACCTTCAGGAATTCCTATAATTCAATTTCTTTGAATTATTCCAGAGCTCTCTGAGACAATGATCCATTTTTGCTCTCCATTTCTCTTCCTCTTTGAGTGCTTGGGAGCATTCAAAAGCTTTATCTTCAATGTCAGAAATCCTTTCTTCTGCTTGCTCCACTCTGTTAGGGATTCTACTGTATTTCTCAGATCTTTGAGGGCTGCAAATTCTTCTCTCAATGTGTCAAAATCTTTGGTGATTTTGTCTTTGAATTCATTGAATTCTTGAGACAACTTTTGAATTGCTCCTTGAATTTCTAATTCCAACTTTACCTCCCTTCTATTAATCTCATTTGCAGTCTAAACTCTGAATTGGATTTCCGACATCTTAGCCATTTGTATATGAATGGGATCTTCAGTTGTGTCTGCCATATCATTCCTTGGAGGAGTTGCTGTACTCTGGTTATTCATGTTACCAGAGTTTTTCCACTGATTCCACCCCATGATTATTTTACACCATTTGGCTAGATGAGCAGATAAGGTGAAGTTGGGTTGGAGGACTCCTGGAATAGTGATTAACCAGCCCAAGAGCTGTGACTGGTGTCTGTACCTTTTCCCCTATAGCTTTGCAAAGGACCCATACAGTTCTATGGCCTAAGACACTGGGGACTTACTTGGTGTGGTGGACCTCATTGCCTCTTTCTTGTTTTCAGCTGGTATCTGTCCTGCCCTAGTGAATTAGTTACTCTGGGTTGAAGTCTCAGCTGTGGAGAAATACCCACAATTAAGTCACCCCACTCCCCATGGGCAACAACTAGAAAAGGAAAATCAAACCTTCCCACAACCACACACCCAGGGTACCACTTTGGATAGTCCTCGCTTGATTGGTCCAGTCCAAGAGGTCCAAATCAATTGTCCCAGTTAGTACCTGATCTCAAGTGAGGGAGTTCCAAAGGTCTCCGGCAACTAGATAGCAGGGGTATGCTGACAGCTCAGGTATGACTCGTTGTGGTGCTCCGTGGAGTCAGAAGGGACCCCCCTCCCCCCCTCCCCAGTAAATGAATTAGTCTGGGAAGATTGATGCCTCCTTCCTGACCTTGCACCTCTGTCACACCCAGTCACTGGTAACCCCCAGGCCTATAACTCGGTTCCCTCAAATAAGCAGATGCTTCAGAGGTTTGAGCCTGCCTGAATCACAGAGAGATCTTACGTCTCCTTGGCCAGGCCTCTCCATTCTGCCACCATCTGGCAGGGGAAACTGAGGCCTGACAACCTCGGGTGGTTAATGGAAGCTGGGGCGGTTCACTCAGTTCCAGCCCCACCCCTGATTGATGTTTCTGACAGTTACAATTGCGCAGAATTTGTGATTCTGTCCTGGCTATATTCCCCTGCGGACCAGGTGCAGTTTGAGTTCACAGAAACTGCAACTTATCCCTGGTCTGTGCCGTTGCCTGGAGCTGGTGTTTCTTTTTTCCCTCTAGTCTGTGTTGGGGCCGGTGGGGTTAGAGCTCACACTTAGCTCGGAGTTCCAGCCTCTCCTGCCTGCCTTTGTCTCAGTTATGACCCCCTGAGGGCCAGGTACGTCTTAGGCTCACTAAAGCCATCCTGGCTCAGTCCAGACCTGGGAGTATGCCATCTCTGTGCACGTCTTCAATTCTCCTTCCCGCTGTGCCCAGCCCGGGCTGGTACTGCCTCAGTCATACCCTTTGCTCACAGGGCCTGCATTACTGTCCCAGATCTAGTCCACCAATGTCTGCCACTGGACAAGATGCCCGGCTTTCTCTGGTTGCCCAGAGAGACAGGGAGTTTCCTTCCAAAATATCCCCAGGGGGTATGAGCCCCATTGTTCCCACTGCTGCTCTGTGCCAGGGGGCACCGCATCTTCCTTTCCTGTATGGTTCCTTCAGTCCACCGTTTTCTCCTTACCCCTGTGTCACAGAATCAGCACAGACTTGCAACAGCCCACGCCCTGTCCACACCTCTTGAGAAAATACCCAAGAATCTGGACTCTGTGAGTGACAGGCTTCCAGACCTCAGGGTGAGAGTGGAAGGGAGTGCTGGGTGTTCAGAATTGCAGGTAGAGAATATATACAGTTTTATACAGTTTTTGCCTGGCAGGAGAGTGCCATGGCATCCTAGTAGGGGAAGGAGGTCCAGTATTTAGAGGATCTCTCCCATTGGATAAAATGAGAGGATGTCTGAACTCTGCTCACTTGTTTGTAGAAAGTATACTGCTAGCTGTTCTCATGGGGAGGGGACTCCTGTCTGCTTGGTGATGGATTTTGTACCTATTGTATCCCTGGGGTTGCAGCTTGGCTCAGCAGGGTTGATGTGCGTTCTTCAACCTTCTCTCTTGGCTCAGCTCCAAACCATCAGCTTACTTGCTAAACTTCTGTCCTTTAACTCTCCTTCTGGACGGGAGCCTCTGTGGAAAGCTGGCTCCAGTCAGCCATCTTGCCTCTGCCAATACTTTTTAATCTTACAGACAAAAAAAGCTAAGCCCTAATATTTAAAGAGCTCTTTTTAAAAATTGTGAGAAAAGAGCAAACAACCCCAAAGAAAATGGGTAAGAGATATGGGCAGAGTTCACTGAAGACAAAATGTGAATCGTGTTTGAACATTTGAAAAGATTCTAACCTTGCTCATACTAAGAGAAATGTACGGGGAAGAGGGAGGGTGGTTGGTAAACTCTCACCTAATGGGCACAATGTAGGGATACGTGGCACATCTCCTGGGTGGAGGCCTCAACTACAACTTAGACTTCACTTAACAAATGGAAACAATGTAGCTAATTATTTGTACCCTCATAGTCATCTGAAACTTTTTTAAAAAGAGAAATGTACAGTAAAACTACCCTATGATATTTCTTATCTCTCAGATCAGTAGGAATTTGAGTTTGATGGCATACTCAGTTGGCGAGGCTCTGAGGAAATGGGTACTATCATCGTAAGTTGCTACAGCCCCTGTGCAGAGGCGCTTGGTGCTATAAAACAAAATTACAAATGAATTGACCCTTCTCACTTCTTGGAATATAGTCCAAAGATTCACTTGCATAAATAAAGTAGTTGTATGTATAAAGCTATTCTTTGCAGGCCAAATGTGATATAGCAAAAGACTGGGGAAAAAACGAATTTCCATCAAGAGAGGGCTAGTTGAACAAATTAGAGCACGTCCATCCAAAGGGCTGCTGTGCATCTCTATAGAAATGAGGGGTGGCGGCACCATACACTGCTGTGGACCACTGTATGTTATGGATCACTTAAATATGTTAGTCAGTGGAAAAAGCAAGATGCAGATCAATGTGCCATGCTTTAAGAAGGGGGAATGCACACACATACTGTATACCTGTCTATATTTAGATTTTCTAAAAACATAACAAATGGAAAACCTGAAACTTAATCAAAACAGTTATGTTGCTTTCTTTTTTCAGATTGTTGTTAGTGGATGGAAAGCTACTTATTTCTGTATATTCATTTTCTGTCCTGCAGCTTTACTGAATTTATCAGTTCTGATGTTTTTTGGTAGAGTCTTTAGGGACCACACTTAATAATAATGTATATTTATAAAAATGCCAAAAGGATAGATTTTTATCATCTCACCCTAAGTAAATGATAAGTTGGTAGGAGATGGATATGTTAATTAGCTGGATCGAATCTTTATACATTATGTACATAAAACATCTCATTGAACTCCATCTCATTGAACACACATTATTATTTGTCAGTTAAAATAATTTTTTTTTTCAAGACAATCTCACTCTGTCACCCTGGGGTTGAATGGTGTAGAGTCATGGTATGTTGAAGCAACCTTAAACTCTTGGGCTCAGCCTCTCAAATAGCTGGGACTATAGGCCCCCACCACAAGTCCCAGCTAGTGTTTTTCTTTTTAGAAGAGACGGACTCTTGCTCTATGCTCAGTCTGGTCTCGAACTCCTGAGTTCAAGTGGTCCACCCATTTCAGCCTCCCAGAGTGATAGGTGTATAGGTGTGAGCCACCACACCTGGCCCTCAAAAGAAATTTTTAAAATTTAATTTAAAAAAATTTTTTAAACCAGTTATAAAAGTGAGGGATTGAAGCATGACTTTTCTGAATGGATCTTGTTTGTATATTTGACTTATGAACCATGGAAATGCTTTGCAAAATTATAAAGCAAAATTACTTAAAAATGAAGAAAAAAACATTGAAAGCAAAATGAAATAAATGAACCCATGTGTCACATTGATGGCGTAAATATACAAAGAGGAATTATTGCAGTTCACTTGAAATACAGTAATTTGTACATCTCTAGTAGCGTGTCACTTAAGGTGAAAAAAAGAGCTGCAAAGAAAGTATTGACAGTGATCATATTGTTAATACTGGTGTTGTCATTTTGACTAACCACGTGGCCTGTTGATCCGTCCTCCCGTCTTCCCTTGTTTTTCCACCTTCCTCCTCTTCTTATGTAATAGTTTGGTCCAGGATGATGACTGAGATGGCAAGATTGGCACTAGAGGGCAGTGGCTGCTTCCCTCTGCTACTCTGTCGCCTTCCTAGCCCTGTCCCATTGCCTCATTTCCACACAAAGTCTTCCTACTGATAAAAGGGGGCTTGTCAGGACATTTACTTAACAGGGTATGATTAATTGAAAGCTTTTTTCTAGTTGAGGTTTACGTAGCTTATGACCCACTAAACTCTTTTGGAGTAAGTTTAGAAAAGTAGGAGAACTGGAAGTGTGAACAGATTTTAAAGGGCACAGGTGTGTGTGCGTGTGCACCCATGGAATACTGATACAACTGTAATTTTCTCAGCAGCATTGATGTTAATCTTTCCTTAGACCTGATCAGTCTCTTGCCACCCATTTATATGGCTAAAATGTCTAAGCAAAGCCCATATTAAAAAATACTGACATTAGACTTGCTTAGAATCCTCTAGTTCAGTGTATTCTCTCAAGTTATTGTGGGACCACTCAGGCAACTGCTTGATGAGAAAGGGTCATATAATTCTAGTAGCTTTGGAGCTAGTTGTAAATAACGTGTCTGTGACATTGCATGTGGTGTTTTTTGTTGTTAAGTCTGCATTTTACAAATTCTACATTTAGTGTTTATACCAACACTTACTAAAAAATGCATTATGTGTAGAGATAAGACTATAAACTGCCATAGGTTCTACTGTACCACTAGAGGACTGTTGAAAAGAATGGTCAAGTTTCTGCAATACTGTTACTGAAACTGCACAAAAGTCAGCTGTTTCTTCATTGATTTCTCTTTTTAAACCGAATTAACAACAAATACAGTGCAATCCTTTTTCTGCCTAAATTGTGGAATGGTTCTACTGAGGCCATTTAGTATTTCTCTAGTTATCCAAGAGAACCGATACAGTTTTTAGACCAGACTCAGCTGCCAGCTCGCATGCTTGCTTTGCTTCTTTTGGAAGCCATATGCTGTACATTAAATCATTGCACCTTGAACTTGACGCTTTAACAGGCCATTCTTTTTTAAGAACGTTAAAAAAATGCTTAAGCTGCTTTTCTAAAGGTTTGGTCGGGAGCCCTTGTTTGAAAGGAAGATGTGCAAGTATCAAATAGTATTATATATTCAGAAGATAACCGAAGGGTTTGTTAGGAAGCTTGATCTCAGTTAAAGTTCATTAAGAAGTGTCATTAAATTGTATCCTTAGTAAGTATCGAACTAAGTAAAATATTGATTTTGTTCAGAAAATAGCTTCACAACCTAATTTTGAGCTCATCCTTTTTTGTTGAATTAAATACCATTCAGATATGTGTGACTCTGGTCTAAACCTCTCCTCCGTGCACCAGACTTGTATATTCAATGGCCTTCTCCACTTCACAGCTACATGTTTCATAGCCTTCTCAGTCAAGTTCAAAACAGAAGTCTCAATTTTCCCCTCTAAGTCTCATTCTCCCTGCTTCCCTATCTCAGTAAATGACACCACCCATCGTCCAGTTACTAAAGCCCAAATGGACAAGATAACTTTAACTCCTCCCTTTCCTACACCCTTTGAACAATAAACCCTTTTAGTTTAACCAAATACACCTCACATACATCTACTTCTCTATCCATTCTATACATTGCCCTATAAACATTGTTCTTTCTCATTGGGGCTACAATAGAAGCCTTCAGAATAGTCTCCACATTTCTGTACCCTCCAGTTCATTTCCTAGACAACTTTTAAACCTAAATCAGATTGTGTTCCACTTGACACTCTGATACCTTTGTAGAGTAGTTTTAAAAACTTAAAACCATGGGTTACATACAGAGCCCTATATAATTTGGCCCTGCCTGATCTAGCTCTAATCATTACTTTAAAAGAAGTTGATTCTGGCTCGGCGCCTATAGCTCAGCCGGCTA
>NW_003852412.1:6765040-6873301 GCF_000181295.1 Otolemur garnettii
TCACAGCTCACAGCAACCTCCAACTCCTGGGCTCAAGCGAGTCTCCTGCCTCCACCTCCCAAGTAGCTGGGACTACAGGCACCTGCCACAATGCCCGACTATTTTTTGGTTGCAGCCGTCATTGTCGTTTGGCGGGCCCAGGCTGGATTCAAACCCACCAGCTTAGGTGTATGTGGCTGGCGCTTTAGCCGCTTGAGCCACAGGCGCCGAGCCTGGGATTTCTTATGGCAGCAATGCCTCTGTGTACCCCTGATTCTCACCTTTTGAGGTGCATACCGTGCATTTGTACTCATGTCTCTCTCCTTTTATATAAAGTACGGACAGAATGAAGAATAAATCTTGCAGAGACATACTGATTGGCTTTTACTTTTTTCTCAGCTGGCCAAAGTAAGGGAAAAAGTGAAGGCTATCCCTGCCCTTTTGGACAGATTTGATGAGATCTATGGGAAACTGCACATCACTGGCCACGTCACCACTCAGACTTTAGATGACCTGCTCTGCCACATCCCCAAAGACAAGAAATCCCCGATGTTGTTTCTGAACAAGAGGAGAATTAGCCGGAGGACCCTCCAGCCACTCAACAAGTCCCTGTTGGCTGAGTAACCCTGATGGTAATCCGCGTGTGTATCTGAGGGGCCCACTTCTAATAAGTAACTGGCTTCCTAAGAAGCTGGCTGTCGTACTTCAGTGGACACTTGGTCTCCTCCCTGAATTTCCAAGTTCACCGAGTGGCAGGATGCTGATTTGAGAAGTTATTATGTTGTCCCACTGTGAGGGTCTGTACCTGCACAGAAACTTCAGCTCTTTGAGAAAAGAGGATTCTTCTGTGTACACTGCTGAGGACCCTTCAAGGAACATGGTCACCGTCTTCAGTCCAGCTTCTGGTACCAGAGTGGAACCCGTAAGCACCATCAGGAATGCATTTCACTATATATATGGTCAGCTCTGATTTTCAAGGGAGTAGTTACTTGCAAATTTACCCTTACTGATCCAGGAGGTTTGAAAACATATTCTACCACATTACAAAATAGCCCAGGATTTTCTCATTGTTCTGCCATCAAATTTTTCCCTTCTCTTTTCTTCTCTCTTCTTTTTTTTTTTCCTTTCCTTTTTAAACAAGAGTCTCACAGTGTCACCTAGCTCTCTACAACCTCAAACTTGTAGGCTCAAGCAGTCTTCCCACCCTAGCCTCTCAAGTAGCTGGGACCATAAAGATGCCATCACATCTGGCTAAATTTTTTTGTATTTTGTAGAGATGGGGGTCTTACTGTGTTGTCCAGGCTGGTCTCTAACTCCTAGCCTTAGGGATCCTTCTACCCTGGCCTCCCAAAGTGCTGGGATTATAGGAATGAGCCACAACTCCCACCCCACTGTATATTTGGCCAGATATATTTCAGAGATCCAAGACAAGATAGTTAGATAGTTGAGTACCTTTTCTCCATCTGTAAAATACTAGTGCCTATGTATATTTGCATATAGATTTGAAATTTTAATTCAACATCCAGTTGAATAGGGTCAGATTTTCTCAAAAATAACAGGAGAAGAAAGGTTCCAGAGCATACTTCTTGGGATTGTGCTTGTTTTCTCAGCAGCATAAACAAAATCAGAATTTAGCTTTCAGAGCTGATTGGTAAGCCAACTGTGAATGATTACTACTTTGGTCATAAGCAAACCTTGTACTTTTCAAAGTAAGTGCCAATAAAAACTACATAATACTTAGTATTTTGGATGTCTTTTTTTTTTTTTTTTGGTAAAAATAAATGTTATGAGAGCAGGCGAAAGTTTCTTCATACTTATGGTTTGAAATACAGTATCTGGTGAATTTTATCATATCTGGTCACCAGTGGACACAGCTACCTCACCTCAGTTGTGCCTGCTGTTTCTGGAGAGCCCAAGAGATGTTCGTCTCTCAGTAGCTGTCTGTCAAGACTGCTGCACGCTCCAGGATTGTTTAAGACTGTTCACTTTGTTATTCTGAGGTAGGGATTGTTCATAGAATCAGAAATTTTAGACTGGGAGGAGTCTTCCTGAGTCTCCTAATTAACTCCCTTATCTGTCAGGTTGAAGAAATAACTGACTTGTTCAAATATGCCTGACTGATTTGTGGTGAAGCTAAGGTTAAAGTCCAGATTTCTAGTCTAATATCCTTCCCACTATGCCACAATATGTCTCTTCAGAGGAGAGAAAGGGAAATCTTTTAAGATACTAAGGGTTCCCATGACTTACGTGGTCAGGGACTCACCTCAGTATTCTCATTTGGTAAATAAGGATAACAGTACCTGCCTCTCAGGCTTGGTGTGAGGATGAGAAGATGAGATGGTGGTGTGAAGCAAGCAGACAGTGCCTGGCACTAGGAAGTGCCAGATGTTTGCATCTCGTTAAGGAATTACGTAAACAAGGGACTTCTTAGTCCTGCTCAAGAATATGGAAAAAATTTCTCTTGCTTGCTCTGGGAAACATAACTCTATTTTAAAGAAACAGATTTCTTCTGCGCTTTCATATAACTTTAATTGCTTCTGTATGTGTCTGATGTTTTGAACACACCACATGGAAGAAGTGTTTAGGTTTTTCTATCTACACTCTTATGGAAAAGTAAGGCACACTGCCTGTCCCTCTATTTATTGACGTAACTGAAATGGCTGCAATGCACTAGATGAATGTGGTCCTGGTTGTCAGTCAACAACCATTCCTTAGCAAAATAAAAGAGAAAAAAATGTTGTGAGCAATAAATAGCAACAACCTTCCCAGTCGCTGGTGAGCATCAGGTACTGGGGCTTGGCTGGTTGCAAGAATGACAGTTCCACCTGTTTCAGAAGCCTTAGTACAGAGGTAACAAATGTACATAATGTTAAATGACAGATGATTATGAACTCTTTCAAAAATTCAAAGAAAAAGCGTTACATGTAGGTTACAGTAGGCATTTCATTCTTTAAAATTTAGTAATTCCAAATGGCCAGGCATTGTGGCGGGCGCCTGTAGTCCCAGCTACTTGGGAGGCTGAGGCAGGAGACTCGCTTGAGCCCAGAAGTTGGAGGTTGCTGTGAGCTGTAATGCCACAGCACTCTACCCAGGGTGACAGCTTGAGGTTCTGTCTCAAAAAAAAAAAAAAAAAGTAGTAATTCCTTTGAGGAAAAATGGTGTTTCTTTATAATTAGAAATTTGCCGAAAGCATCTACTTATTCTATTGAAAAGACTATTTGATTAGGTCATCATTTTCCTCAACTCTGCTGTGTGTGTTTGTAGATTGTTTTACTTACTGTAGGTGTCTGCTCCAAAATCCAAAACTCAGGATGTTGAATTCAGCACAGAGGGAAACAAAAGGATACCTTCTTAATCGGGAGATCTCAGGGATAGTGTTCTGGTTATCTGTGGCAATGTCAACAATACTCTAACACATAGTGGATTTAAACAACACCAATCATTGTGTTATTATTTCTTGTTATCCTAGGATTTGGCGAGGCTCAGCCAGGCAGTTCTTATTCAGGGTCTCATGCAGTTAATAGTCATTATTTAATTCTGGCTGGGACTGGAGTCATCTTAAAGGCTTCCTCACTTAACATTTACCGCAGTTGATACCAGAACCTCAGCTAAGGCTGGGGCCAGAGCATCTACACAGAGCTTCCTAACAGAATGGTGGCTAGAGCCTAGGAGTGAGTATCCTAAGAGGAGCAGGTAAAAGCTGTTGTCACCTTTTATGACCTAGTCTCAGAAGCCCCCCGCTATTGCTTCCATTAAAGTCACAAGCTCATACCCAAGGGATGGGAGCATACATCCCACCCTTCAGTGGCAGGAATGTCAGAGTTTATGGACATGCTTTAAACTGTCAAATGTAGTTTTTTTTCCCAACCAGACTTTTGAACTTCTTTCCTTTGCCAGTTGCCTTTGAGAGGATATTAGGTCGTGAGGGTGGAGCCCTCCTCAGTGGGATTTGCACTTTATAAAAGAGGCCCCAGGGAACTTGGTTGCCCTTTCACCACGCGAGGACATAGCAAGAAGGCACTGTCTGCAAACCAGAAAGTGGGTGCTCACCGGACACCAAAAACGGTTGCCTTGTTCTTGGATTTCCCAGCCTCCAGAACTATGAACTATGAGAAATAAATTTCTATTATTTATTGTTGCAGGCTTTTTTTTTGGCCAGGTCTGGGTTTGAACCAGCCACCTCCGGGCCAGCGCCCTACTCCTTGAGCCACAGGTGCCGCCCAATTTCTATTATTTCTAAGCCACCTAGTTCTTGGGATTTTGTTATAGCAGCCTGAAGGGACTCAGCCCCAAATCTTCCATATTTAGACCTGACCCCGAGTTTTGCTCAGCCCATTATGTGTCCTTTTCTCCTCCCACCTAAGATGCCCCCTTTCTCCATTCTGTTCTGCCCACTTTTCAAAGTCTAACTCATGTCATCTTTTCCATGAGGTATTCTCAAGCTGTTGGATTCTCCATACATTTACCAAACTTAAGCTGAGTGTCTACAATGGACAAGGCTGTGTACAGCTCTTAAGATGCCACAGGGAGTGGTCTGACAAGATTGCTTTCCTGAAACATTTTTAGCCCACCACATGGGCTCCAAGGACTTTTTAGCCAAGTCATTTTCTCATTTCTGCAGACGGTACTCACTGCAGAGTGGTCAAAATCCTTTAAAGGGTAGACTTGGTTGTGAAATAGACCAGTCCTGGGCAATTTTTGTTGGTAGCTTTGTTGAGGATGACCCAAGAAATACAAACTTTTAATCATAATGAATATCATTGGGATATTATAATGGGGAGGTAAGGATTTACCTCCTATGACTGAGGTGTAGGAAAAGTTGTAGATGTCTCCATTTTATTTACAATAAAATAAAAAACTTCTTATGAACTCAGATCATACTGGGAACCTGAGAGTAGGAATCCTGGGAGACCTGATCTTTCTTGAAGGACATTTTAGTCTTCAACTTCTTTGACATGAATGTTTGATCTTTTTATATATCTTCCTCTGATCCCTCTTTATAGCCAAGATGATGGCTAAGCGTAGGGCTGTGGCTCTCCAACATTACTGTCCATCAGAATCACCTGGAGAGCTTATTAAAAATACAGGCTGCTGGGCCCCATCCCAGAGTTTCTGAGTCCATACATCTGATGTAGGGCCCAAGAATTTGCATTCCCAATAAAATCTCAGATGATATTATTGCTAGTTTGGGCAGTGCACTTTAAGAAAAAGTAGATTTAAGAGAAATCTTGTGAAAATTGGCAAGTAACATTTGTGTCGACTGAAAATGGAGTCACAAGTGCACCAAAATATTGATGATTTTCTTGGAAATCTTGAAATCTGTTTTCAAATCAAATAGCAAGGCTGGATATTTTTTGCTGTTCACAGGACTGTATTTAACCAATGTGTCAAAATGCCTAAGATTGCCTTAATTGGAGTTTGCCATAATTTCAGTGTCATTTGGAATGCTGTTCTGGTTTGAAACATTGTATTGGTAAGTTGGTTTTCACCTTGAAGACAGATTTTTAACTCATTTAAATGAGCTGTTAAATCCACTAAAATTGCTAAATCTGTAAGTTGGTTTTCATCATCAACTTCTGGCACAAATTTGGTTTTTGATAACATAAATGACTTAGTAGCTTGTTGCAAATCAGAAACTCTTTTCAATATTTGGCCTCAACTTAGTCATCTTACTTCCAAAAAGTAAACGATGTTGCCATAGTCAACATCAGTACTTTTAAGACATTCCTGGAATTGGTGATGATTTAGTAATCACTTGACCCTTATGAAACTCACAGTCTCGACGACGATTTACATGACATTTTTTAAGCTTTTACACATAAATTTTCTTAATGTACTATGCAATGATACTAAATCAAACATGAGTTTTGGATGGCAATTACATTGTCTTCTATTAATTTTACAAGTCCCTCTCTTTAATCTACCATCACCAGGGCACCAAGAGTAACTATACCAGCTACACTGACAATGGACAAGGAAAATTGCTTTAATATATTTTTTACTGCATCATACAAATCTCTTGATTTAGCTGTGGTTTTTTTTTGTTGTTGTTGTTGTTGTTGTTGTTGTTTTTGATACAAAGTCTCAGTTGTCGTCCTCAGTAGAGTGCCATGTCACACCTCACAGCAACTTCCAACTCTTTGGTTTAGGCAGTCACCTAGCTGGCACTAAATGGCACTAAAGAAGCCATTTCTTCTGTGACATATTCATCATCAGTACCTCTAATAAAAATGACAAGTTGATCCGTATTTGTAGCACCAGTGCTGTCATCTATCGCCAAAGCATAAAATTTTAAATTAGCAGTTGTACTCTCCAAACTTTTTTTGATAGATTTTCCAAATTCTTCCATTCAGCTGGCTATACTCCAGTGAGACAATCCAATTTTAGAAATCTCTCTTTTTTTTTTCAGGGCAAATTATATCTGCCATGCCTTCCAGACACTGCTTAATAAAATCACCATCAGTAAATGGTTTTGATTTTTTTTTTTGCTATTAAATATGCTACACATAACTAGCTTGCACAGTGGAGTCCATCTGAGTTGTAACTTTAAATTATTTTTTGTTGAGAAGACAGACCTGTTTTATTTACACTATTTTTCCCTGAGGACACAATCCTTCATGTACATTGAATTTGGTAGAACATTTTTGCATATAATGCCTTTTAAATGATAGTCTTTGAAAATTTGCACAAATTCCCTACACTTTAAGCTGAGTGCTTTACTATTTGCCTCGACAAAGAAGTAGTCATCTGTCCACTTTTCATTGAACAATCTTCCTTTACCCATGGTCTTTCTTTTTCGGGGTTCTGTTTTGTTTTGAGACATTGTAGAAGCCAATACAGGCTGCTGGGCCCCATCCCAGAGTTTCTGAGTCCATACATCTGAGGTAGGGCCCAAGAATTTGCATTCCTAGTGAAAACTCAGATGATATTATTGCTAGTTTGGGCAATGCACTTTAAGAAAAAGTAGATTTAAGAGAAATATTGTGAAAATTGGCAAGTAACATGTCAACTGACAATAGAATCACAAGTGCACCAAAATATTGGTGATTTTCCCGGAAATCTTGAAATCTGTTTTCAAATTCTTGTATCAAATTGAACAGAAAGCTGGGATTAAAAAAAATGATAATAGATAAGAGACTATATTTTTATTATGAAAATTACTTGACAGGAAAATAGAAAGCGAGGTTTGGGCCCTTTGATATTTTGGCTGCCAATGCGGGGCAAGGGGTGGGGGGAGCTGATTGTAAAGCATGGCAGGCACTGCCGGGGTGTGGAAGTGCCCTTAACAATCAAATAAGAATGCTCACTTGACTTGTAAATAACATTAAACATCTAACATTGCAATGGTAGATTGAAATATTATGGATGGTCGCTGCCTCACCACGTCACCAGTAGCACATGTAATGTCTGATGGTCTCAATTCAACTCCACTAGGAAGATGACACAGCCACAAAACTGAATCCTTGCATGCGTACAAATAGCAAGAGCATACATACATTTACTTTACAAGACACTGCAACTTGACACTGTCCTCTACAAAGTTCAAGCTGGAGAACCGCACAATCAAGTTCCACCAAAAAAACTCATCATGTTTTAAGTTTGTGTTGGGCCACATTCACAGCCATCCTAGGCCCCACGCGGCCTGCCGGTTGCTGATTGGACACCCCTTAGTGAGCAGGGCCCGCTGGCACCCACTGCTGAGGTCTGTGGCCTCTGCCATCTGCCTGCTCATAAGCGCCTCACTCTGCTGTTGCTGCACACTGACCGAGCCTGCCACTGAAGTCACTGAATCAGTTCCAGGGCATTAGGATTTCAAGACAGTGGAAAATATATCCATTTAGCATAATCAAATATGCAAAACAAATCCATACAAACTAAAACAGCATGGGGCAAAACTTCACAGGGCTTAATTAAAATAACCCACAATTCAAATTTGCTTTATTACATTTCCATCTCCAAATTCGACTTGGGTATACAGAAGGTGCCAAAAAAACATGTACACATTTTAGGAAAGAAAAAGAACTGTATTAAAATTGTAATAGTATTTGTTATCTTGTATATTGTATCTTGCATCATCTCTTGTAATTGCATATTGTGACTTGAATATTACTGTTTTATAAGTTTTTCAGTTTTTTCCTTTCTTAAAATGTGTATACACTCTCCATATATACCATGGAATACGACTCAGACATAAAAAGAATAAAATAATGTCATTTGCAGCAACTTGGATGGAACTGGAGATCATTATCCTACCTCAGGAATGGAAAACAAACACCACGTGTCCTCAGTAATAAGTGGGAGCTGAACATTGAGTACACAAGGTGCAGAAAGACATACAGGCCATTGAGAACTAGAAGGGGGAGCAGGAGAAAAACACACTGATCCCCAGGTGCACTGAACACTATCCTGGCAGCAGCCATGTTGAAAGCCCTGACCAACATTATACGGTGTATCCAAGGAACAAAAACATTTGTGTCCCCCTAATATTTTTGAATTTTTAGTGAGCAAAAAAAGAAAATGACTCAGTAAATAGCATTAACACCAAAAGTATCTTTTCAACAAAAATTGATATCGATGTAATTCTAATTGAAATATTTTTTATTTATTAACGTGGAATCAAAACAAGATTTTTTTGTTTTGTTTTGAGTGCCCTCTGTTCCCATGAAGCATGCATTCTATACAAGGAACAGACATTAAAAGGATAACTGGTTAAATGACCATATGATTGCAATTGGGATAAGTGTCAAGTCCAGGGTTACATTCCTATCACCCCGCGGCATACAAGTGGCACGTATGTGTGTTGTGCATATGTATACACACACACACATGTAATAAGAGCAAGGCCTTTTGTGGTCTTTTGTAGACTACCAATTGTCTACATCACTCATTCTAACAAAGTACATTGCCTGTGTTGTTACAGAACCTTTTCTCCTTAAGTATATCTATTCTCTAATGAAGGACAAAGTGTTCTACATTTATTTCATATGACCCCAAAGCGCCTATGTAGCATATAATACAGATAATGGGGACTTAATATTTTAATTAGTAAACTTAATGAGTAATGGCAGATTTTAGTTAATATGTATAGTCTGCCACGATATGCTTAGATACTATATAACTTTCTCATAAACTGGCTGCCATTTGCCCCAGTTTTACATACGACAGAGCCAAGATGCAGGGAAGTGGAAGGGCAGCATACGCAGAGGTCCCAGGCACCAGTGCACCCATATACTGGACCAGAGCCCTGCTGTCTGTAGTTCTCCATCCCTGGGGCTTTCCTCCAGCAGTCCCAAGCACTCAGCCAATCTGAGAAGGAAGTGACTGAGGTCAGGGGGTTGGTAGGGGGGTGCACACAGGGTTCTGGGTGAAACTTTCAAGCTGCCAATGAAAGAGGATCCAAATGCTGCAGCACTGCTTACCACCCCAACCCCCAGCCCCCCAACTCCCCCTCACCCCACCTGCCTTGCCCAGTTGATCTTCTTCCCAGGGCTGTGGCCTCCAAGGGCCTCACAGGCAGCAGAGTGGGGGAAAAGCTGCATGCTTGCCTGCTAATCACTGCCCTACAGCTGAAACACTCCAAAGCTGGCTGCTCTGGGATAGGACAGACAGGAAGGCCTCATTTAATCAGGCTGCAGGAGGACAGAGAACCAGAGGCCTCTGAGTCAGGCTGCAGGGCATCACAGTTTGTGAACTGTGGGCCTGCCTGGAAATGCACTGTCAGATGAGAGTGATGCTTTATAAGTCCCCATCTTCCTCGATTCCATTTTTCTGCCCCAAGACAGGCCAAGCTGCTCACCCAGAAGAACACAGCATCACCCTTAAGGGAAGTCTTAATCCCCCAAATCTCCCTCACTCCTAGACAGCAAGATCATCCTGTTACAATTGACAGCACAAAGGAAGGTGCAACCCCCACAAAGTGACTGCCCTACAAAGTGATTTGATTCTGAATCCACGAATGCTGGTCACATTCCTGGCAACTAAACAGTAGAAGCTGCTGCTGTAGCCTGCCATATCCCAGGGAGATGCATTATGTAGCCTTGAAGGTTTAAGAGGATTTAGCTGACCTTCGGTTTTATAGCTGGAAATTACTGGATTAAGGTCAGGTAGGATAAAATATATGTTCTATTTGTAACCGTTAGTAAGATGGTTGCCTGCATCATGAAACCTTTGGGCCAAAAAAGTTTGTCTTTGTATATAAAACTATAGAGATCAGAGGAAATGTTTTTTCCCATTGAAATTAGCCTGATTGATTAATATCAGTGCTCAGGTGATAGAGAATTCAACAACAAAACAAGACTTTCTATGCTGGGGTTCATAAAATTTTTAAAATATAGAAAAAGTAGCTAGTATATAATAAGACTTAACCATTTTTCAGGCCCTGTGCAAAGCACTTGTATGCGTTATCTTATTTAACTCCCAGGAAAGCCTCCTAAGGTACTATTACCCCATTTCACAGATGAAGAAATGGAAGCTCAGAGAGGTTTAGTTACTTGCCCATAGATATACCACTAGGGAGTAGGAGAACACAGTAGTTCAACCCAGGTAGTCTGATGCCAGAGGTCATGTTTTTAACTTCATCTTTGTATTTCCTGCCCAAATAGTAAGTGTATGTGTGTGTTCTCAGCAATCCCTGGCCAATTTAATGCTTGGTTGGTCACCAGTATATAGCTGAAGAACTTAGAATAGACAGTAGAGGGCACCCAGATTCACTATTTTCGAAAGGTGCTAGTTTTCAAAAGCATCTTACATTTCTGGAACTCAGAGAAAACGGAGGTCCGCATCGCAGGCTAGACAGAAAAGGTAGCCCATAGACAGACTTTGGTGGAGATACACAGAGTATAGGGAGGATATAGAATATTGTCTTCACTCTGGTTAAGAGTTATTCAGTGTAAAAGGAGGCTTTTAGAAGACAGAAACCGGTAAGGTCGTTCCTTGGTGGAAAGTTTACCAGTACATACACCAGATGTTTCATGAGAAAACATCCAACTCAGTTTCTTATAAAAGAAAAATGATGGTCATTTGTTGCACTTGGGAAAAGGTTTCCTCCCAAATTCAGAAGGAAAAAACCCCCATAGTTAACCATTTGCCACTATTTACTAAAATCACATTAGCATGTGATAGAGTGAAAAGGAATTAGAATCTTAGTTATTTTGATTGTCTCTCTACCTTTCCAAACTTACCAAATTATAGTCAAGCCGACTAACTCTTCCTGCCATAATTAAGAATGTGCTAATTCTGGAAATTTTGGTGTCTTGCTATATATTTATTACTGCCCTAAAACTAGGCCAAAGGTCAAGTCCTCATTGTCATAAACTTTTAATACATATTGAGACTTCACAGAGTACTAACCATAAGGGGGCTGGGATTGGGGTTCTGAAGAAAGGTGTGTTTGACAGAGACTAGAGGCTGGGAGGACGAAAAGGGCAGGTTGCTCAAGATGAGCTGCTCATGAATATCAATAGATAAACTCTTAAGAACCACCAAATGAAACTGCAGAAGGTGCTACTGCAACTGGACATCCTACAGTAAGTGATGGAGTAAAGTAATTATCTTTAAGATTACTCTAAACATGGCCCATGGAGTTAGTATAGCCTGGCAACACCAGCTTAGGGATGAAGGCACTAGAAAAAGGCTTGGAAAAAAATCCCATCATAGAGAGTATTCATTACATACCTTCTAAGATTATCTCACTTGTAAAATGAAAAATCCTTAAAACACTTGGTTGATGACCACTGGGTCAAACTCCTCCAGGAGTCTGAAGTTGAATTGCCAGAGCAAGGTCTCATGGGCTCTTCTCCCATCCTGGTGTCAGAGGAGGGAGGGGCACAGCAAGGCTGTGTTCTCCTGCACTGCCCACCATGGCAGGGTCACTGTGGCCCAGTGCCCACTCTGCAAGTGGAGCTCACTCCTTCAGGGACATTTTGACAAAGCAAAGAGCTGGACCGTTAACCAATGAACCAATGGGCACGGACAGCAGCTCTGGACTCCTATACTCCTGGCCTCCCACGGCCTTTACTACCCTTCTCAGGGTCAAAATATTGAACTCAGTGGGTTGTGGGTCTGGTCCCCAAATATGAATCTTTTATTCCTCCTAAATATTTGGGTCTATTTTCAAAAATCTCTTTTTCTTCTCTAAATTATCTCAATTCCACATTTTACTTTGTAAGTATAGACATGGCTTTACCATGGCAATAATTAAAGTTATTGCTTATTTAACTCTACTGAAATCCTCTTCTGTGCAAACCACCTGGATAGATGAGGCAGGGGTGGGGTGCAGGAACAAGAACAATCAGCACATTGCCACACCCAGGTAGCAAATTTCCTGACTCTATTTTACTTTATAATTTTTTTAGAGATGGAGGTCTTACTCTGTCACCCAGGTGGACAGTGGCACTATCATAGCTCACTGCATCCTTAAACTCCTGGGTTCAAATGATTCTCGTGCCTCAGTCCCCTGAATAGCTAGGACTACAGGTGCACACCACCATGCATGGCTAATTTTTTTCATTTTCTATAAAGATTTGGTTTCACTATGTTGCCCATGCTAGTCTCAAACTCCTGGCCTCAAGCGATCCTTCTTTCTCAGCCTCCTAAAGTGCTGGGATTACAGGCATGAGCCACCACATCTGGTCCCTGACTCCATTTTAAATATCCTGGGACAAATTGGTGACCTGCGTGTCATGCCTTTGAGTTGAAATGCTGGCAAGTGAGCTGGGGTAGAGTGGGTTGTATGCAATTTTGCCTTCTGTTTGCCTTTCATTGAACTAGTGTCTGATCATTTTTTTTTCCTCCTTGAATTCTACTTCCTCTTTGCTCTTTCTCTGTTCTTCTATTTTGTGTCTTCCCCATCATTTTGTTAATGCTTCTCCCTTTGGGGAAAGAAATATATTTTAGATCCCTTTTTGGGGGTTCTTTCATGACGGAGTCTGGCTTCCTGTGTTCTCATTCTTTCACTCACCGACTCAGAGCATAGGCTGCTTTCCTGGAATTTAGGAGAAGCCAGAGGTTTGCTTTCAGTCCTGTTTCCTCCCCAGCATAAAGCTCTTATTGCAAGGGAGAAGATCTGGACAGGCCAAGTTGAGAAAAGCAAGCAACAAGCCTCAAACCATTTTCCTCACCAACTGCCTTTGAGAAATTTAACCTGCATGCTACACACTCCTTTGTGTATCCTTAGAAAGCCAACTCGGCTGCTTGGAGCTGCCAATCCACCCCCCAAATATTTCACATGCCCAGCATCTTGTGCAACCTTCAATATGAGTTATGTCCTTTCACATAAGGCAGGAGCAAGGTTAACTTGCTAAGATTGTCTTTCACTGCAACCCAAAGTACATCTCAACTTCCCCAGTTTGTTCCACAGAGAATAGTAGCAAGTATCTATTTTTATCCCCAGAGAACAGAGAGGGACAGATTAAAAACAGAAAACTGTGTTTGCCAATTTAATCTTTCTAGGCCTGACTAACAACAATGAACTGCAGATGTAAGTTTGAAGCCCAATTCTGTGACTACATCTCTCATCCCCTACTTTCAGTTTGGAAGATGCTTATTACTATGAAATAATAATGTTATGCCCTCACGTTCATCTTGATTGCTTTACGTTGAAGGAGTCAAACTGCATTTGTCTATAAGAATCAGTAGAGAAATATTCATTTTTAAGTTGATCCCATTTACTTATTCTTGGAATTGACAAATAAACAGAAAATGCGCGATCACACCTCTGGGTAAGGAGTTAAAGATCGTGAGATTAGGAAAAACTGTACGGTAAGCTGAGACAACAGTAGGAAAAGAACGACCCACAGCACTCTCTCTGAGTCAGCTGATAACGCTTCCAGGTAGAGTCTGCACAGTTTGGAAAGCGCTGCTTCATCCCTGGTGTCCAAGCCTCTGAAAGCACATGAGAAAAGTAAAAGATTCTGGTCCATGATCAGCTTGTCTACCGTTACCCTGGAAACCCTAGAAGTCCCCCAGCACTGGTATTTAACGTGATAATGAAAATGTCTTTCATCGTCTCCCCTTGGCTATCACCCTTTCCATCCAAAATAGTAAGTAGAAAGGAAAGAAAACCAACTAAAAGATAGATTTGTTCTAGTTGGTTCAAATAGAACCACATCCAACTGTGAAGACGGTCACCCACTGACAGCAACAACAGCACAGCAGCGAATTCCAGGCCTTGGTTTCACGTTTCCCACTGTTACCTCGCTGTAGTGGCTCGGAGTTGGAGAAATTTAACCTGCATGCTAACATGTGACAGTGCTTTCCTGGCAACCTGTAGTTTAACAAAGAATAGGAAATGAAAACCCTCGTTATTGCCACAAGGTTCCTTTTATGCAAGTTTCCTGTTACTTAAAGTGTAGCTACCTTGCTGCTTTCTCTCTGCCCTGGCCCTCATCCGCTCTGCTTTGCAGTACCGCAAAATGAAGAAGGGAGAGCGCTTGTCTCGGCAGAGGAATTGGTTGAGACTCCTTCAGTGAGGGGAGAAAGGGACATCCCTAAGATAGATGCTCTCTCACCTGCGCTGGAGCACTGAGCTGGCACCCCAGAAACCACTGCCTTCATGGCAATCACTTCCATACAAGTCCTACAAAGACTCACAAGCACCGCTTGGCTGCAGCCTAAGTAACCTGAACAGCACTTACTGTCAAAGACTGTGATGTCCCGCTGTGCACACTGTACCCCTACCAAGGGGATTCAGCAGAATGGTGGGCAGGGGGTATGATCCAAGGCTGCTGCTTCTTATAGGAAGAGGCACCTTTTACTAACCCGCCTCAAACCATGTGTGGCAGCTGTGCAGAGTCACCCTGGCCCCTTTTGCTTGCTGGTGAAAACTTGGAACATGGCATGACCTTTCTCAAAATCCCCAACGGGCCTTCTTCCCACACTGAGACTCCAAAGTCCAGGCCCTAACAAGATCTGGCCGTACTGACCTCTCCAGCCTCAGGTCTCCCCACAACCCCCTCACTTGCATCTTCCTGCCACACACACAGGGCTTCTCCCTGCTCCTTGGAGACAACCCGCACGTTCCTGCTTCCCTCTGGCTCCATCCCTCCCACACTTCATTAGGTGTCTGATCAATGTCATCTGCTTCGAGAGGCCTTCCCTGACCTCCTCATCTAAATTGCATGACTCTTCTCTATCCCTTAGCTTGTTTTTTGGAAAAAAAAAGCACTTAATACTTGAATTTTATATTTATTTGTCACTTATTGTCTTGTCTCTAGAGAGGCCGGCAAACTGCAGCCCGAGGGCCAAGTCGCCATGTTGCTTGTTTCTGTCTGCGCAGCTGTGTTTGGGTGTGGCCACTCTTGTTGTTGACATGTTTTCTTTGGCTGCTTTCACACTACAACTGCGGAGTTACAATACAGACACCACAGACTGTGCAGACCAAAGCTGAAGATATTTTTTATCTGGCCCTTTACAGCAAACATTTACCCTGCTCTCAACTATAAGCATTTTGAGGAGGGCAGTGACTTTGTCTCTTTTGTCCACTCCTGAATCTCCAGCACCGAATACTGCCTGGCACTTAGTAGGTCCTCAATACCAGCTGGATGCTAATCTATTTCCCCCCGTCCTGACAACTAAAACTGTCTCCAGACTTGGTGAAACTGAGAACCACTACATCAGACAGCGTCAGTGAAACACACCGGGCAACTTGAGAGTGAAGTGCGTTAATAACTTGCCGATGTGGGATACAGGAGGCACCATTGGAAGCCTGAGGTCTTGGGCTTCTGCTCTTGGGCTTCTTTTGCCCTTGACTAATACCCACCTGTTCCTCTTCATCTCTAGATGATCACCCAACATGATCGTGACAAGTAACAGGAGAATTTAAAGAATAAACCTGAGTTACTTCCTCACTTGGTTATCCAAGTGCCGTGTCTTCCTGGGACTCCTGAGGTCTGCGTTATACTGAAAAATGCTAAGTTAAATATGCCCTAGAAACAATCGAATCCTACTAATCAATAAAAAAGAGCTAGCTATTGGTAAATGCAAGAACAGAGATGAATTTCAAAGGTGTGATGCTGAGGGAAAAAAAGAAGGCAATCTCACAAGTTACATCCTGTCTGTACATACATGTATGTATCTTCCATGTGTATCAATGACTTCCTAGAACTGGCAAAATTCGGTGAGAGCAGAGGACGGGTTCCAAGGGGTTGGTGAGGGAGAGTGTGACTCCAGGGGGCACCATAAGTGTCTTTTCAGGGCAATGGAACTGCTGTGTGTCCTCATGGTGGTGATGGTTGTGTATATCCATATGTGCTTTAAAACTCAGAAAATGGTCCACCAAAAAATTTGACTTTACTGTTTGTTAATTAAAGAGCAAAACTAGTAGTCCCTGAAGAAAATGCTGGGCTCCTAGTAGTTACATGTCTTCTGGCCACAGTAAAGTATTTAAAGTCACATTTTAAAAACATCATTCATGGTCACTGACCCCTTAGCGGGAAGGAGAAAGTCACCGTTCTGGAACTGTGTGAAGAGCGTTAGCTTGCTGGCTCCGATTCCTCTTTCACTTTCCCCAGAACAAGGTGATCTTCACTTCTCAATCCAGAGTTACCAGATTTCACCCCCGGAGTGTCTGAGCCTCCTTGACCAGAAGAGAGAAAATACTTTCAGACCCTGCTGGGTTTGGGAGCAGATTTGCCCGTGTCCTTGCAGGTGTACACAGGTCACGGTTGTGTCTGAGGCTCTCCTGTCAGTGAAAGGGCTCCTGGACGTGACAAGGCCTACAGGAGTTTGTGGGGTCAGCTTCCCAAGGCTCCAGGCAAGACAAGAGAAAGAGTGTGATGAAATGAAAGTGGCTTGATTCTGCGGGAGATCGATAACCTGTATGCATTATTCATACGAATGATATCACCAGATTCATGTGCTTATGAAATGATCAGTATTTCTGGGAGAATTTTTTTTATTTCCCCAAATACCCAGTTGTTCTCCTATGCTGATGATGGTGAGGAGGGGTCCAGCTGATCTATGGGAAGGTGGTGGTGGCCTCTACCTGAATTGCACCCTTGGTGCATCCAGTTGTGAGTGAGAATATTCAGCATCCTTCTCTTTCCTTTTGAGGAACTGCAGGCTGTGGTTTACACATACATGACAGCGCTGTTCCCGGGAAAACGAGTACTCCCTTTCTTATGCAATGATAATAAATATCAGCAGTATTGCATCAAAAAAGAATATGCTTGGCTTCTCAGAGAGTGACATGTGTGGCCACTGTGAAGAATCATAAAGTGTCATCCACCTGATTGTCCTAAAAGCTCCACCAAGCATGGACAACATCACGGCTGCAAACACTAGCTTTTCTTTTCTCCCATTACCCAACTTTCTCAGCAACATAATTTTAGACAGAAACTGAAGCACCTCGAAGTTTTTTCAGAGGTATTATCATGGCCCAAACATCTTGTGAATGAGAGAAAAAGTATACACATAGTGCCTCGGTGTCTATATAGTGTGGCTAGGGTGGGGTGGCAGAGGTGGGACATGTGCTCCAGAGTGAGACTTCAGGGCATGTGGAAGGAGAGCTTCGAATTTTTCAGTAACGTTTCATATCTTTTATCTAATTTGGCCCTTGCAACCGCTCTGCCTACCCCTCTCCTACTATGATGTGAAGAAAGATGGTTTTAGCCCCATTTCACAGAAGCCAGGACCAAAACAAATGCAAGTTAAGAATTTTTCAGAAGTCACATAGGGAGTTGGTGGGAAAGGAGGGTGTAAAACCTGAGTCTCCTGAGCCCAGCTGGCCATGTGGTGAAGAGTCATCTGGCTTCACCATACATAGACAAAAGCCAGGAGGTGAAGATGGGAGATTCCTACATACAACCAGTGGGAATTCCCCACCCCTACTCCAGATAGGGTACATTCCCACCTGGATTTATCTCAAACCTCATCCCTACAAGAAGTCTTTTCTGACATATTCCTCCCCACAGACAATTGACCAGTCCTTCAGTTGAGTCTGGTCATACCTTAATTTCGGGGTCATTTTTGTGTCTGTAGCTCCTCCACATGCACCAGGGCCTGGGCCTGCTGTCCTGTATTCTCAGATCAGCCCAGTGCCTGTCTCACCTAGGCACTCAGTGCTTATGAGTTACGCAGAGTGACAACATGACCAAACTTTATGCCTTAGAGGTGCAAATCAAGGGTCAGCTGTGCATGGAGAACCTTGGGAAAGTCATTTACCTTCTCTAGGCCTCAGTTTCCTCCTCTGTAAACGTGGGAGTACTGTATGGAAAGCATTGGCAAGGAGCCAGATGGTGGCTATGTGGGGTGCCCAGCCTCTAAGACAGATCCCTGTTGTCTACACCCTTGCGTAGCTGCCTCTGCACTGAACAGGCTGATGTATGTGACCAATAGGATGTATCAGAGAAATGCCAGAGTGTGACTTGCGAGATTAGTTTGTAAAAATTATTAGGCTTCTGTCCTGCTCTCTTAGGTCACTTTTGATCTGGATCAGGACTAGATACTGATACTAGATGTTATGAGGGTGCATAAGCAGCCCTAGGAAAAAGCCACATGGTAAGGAACAAGGCTTCTTGACAACAGCCAGCATAAGTCACCATATACATGAATGAGCCATCTACAATTGTAGACTGATCCTCCAGCCCCAGTCAAGCTTTCAGATGACTGCAGTCCTGGCTGACTTCTTCTTGACTGCAACTTCATAAGACACCTCCCTTGAGCTAGCTAAGCTGCTCCTGAGGCTCTCATATACAGAAACTATATAAATATTTATTGCTAGTTTAAGCTGCTAAATTTGGGGGTAACTTATTACAGAGCAATAAATAATACACTGTTATTATAAAATGACTATATACACATCAATAAAGAGATAGGTTTGACATGGTCAATTCAAGTTTTTAACTTATCTCAGTTTGCAGGGGTCTGTCCTGTAGGGCATGAAGGCTAGTTTGACCAAATCAGGACTTTCACTTCCCCAAATCTCAAGAGGTAACTAAGGTAGACATGCTTAGCTACGTAGGGTCTCCAGATCCTCACTCAACTGAATGACTTCACCCACGTCCTCTTGATGATATTTGTCACATAAGACAAGCTTTCAGAGAATATCACAGGACATGGAATCAGATATTCTACTGTTATTTAACTGTATCAGGCACACAGGTCCTCTCTCCACAGAGTGGGACAATTCCAATTCTAAGAGCTAATCTTGGAGTCCCTTCTCTGCCTCCCACCCCCAGCAGGTGGCAAACTGTCCAGACCAACCCCTTGCTTGTGTTCACCTTCCCAAGCTTTCCACATCACAACACTTTGATGAAGATGATGACATTGTGAAAGTGGCCAATATTTGACCAAGTGCTCAGAGAAACCCTTGTTTTTTCAGGCTACACAGGTCATGGTGATATTCAAAGCTTAGATGAATGAGTACAGAGGTATTTGGCCCTGAGTTCTCACGTGGTTGGGTAACTGTGACTCCAAACACTCAGCCCCTGTGTTCCCTGGTCCTCCCTGCTATCTCCCCAGAGTCTGGGCCACTGCTTCTTGGGTGTTCTATTTCTCAAAAATTGCTTTCATTCTTTCCCACTGTCCTCAGTTCTCCTACAGTCCCTGCCCTGCTCTGTTCCTATCAAGACTAGAGGGTCTGGACCCCAGCTTTTACCCCAAGCAAATACAATTCTTTCAGATAACCTTGATTTGTCTGGCCCTTAAGTGACCACAGGTTTTTTTTTTTTTTTTTTTTTTTGAGACACAGTCTGACTCTGTTACTCTAGGTAGAATACTGTGGTCATAGCTCACAGCAACCTCAAATTCCTGGGTTCAAGAAACCTTCTTGACTCAGCCTCCAGAATAGCTGAGACTATAGGCACCCACTACAATGCCCACCCAGATTTTCTATTTTTTCAGTAGAGATGGTGGTCTCACTTTTTCTCAGGGTGGTCTCAAACTCCTGAGCTCAGGCTATCCACCTGCCTTGGCCTCCTAGAATGCTAGGATTGCAGGAGGGATTCACCATGCCTGGCCAGTGTCCACAGAATTTAAAGCCCCTAAACATAGCTTCTAAATAGGAATTTCCATGTTCTCTGGGCAGAAAGACACAGCCCTTTATTATACTCAAAAATATCCCTTTACTATGAAAAAAAATGAGTCTCAATATGGGGAAAATGAACTATGTCCTTCCTTCACCTCAGTGAGTGAATTCCCTGCCCCCTTGGAGCACTCCCTCCCTCTGAGAGGTGGACGCAGGCCTAGTCTCCTTTCTTTGTTCAAGAATCCCAAAGTTCCCGCCATTTTCCCCAGAGACCTTAAAAATCAATAGTCATTAGTTCTATTATGGCCATTCTGCTCTGGTTCACCAAATTCCCAGAGGTGTGAATATATGAGACCCCTCCTAGGACCTCCTTGGATTTGAACTAGACACCAATTCAGACTGTGTACAAAGCTGGCCTTGACCAACCCAGTTATGCTGAGTACATACTATTTCTCACAATTCCTTCCTAAAAGCCTAATAACCCTTATGCCCATCCAATCTTGGTGTGATGGGACCAAGAAGAGAACATGGTGATCCTAATTCTCAGACTTTTCTAGGGCAGTGGTCTGAGAATAACCCAGCATCTGGCCTTTTCCAGGTCTGCCAGCAAAGCCCCAAGATGTGACAGCCAGACCTTGCTTTTCCATCTTTATGTTCACACAATGCCCTGAAAACGTGGCTGTTTCATAGAGTCCGTGGGTCTAGTGAGTCCAATGGCCTATGCCTTAAGCATGAAAGAATGCAGTGAGTTGGTTAGCACTCAGCAGAGAAAGGCCAAGTAGAAGGTGCTCTTGGGCTCATTAAACGGAATTTGAAAGTTTAACAACCCACCTCTGCTTCAGTGCACATGATTACTAGCAGAATACACTATTTCTGTGATACTAAAGTCTTAGGGAAAAATTACTCCAGTTCTCTCCTGGTACCATACCTCACACATTGAAGACAGCCAGCCAAGGCTTTTGATTTGGTTGTGTTAATATTTCATCGTGTGGAGGTATCACAGGTTTAGTTTTTGCACTAAGGACATCTTCTGGTTTTGTCAAAGTTGTAAGTTTGTTTTATTGCTGTCAGAAAAGAGAGGCTTCGGATTTAGCCTGGGGCAAAAAGAAAAGGGAGGGACTGACCAACCTGTTGCCATTTTCACCTACTGGGTTTCCAGCTAAATAACTGATCACTTCAGTTATTAGGAGTTAAATTCTCTTTCGGTTTTCTCACCAGTAAAACTGAAAAGCTCCAAAACTCCCAACTTGACACTTCATCTCTGGTAACAGAAAGATATTTTGCAGTACTAATGCCATTTATGTTATTGGCATGCCCAAATTATACAAATATCCTTGAAAGGTACCAAATTCAAGAAAGAAAATAACATTTGTTGATTTTTACTCTTCCCAAGACAAATCCACTAGCACCTTAGCCAAACTGTCTGTAAATACTGACAATTGCATGGTAATTTCACTATGGAAAAGAAAAAGGAGAAATAGAAGGTAAAGTCCTGGGAACTTCTCCTTTATCTTAATCATCTATCTCTTCTCATACTTGGAGGGACAGGAACAGAGAATGGGGATGGAAATGGTATGATTGATACACATACAAAATCTCACCAGTGGTTAAGACTTTCAGGGGAAATTTAGACCACAGCCTCGGCTTCCCAGTACTCTCTACCCTTTGGAGTAGTTCTGTTTTTAAAAACCAAAAATACAGGCTGGGTGCAGTGGCTCACGTCTGTAATCCTAGCACCCTGGGAGGCTGAGATGGTTGGATCCCTTGAACTCAGGAGTTCGAGACCAGCCTCAGCAAGAGCAAGAGCCCATCTTTACTAAAAACAGAAAATTTAGCCAGGCATTGTGGCAGACACCTGTAGTCCTAGCTACTTGGGAGGCTGAGGCAAGAGGATCTGTTGTACCCAAGAGTTTGAGGTTGCTATGA
The DNA here is from genome assembly GCF_000181295.1 of Otolemur garnettii. Classification (NCBI taxonomy): domain Eukaryota; kingdom Metazoa; phylum Chordata; class Mammalia; order Primates; family Galagidae; genus Otolemur; species Otolemur garnettii. The sequence continues at coordinate 6,786,909 of NW_003852412.1, forward strand.
GCTAGGATGCCATGGCACTCTACCCAGGGTGACAGAGTGAGACCTTGCCTCAAAAAAATAAAAAATAAAATAAATATTAAAACCCAAAAATGCAACATTTGGAAGCTTCAAATAGAATTTATCATAAGAAAGTAACAGCATTTTTCTCCACCAAATATGATACTTGATAGCAAAGCTCAGTTTCCACAGAGAGGACCAATGATTCCAAGCTTGCGATGGTCACAGATAGCAAGGAGAGGATTTGAAAAGGCGTTCTTGCATAGAAGATGAAGCCAGCTGTGAAACATTTCCTGATTCCAAGGGCCCTCCCTAGCTATGCGTGCCTTAATCACCTCTAGTCTTTTCCCATTCCAATCCTTCTGACACCTGTCTTCAGACTAATCCTTCTAATCTAAACAGCTGCCTTGGCGACAGTCATGCCTTGCCCTGCCTGCAATGACTCTCTAAGGCCTCCAAAAATGTCAGTTACACCCTAGTTTGGCCTGTATATTGTACAAGAATCTGGCTGCCTCTGACATTTAATCTCCTTCTGTCCCAACAGAAATCTGCCACTGCAGTCAACGGTCGTTACACCACTTTTTATTTGCCCATGTCCACACTATTACTGGTGATGGTCTCCATTTTCTTCTCCTGGAATTGGCTTCACCACCCTCTTCTCAACCATCAACTCGAAGGTATGATGTGAAGAGTGGAATTTGGAATCAGACAGATCTGGTTTAAATTCCAGCCCTACTACTCTCTTACCGTGTGTTGCTGTGGAGGAGACTCATCTTTTCTGAACCCCAGCATTCTCATCTATAAAATGAGCATGCTCACACCAGATTCCCTGTAGATGGGCAGTAAAAGTTAACTCCCTTTTTCTGCATGCTTAACCAAATCCCATGCATCCTCTAAGGTTTCTAAATCAATTAATATCCATCAAATGGGACAGAACAGCATTTGCAGATGAGCAGTATTGCAGGTTTTCTGTTCACTAAAACTGTCACGAAGGAAGGGGCCAGCCCAGGAATGTAGATGTCACAAGACGTTCTCAGGACAAAGCTCAGAAGCCAAGTTCATTCTCTGCCAGTGGCACACTGAAATTTCAGCCTCCGGGGAATAGAACCCAGTACAAGGCCTTGGAAAATAGCCAACTAGTTCATGGACGGGAAATTATAGCATTGCCATGACTCACTGTTAGATAGTTGAAAGAGTTCCTGAATAACATATTTTTATAATTCCCAAGAAATTTACAAAACATGCCAATTAACAGATTCAGTTTCATGACATTTGAAACATAATTTTTTTTAAAAGCACATGCATTACACATGTTTACAATGCCTCTATTCCTTAATTCCTTTTAAAGAAATTGCCCCCACCAACAGATGCTTAATTTGCCACATAATTTTCCATGTGATGAAACTTTTCTTTGGCCATATCCGATTGGTACAGGGGTGGGCACCTGATCAAGGACACCATTTCCATACGTTGGAGTGTAACCATGTCCTAGTGCAAAAAGATGAGCAGAGCCAATCAGATTGTCTGTCTTTTAAGATCTGGAACTAGAAAATACAGAAAAAATGAGCCCACAGCAACAAAAGTAGAACTGTAAGGATACTGCGATATTGTGAAATACGTATTTGGTTTTTGTCTCATTTTCTAGCATACAACTCCTAAAATCCTAGGAATCTCAAAAGTGATAAGAGTAACTTTTGGATGCTAATAAGATGGCCGGTATCTGGAAGCCCTAGATAATTTCAGGATGGGGGCTGGAATAGGTCACAGGAAAGACCCAGGCAGAGTTAGAGTGGTGGGGCTTTAGTCCACCCACCCTCTAAGGAGGGAAGAGGGTGTTGAAGATTACATTGATCACCAAAGGCCAATAATTTAATCAGTCATTCCTAGGTAATAAAGCATTTATAAAATGCAAAAGGACTGAGTTCGAGGCTGCTGGATAGTTGAACAGATGGAAGTTCCTAGAATGTGGGTCACCTGGGGAGGGCATGGAGACTCTTGCCTCCTCTCACATCACCCTATGCATCTCTTCCATCTGGCTGTTTCTTTATATCCTTTGATACTCTTTATAAGTGTTTCCCAGAGCTCTGTGAGCCACTTGAGCAAATTAATCAAACTGAGGACAGGGCTGTGAAAACTCAGATTTATAGCTGGTCAGTCAGAGGCACAGATAAAACAATCTGGGGCTTGCAATTGTCACCGGAAGTGGGGCCATCTTGTGGGACTGAACCCTCAACTTGTGGGATCTGACTCCAGGTAGCTCTTGGCAGAATTGAACTGAACTAGAGGACAGCCAGCTGGTGTAGGCTGCAGAATTGATTGCTTGGGTAGTGTGTGAGGAAACCTACCCACACATTTGGTCCCAGAGGCGTTGTATGGAGAGTATAGTAGGAGAAATGAGATTTGATTCTTCCCCATGTCCTTTGAGATGCCCCGAGGGAGAGACAGGGACATATTCGACCAGCAAATTCCATGAGTAAGTCACAATTAAGCAAGTTCAGAAACTTCTAAAAAGCAGAATAAGCCAGGTGGTAGAGAGGGGAGAACTGAGCAGAAAGCCAAGGAGAGGCAGGAAGCCAGGAGAAGCGGCAGGGAAGGGCTGGTCCCTGGAGCCATCTCAGCTCCTACAATAAACTCCCCCTTATCTCCGGCAGTCGGACAGAAGTTTTCCTTAAAAACAAAAGAATCTAAATTGAACAGTAGGAAAGCAATGACATATTTTACTACCAGAAAAATAAAATATGACTACTCTGAATACATACACTATTGCACAAGTCACAAACCACGAGGATTACTTCTTTTCAATATGACACAGGTGCAGTGTTAGATGATCTGAAAGGATAAACTGTTTTCTCAGAGCACTGGGAGGAGAGGATCTTTTATCCTTCCTGAGAGCAGCCACTACAGTCTGAGAATTCAGAAATTCTCCCCCTGCTCTGAGGTCTCTGGGGGATGTCAGAGTGACTTGGTGGAGAGAGCCCTCTTTGGAAATGAGAAGATGTGCCACCCCTGCCCTGGGATGGGCACGTTTCTGCCAGCCCTGTGACCCTAAGCAAATGACTTCATCTTCTTGAGACTCATTGCCTCCTTTTTTTGATCGAAGATCACCAAAGTGACTTCTAGGATTAACAGCAAATGAATCTTCTAAGTAAATGTTTTCTTACAATTAGATCAGAAAAGGAGGCAGCCTAGAGGGAGAAAATACTGTTGTTGACCAGGGATCAGGAAACCTGCATTTCAGCTCTGCCCAGGCAAGTGGAGCAGCTCACTGGCCCATCTGGGTCTCACCCACCAAACAAGGGAGGTGGTTTGTGTATCATTGAAACGACATTTTCACTCTAAATTCTGTTCTAAGACCTCTAAATATCGATCAATCTGAGATACAGCTGTATTTAGAATTCCTTACCTTATTTTTCTTTCCCATCCCTGACTGTCCAGAAAGGCATTTGTGCCAAAATTCCTAGAACTTATTTCTGTCAGTTTGTCCAGCTATACACAAGTATAAAGAATGTTTGGGGGTGGGAAAATCTGGTGTGAATTTTCACTCCAATGCTAGCTGGAACAGTCCTGTGGACTAATTTGGATTCCTGGTGGTACAAGATCAGGGTTGGTTCCTGATGGAGAACTGTGAAGTCTAAATAGGAAGACAGGCCATATTCAAAGAAAAAAGCTGTGTCTCCTTCCCCGAACCATAAATCCACAAATAGAAAATGAAGGCATGAAGCAATCCTGAGAAGGGCTCCTGAGAATGGTTTTAAATGCCTTCTTAGAGAGATTAAATTGCTAGAAATGGGAGTTTGGGGGTCCATAGATCAAGGTGGCAGAGGCCAACAGAAAAAGGCCCAGCTTTATAGGAGATTAGTATTCTGTAACTGCAATAAAAACTGAAAGGCACAAGTGACTCCAAGATACTGAAGGTCGCTGACTTTCCTTATTTTACCAACACAGCAAACTCTTTAAATGAAGGCACAAAACTCTGCAGTAACACTCTTTCCTGGTTATGACATCATGAGGTACCAAAGGCAGGAAAGACCTTGGAGGCACCTGGGACAAGGTGTCCTACCTGGAGCCAGTGCAGGCACTGGGCATTATTCAGTGGAGCCGAGGACCGCCTTGAAGAACTATGACCCTCCAAAGGACAAACGCTTCTCCTGCACTGCCAGGATTCAGTCCCCTCCAGCCCCAAGTTCTCCGTGTGTGTCCTGGGGATGAGCAGCACTGTGCCAAGGCTGAGGCTATGGCTATTGCCCATCAAGGCACAGAAAAAACTCAACAAGAATAAGAGGCTCATCAAGAAGCTGACCAAGAAGCACCCTGTCTCTGATCAAACAGATCCCTGGCAACCCAGGCCCAGGCCTGAATAAGGCTGTTGAGTCCCCTTCCCTGCTGTCCCACAGTGGTGGCCCTGGCTGGTGAGGTAGAGTTCACAACTGAGTCCCAGACAAGGGTGCTGTGTCTGTTGTTGTTCTTGGCTGTATGAAGATGACAGAGGCCGAGCTTGTGTGTAGTCTCCGCCTGCTGTCAGCATCCTCGTGTCACTGGCCACGGCAGATTGGCAGAATGCCTGGCCTTATGCATGAGAAGCACCACAGGCAAGCCCGGTAAGCCGAGTAAGTCCAAGTGCCACCAAAACCAAAACAAAAAAAACCTATGGGAGTTTTCTATTGGCCCAGAGGGCTGATGGATTTAAAGTAATCAGATATAAAAAGTATAAATTGATAAATCACAGAATAGATACCTGAAGGCAAGAAAAGTGAAAAAGTGTTCAACTTCAGTGGTAACTAAGATAAATTTCAGATGAGACTTTTTTTTCCCATCAGTCTGGCAACACATATAACAACTAAATAGCATTCTGTGCTATTTAGGATGCTATAAGGATGTGCTATAAGGATGTAAGGAACTAGCCAATTCCACACACAGTAGGCAAAGTAAAAATTTAAATATGCAGGCCGTGGCTCATGCCTGTAACCCTAGCACTCTGGGAGGCCCAGGTGGATGGACTCTGAGCTCAGGAGTTCGAGACCAGCCTGAGCAAGACTGAGACCCTGTCTCCTAAAAAGTAGCTGGGTGTTGTGGCAGTCACCTGTAGTCCCAGCTACTTGGGAGGCTGAGACAAGAGAATCGCTTGAGCCCAAGAGTTTGAGGTTGCTGTGAGCTGACACCACAGCACTATACCCAGGGCGACATAGTGAGACTCTGTCTCAAAAAAAAAAAAAAAAAAGAAAGAAAGAAAGAAAGAAAAGAAATTAAATATATATAACCATTGACTTAGCAAAATCAATCCTTCAGACATTCTTCTTTGGGTATTTACTTAATAATGTTCATAATGCTCTTAATAGTAAAAATTGGAAACTACTCACACGAATAGTGGATTGGTAAAATAGACTTTGCATATGGCTGCTTTTCCAGGAATGAATTCTATGTAAATGTACTGACATGGGAAGATTTCCATGCGGAAAGACAAACTGTAAGAGAAAATGCATAGTATGATCCAGTTTCTTTAAAAGGTGCACAGCATGGATACACACTCTGAAAAGTCCCTGCCATCGTCCCCTGCTCCTGTCTCACTGCGTCCCCCTCACACTCTGGGTCCCAGAACCATCCTGCATCCAGCTTCCCCTCCGTGTCCCGCATTCCCCTAGGAGCACAGGCTCTGTTTCTGCCTGGAGCCCTGCCCCCTGCCCTTACTGTGGGAATCTGAAAGAGCACACGCCACACTGTTACCATGGATATTCCTGAGCATTTTCCCTTTCTGTATTTTAGTTTCCAGAGTTGTTTGGATTTCCAATAATGGTAATAAATTTTCATAGTTTTATAATCAAGAACATTATAACTATAAAAAACAAAACTGAAAAACAAAGAGATCGGATTTTTACCTCTTGGCCTACAACTATTGCCATATTCTGTCTCCCGTACATTCCTCCAGTTCCGGCTAGATTTCACCCATCTGTGGACTGACAATCTCCAATTAAAACTTCTTAGAAAAATCTAGGGGATAGGGAGTGAGACAGAGAGGAAAAAAGGGAGGAGATGATCTGCCAGTGATTAAAAAAGTCAGCACTTATTTCCAAATTTGAGGTTAGAAGACGTGAGTATTTTCAGTCCTGCGGAATGAGGGCTGAGACTTTGGAAGCTAAAGAGAAATAACTTCACTAGGAACCTATGTACATTGTTTTGATTTAGTTTATATTATTAAGCCCCCTGGTGGAAAAAAAATCCTTTTCTTAATTGTAAAATAAAACAAACAGAACCTGATCACAATTGATTTTATACAAATCAAGGAAATATAATATATTTTAGAAACTTTGAGTATCAGAACGGCAGAGATATACTTTGAGTTATACTGACCACGGCAGTAACACGTGGTCTTCACGTTAGCGAATTGTGATTCCCACCCCAAACATAGAAAATTCAGCTTTAATTTCTTCCTCTGTGTCACCTGCTGACTTCCTCACCCTCCATCTCAGGCTCTGCCAATTAATTCTCTTTCCTGAGTGTCCTTGCAATCCACTGCAGCCATTGCTGGGCCTTAGGTCAGCGTGCTCTCTACCCTGGCCCACTGCTGCACCTGGTCTCCCTTGTCTAGCAGTCTGTTCACATCGCAGTGAGACTGCTCTTCTAAAGTATAAGATGGGTTTGTGTCCCTTTTTTCCTTTAATCCCTTTGATGTCTCCCCAGAGCTTATAAGACAAAGTCTGAACTCTGATTGTGTCTAGGATGAGCCTTAAGACAGCTTATTAAGTACTACCTTGGTCAAAGGAGTGAGTCTCAATCCCAATGTTAAAATTTTTAATACCATCACATTTTTTGTCTTTGTTTTTGAGACCACGTCTTACTCTGCCACCTTGGCACCATAGCTCACAGCAATCTCAAACTCTTGTACCCAAGCAATCCTCTTACGTCAGCCTCCCAAGTAGCTGGGACCACAGGCACCTGCCACAACATCCAGGCTAGTTTCTATTTTTAGTAGAGACAGGGTCTCAGTCTTGCTTAAGCTGATCTTGAAATCCTGAGCTCAGGTGATCCACCCACCTCAGCCCCCCAGAATGCTAGGATTACAGGCATGAGCCACTTTCGCCTGGCCCAAAGCCATCACATTTTGAAAAATCATCCCAGCTGATCCTAGCCCAAGTTGCCAGGGGCCATACCTTGAGAAACACTGAAAAGGGACAAGACTCATTAGAAGCCAAGAATAAGGCAAGTCAGAGTTGAGTGTGGATGTAGCCTGGATTTGCTAATACCTGAAGCTGCTGGCTTTTGAGTTCAGTAAACTGAACCATTGTTCTTAGAATTTGCATCAAAAAAGACTCATTTCATCCCATCCCCTGACCCAGGAGGAAAGTACTGGTGACATACTATAGCCAGGAACTCTTTGGAAAAACAATTTAAATATCCAAACTGGCCTGCTATAAATAATGCATCTGTTTATTTATAAAAAGCTAATATTTAATAAGCTACAGTATAGCAACTTGAAGATGGAATCTAATCTCTTTACAAAATCCAAGAAGAACAAGATTCCACCAGGGACAGACAATTCATATAAATGCCGGATTCATATGAATCACTTCTGCAAGCATTCCTATATTCCACTTGTGCAAATACACCCCGTGGGACAGCAGCAGGGCCAGGAAGGCTTCATAGCCTCCCTCTATCCCAGAGGTTCTCATTTCCCTTATTATTTCTTTGCCTTCACACAGGATGGAAAAGTGAGTCCAAATAGCATATGTCTATTGCATGTTTTAAAAAGAACTTGAGAGAGAGCAGTCTCTCGTAGGTAAATGCATTCAGATTTCTAAGTCTTATTACAGGGGTCTTTGTCATCTATTTTTATAGCAATTATGTACTCTTGTTATTATTGTTACCCATGAACTAGACAGGCCTGGGTTTGAATGCCACCCTGAGCTGCTGCTGCTTCTTCCCTCTCTGCTCTCCATCATGCATTGTGTTGTACTTGTGCCCGGACAATCTCTTCTTAGTCTAGAACTGAAATTTGTTTCCTTGCTGTTGTATACTCTCTCTCTCTCTTTTTTTTTAATTGAGATAGAATCTCACTTTGTCATCCCTGATAGAGTGCTGTAGTGTCCTAGCTCACAGCAACCTCAAAGTTTTGGGCTCAAGCCATCCTCTTGCCTCAGCCTCCCAAGTAGCTGGAACTATACAGGTGCCCCACTACAATGCCTGGCTATTTTTAGAGATGGGATCTCGCTCTTGCTCAGGCTGGTCTCGAACTCCTGAGCTCAAGCTATCCACCTGCCTCAGCTTCCCAGAGTGGTAGGATTATAAGCCTGAGCCACCACTCCTGGCCTTGTATACTCTTTAATAATGTCAGTTCAGAAGGAAACATTGCTAGGTCCCAGTCCTAGGAGAGCAGCTGGTTAGCTATTAAGAGGCTTTTCAAGGTAGTGCTTATCCTGTGGGAATTCACAAGAGTCCAAGGTCTTATTTCAGCCTTCCTTACACAGCATCTGATTTGTCCAATATACAAGCTTGGCAATTATGTCGCAAACTCATCCTGGAAAAAGTGTGACATACAGATGTCATTGCTGAATATCCAAAGGTGAACTGCAATCACCTTTGAAGTACCCCTATGGCCATCCTTTGACCATAGTGATATGCAGCAACGAGATATATAGCTCTTTTTCTAGGATGAGTTCGTGAACTTAATTGCCCAGCCTTGTGCTTATGGAGGGTCTCTGCTTTTGAGGACTACCAGTATGTATGTTAACCTAGGACATGGGGACTGATATATACAGATCAGAATGCTCATTCTTTAATTTCAATGAAGAATACACCATTGGTGGCGAAGGGGTGGTCAGGGATGGGGGGTTAGGGGAAACAATTTATTAGAGGTGCAAAACCAGGGAAATTGGTTCCACGGTGTCAGTGTTTGCAATGATCAGGTCACCCTGACAGGTCTAGCTCTCTCTCTCCCTCTTTCTCTGTCTGATAGGGCTTGCTAAGGGAGCCACATTCATCTTCTTACCATTCTAGATTCCCTTTTCTATATTGTAGTCTATACTTTTCTGTTTGTGCATCTTTCTCCAACTGAAGTCCAGTAACATCCCAGTCCTGATGCTTTGAGTTCTCTTTGGTTGATATCCTGGGTGTCCCAACTCCTTGTCACATGGGAATGCTTCTTCCCTGCCTGGTGTTTACTCCTTTGTGAGGAGAGCTGGATTGCTGTCCCTTTCACGTACAGCTTACCCCTCTTGCATCCCACATGCAGAAGGAGTAGATTCTCTCCTTGGTCAATTTGGAGAAAATAAACTGGATGTACAAAGTTCCTTCTCTCTTTTTGGGAGCAGATCTGCTCACAGACAAAGAGTCTTTTGTGTTCTGCCACTGGGCTTCCCACGTGGGCAGGTGCCACACTACCCTCCACAGGTGGAAGAGTCTCCCTCACTGGAGGGCCCTCCTTTCTCCCTCTGCCCATAGACAAAAGCTTTGTTCTCTGACCTAGCATTATCAGTGATAAAGGTGTTGTTTTGACCTCCTCTGTATTCCTTATTTAATTTCTCAGTTGTTTCAGAAACTGAGTGGGAGTGGGGATGTTATTTATTAGACCCTGTCAAACATCCTATGGCTGTTATGTGCTCACCAAAGCCACGTTCATTCTTCTGGCACGAGGGTGATGAATCGCCCTTGTTTTGCTGGGACTAGAGTGTTTCCTGGGATGTGGGACTTTAGGTGCTGAAACTGGGACAGCCCCAGGTAAACAGGTATGGTCAGCCATCGTGCTGGGCAGACAGGAACATTGTATTTCCCAGTCTCCCTTAAAGACAGATGAAACCACACAACTGGGGTCTGGAATATGGATGGAGGGGAGGCCCTCTACTATCCTCCTTGATTCTCCATGCCCTCTTCTTTCTTGTCTGCACACCTGAAAGTGAAAGTCTCCAAGACAGGAGTTCCATTCAGTAGAGGCTGAGGTCCCTGCATCATTGCTGGGAGGAAGCCTCATATTCCTGTTAGATGTGATAGGAGCAATAAATACAGCCATGGATAAAAATTGCTTTAAGCCACTCAGAGTTTGGAATAATGTGTTTCAGCAGTGAGCTTATACTGACTACCTATCCTCTGTTAGAAAGCTGGGTATAGTTTTCAGAGAGCAGCCTAACTTGTTTATGGATGAGTCTTTGTAGATACTACATTATTCTCCCATGGGTAGCATTTTTGAAGGATTTGGAAGGTCACATGGTCCGTGCATCTGTGTTCTACATCCAGCTTTAGCCCTTAAGTATCTGCATAACCTTGAACCATTCACTTGGCTTTCCAGGCCCAATTTACAGGTGGAATTACAGTATATCTTTTGCCTCTATTGTTTCATTTTCCTTTTCTGTGTTTCCAAGCCTAACCAACCTCTCTAATGATTGATTTAAATCTTTATTAGAATATTTCAATACGTTCAATCAGCTTTCCCTAGTTTCTACACATCTGGGAGTTTGTCTTATTAGATGCCTTCTCTACCTCCCTGCCCTGAGTTAGAATCTGTTGCTTTCAACACTCATCACCAGAGTTTAACTGTCATTCATTCAGAAATGTTTATCAGAGTCAGGCACTGTCCTGGGTTTGAGAACACAATGGGCATGATCCATCCTCACAAAGTTCACATCCTAACCTTATTGTCTGGTCTTGTGCATTCCTGGGGAGAGCCTGGAAGTACCTTCTGACTACTGCACATTTTTGATGATAGAAAGAGCTCTGGCCTCAGAGGTAGGCAGATCTGGGTGGAATTTTAGCTCCATCCCTTGGTAGCTATTTGTCAATAGATGAGCCAATGAATTGCTCAGTTGTCTTAAATATTAAATTTTTGTGTAGTTAATACACGATGGTGGTTGTGAGGCTGAAATGAAATAATGCAAAGTCCTAGCAGGGAACTAGGAACTGCTAAGTACCTAATAGATGTAAGATGGCACTTACTAATGTAATAAATGTAAAATATAATAGCCTCTGGGCTATCTCCCACTCTCTGAATTTAACCTTCTGGAATCCTGGGACCATGTCTTACACTCCTTCATGTCATAGCAGAAACTCCATAAACGTGTATCCATTCAACTGGTGAGTTAAATGAGATTCACGACAGGACTTTGTCTTAATCAACTTTCTATTCTGTCAGTGGCAACAATAGTGATGGGTTTCCCCCCAAACTGTGGAACTATGTAGCCATTGGAAAATATGTTTTATAATATCTTCATGTTTAATCTTCTGTATTTTAAACTGAGTCTCCATAAAATAACAGTAACTCTCAGCTGTGACTTTGACTAAATCTTCACAGCTGCGCCAATAATTTTATTGTGAGAAACTAAAGAAATTTCAACTCCACTTGTTTTAATACTTTTTGTTGTGCATGCCAAGAATTTGTACTGATTACACGCATGAATAGAAGGAGGCACTGACACAGAGTGTCAAGAGAAGGTTTAAATATATTCTTTATTATTTTTGAGCACAGATGTTCCAATGACCCTGGAATTCTTATTGTTTCAAATCAAATGATGAGGTCATTGTGAAAACATTTGATTTGGGAAAGCAGAGTCATGCTTCTGCATCCTGTCTTGGACAACAGCACCTTGATCTTTAGCCCATCTCAAAAATCAGTGCAAGCACCCTTCAAACCCAGGGAAAGCTCACCTAAGCAATACTCTGTCAGAGCTGGCTCTTTTCTGCCTTCTGCTTCCTTTGCTGTTGACATAAAAACTTTCCTTATTAGATTTTAATCTGAAGAGTTAACAGATTTTAGACTCTTGGCAAATTGTCCAAAAACATTAAATTGGTGATGTTAGCAAGAGCATTAAAGCAAATGTTGATAGTGATAATCACAATGATGACGTGGTTAGGAGTTTGTCACCTGGGCTTTCCAGTCCTCTTGGGGTTTCGGTGGGTTTTTGAATAAGGCATTTGGGATAGAACATGAATGATCTACCCTGATTTGGAGTCTTACCTGGGGGAGGTAAACAGTAAACAAGTAATTATGGGTCTAATTTGTCTTAAAAAGGAAGTGAATGGGGAGCTGAGAAAGAGAATAGGGCGGGGCCCACTTTGGTAAACCAGACAGGAGACACCCAACTGAGGAGACTCTGAGTTGAGGAAAGAGGAGTTGGTCCAGGCAGGAGCTGGGGGATGCTGTGCCAGGCAGAGCAGAGCAGTGCAGAGTATTGCCACGTCACCAGCCGGAGCGTGGCTCAGCAGCACGGCTGGGTACAGAGAGGACAATGCCCAACATGGCGGGAGGGCAGAGCTTATAAAGGAGATTCTCCTTTACTCAGGGTGCAGTGGGAAGCCATTGAGGGGTTTGCAAACCAGGTTGGGACACTGGATCTGATTTGCATTTTATTTATTTATTTTGAGACAGTCTCACTTTATTGCCCTCAGTAGAGTGCTGTGCCTGTCACAGCTCACAGCAACCTCCAGCTCTTGGGCTTAGGCGATTCTCTTGCCTCAGCCTCCCCAGTAGCTGGGACCACAGGCACCCGCCACACATCTGGCTATTTTTTGTTGTTGTTGTTGCAGTTTGGCTGGGGCCAGTTTCGAACCCACCACCCTCAGTATATGGGGCCAGAGCCCTACTCACTGAGCCACAGGTGCCACCCCTGCTTTGCATTTTAAAATGACTGTTCTGTATTCTAGGTGGAGAACATTGTACACCTGAACAGAAGCAGGTGACAATTCAGGGGTCTGGTGAGAGAGGGCAGTGGCTTCCATAAGGCTGCTGGTGAAGGGGCCCTCAGAAAAAAAGTGATATAAATTGAAAGACTCAGAATAAAAATATTTCCTCATTACACCAGTGCTTTCTTATAATAATGAGATCCTATTGGGCAAATGATTGATTTTGTTGCTAAGAAATGTATTGACATTATAATGTGAATGATGTCTCATTTCCACATAAATGCATGGATTGTACAGGCACTATTCTTTAACTCCTCACACCTGGGCAGAAGAGAGCACCCAAACCAACCATAAGCCTAGGAACTTGGAGATGGAGACTGATTCTCCTGCCAAGCAAACTATTTTCATGATTAGCAGAAGCTGAGTCACTCAGATAACAGGTCTGTCTATGGACAACTGTCTTAAAATAGGCTGGACGGTAGAATGAGGGAAGCAGGCGGAAATCACGCTCTCATGTCATTCTTACTAATTTCCTTCTTGGGGCATGGGTTGCAGGGAAGGGGGTGGTTCTATTATGAAAGATGTTTCGTGGAAGACGATGTGTGTGCGTTGTGAGTGTGCACCCGAGTGTGTCTGCTGCTTTGGTAGTCTGGGCATCACCAGAGCTAGCTACAAACAAAACGAGTTCACAGAAATCTCAGTAGTGAAAAGGATCAGAGAGGAAGGGCTGCATTTAATGATATAAGAATAAAACCTCAGCAGAGTATGCCTCATATGACATCAAAATTGCTCAGTAGCAAATGCATGGTTAACAGGTTTGAAATAAATAACTTGGTAAAATCAGTCTACAAAAGCTGTAGTCTGTGGGGCATGCTGTGGGCCTGTTCTCTAGGTAATAAATGAATTTTATAGAACAGTGTAATTTGGTATGAACCCAATAATGGAGAAGAAAACTCAGGACGTCTACTTCACCTCAACTTTGAACCCTATTTCCTCTTTCCAGGCCTTGAAATCTGTGGCTTGCCAAGGTTTGGGAGTAGAAGCTAGTTTTGTTGTTGTTGTTGTTTTTTAAGTGATTGAGATGTGTGAGGTAGGTAAAAGTCAGACAGAAGAGGGGAATACTACCTGTGGACAGAACAGAAAGCTGGGGTCAACTCAGCTCCCGCCTTTCCACAGGCAAAGCAGTCTGTCTGTCTATCTATGTATCTATCTGAATGAACATTTTGTGAAGAGATCAAAGGAAAATATGTCTAATAAAATTATTTATTTTACAGGATTTTAAACATATCAATAAAGCACTAATTCAGGACATAGAAGATGCTTTTCAAAAATTATCCAAACTAGGTACTGTTTATTTATGAAAGAAATATTGGTAACAATTTCAGACAATTCAGAAGCATGGAGAAAAAATTAAAGTCCCCTGCTTCACTTCCTACACCTCACCTCCCATCCAAGGAAACCATTGTTATGTGTGGCCTATGTCCTTCCAGAATTTTCCTAATCACACTCAAACTCACATGTAATATATGATATAACACCAATGTGTGGTGTGTATTGTTTATTAAAACATGGATTATGCTACACATGTTAGTCTGCAAATCGCTTTCTTTGTTCTTTAGACAGTATTCCCTGTCAGCAAAGAGTTATCTCATGCTTTTTAACAAATGTGTCATTACTCTTCATTTGAAAGGATGTATGCGTTTTCATAGTATTCCACTGGCAAACATTTAGGAAGTTACTTTCAATTACAGAAATTATTTATGTAATGAAATTTGCTCTGATAGGACTTTTATCTGAATATTTTAAAATTAACTAATAATATGAACTGAGAACTGTTTGTATTTACAGAAAACCAAGGCCCTGAGACATTAATGAACTGGTCCAAGGCCACAGGGTGCTAGTTTGCCTGATTCTCAGCCTGGTAGGAGCTGGCGAATGCCACTGTCCCCTGGGGATGGAAAGGGCATTGAGAGGGGGATGAAGTGTTTAGTGGAGAAAATAATGCAAGGAAAGGAGGCAGGAAACTGACACAACAGGCAAGGGAAGAGGAAAGGACAAAGGGAGTTGGTTAAGAGGGGTGGGGGGAGAGAGATTGGTTATCTGACATCAACGAGGCCCAGTACAGAAGAGGAGGCCACGAGAGGGACAGAGGAACTGTGTAAAGATCTTGCAGCCCATTTTTTTCAAAGGATTTTATTTGTTGCCAAAATAAAATTTAAGAGAGAAGCCAGAAAGCGTTCACATAGGAAGGACATTGTAAAACCTTGATTAAGTCCTGGCAGTTGATTCAGAGAATGTTGCCATGATTTGGGTCAAAATTAAAAAGTATGTTCCTGGCTGGGTGCAGTGCCTCACGCCTATCATTCTAGCACTCTGGGAGGCTAAGGTGGGTGGATTGCTTGAGCTCAGGAGTTCCTGAGCAAGAGAAAGACTCCATCTCTACAAAAAATATAGAAAAAATTACCTGGCTGTGGTGGGCACCTTTAGTCCCAGCTACTTGGAAGGCCGAGGCAAGGGGATCACTTGAGCCCAGAAGTTGGAGGTTGCTATGACCTAGGCTGATGCTGTGGCACTCCAGCCCTTGTGACAGAGAAACCCTGTCTCAGAAAAAAAGAAAGAAAGAAAAAAGAAAAAGAAAAAGAAAAAAAGGATGTTCTGCAGATCATATTGGACACACACAAAAAAGTTTAAAAGTAGGATGCAGGCTGGCTCGGTGCCTGTAGCATGGTGGTTATGGCTCCGGCCACATGCACTGAGGCTGGTGGGTTCAAGCCTGGTCTAGGTCAGCTAAACAACAATGACAACTGCAACAGGAAAATAGCCAGGCATTACGCCAGGAGCCTGTAGTCCCAGCTACTGGGAGGCTGAGGCAAGAGACTTGCTTAAGCCCGAGAGTTAGAGGTTGCTGTGAGCTGTGACTGCATAGTACTCTCCGGAGGGCAACATAGTGAGACTTTGTCTCAAAAAAAAAAAAAAAAAGTAGGATGCAAGCTTTAGGAAGAGAGCAATTTTTACTAGATTTATTTTGGGATTTAAGCATGCTAGTAGTGAAGAATACAAAAAAGACATAGTTTATCTATAAGTAAAATTACAAATTGGGTCAAATATTGTCCGGGTCTCCACTTTTTCCCCTCCTTCAAGGAGTCCTTCTATCTGCCTTCCACTCCCTAACATCCTAAGTCACAAAGGCAGCTCCAGAATTTCCATAGTGTAGGGGTTTAGGAGCAGCAGTTGAGGTAGAAGTAGGAGTTTAGAGGCCTAAGCTCAGAATTACATCTCTAGAAAAAGTAAATCATTTTTTGCTTCTAGTATGTTATAAAGCAAAACAAATAGTAAAGTTTCCAAAAGATGTTTTTGTTTACATTCGAAATAATATTAAGAGAGAGTCCTCATCTGAAACACTGTTTCCCTTATTTTATATGGGGTGGCTCAGGGAAATAGGAGAAGGCTGTGCGTTTACCCCATGGTGCTGCTCATGTCCTCTCTGCTTTCTTCTGATCAAAACGGGCACTGAGGACAGGCTAGGATGAGCTGGGGCGGGGGGGGCGAGGGTGGGGGCACTTCCAAGTCACAGGCTCAGCTGTCACTGAGACTGGACTTCGGTTCTCCACCTTTTGTCAGGACATAGATTCAAGCTAAGGAATCAGTTTCTGTAGGGTGCAGTGCCAGCAGGTGGAGCGAGTAACGTGGAAGGTAAATTGCTCTTCCCGGCTCCGCAAGCTGTTCTACCTCTGTCTGCTCCCGAGGCAGACAAATGAAAGTTCAGACATAGCGTTGATAATTTGAGGTTGGGGGGAAGTGACCCTATCTTAAGCCAAATAAATAAAGTACTGGATAGATTTGGAAGTAAGGCTATATAAATGAAAGTGTTATCTGTATGAACATAATGTACTATTTAAAATAAGTTGGCCCTTTTCCTGTGATAAAGCACCATAAGGAGTAGGAGCTTTGAAGAGGAACGCATCAGGTGAAAATAAGGTGTGCCCTTGGGGAGAGCAGATGCCGCTGTTAAAATGGTTGTTGCAGCCCCCTTGTTGACGTGCAGGCGAATTTCATTCCCAACTCCCTTTCCCAAGCAGATGTTTGTCAGTCAGGGTTCAGTTACAGGAAACAAACAACTCCAGGTATTTTAATCAGAATGATTAAAAGAATGTGGTACTTAGAAAATTAGACTAGAGGAATTGATTTCAGGCCAGACTTACAGAAAATGACTTTCAGAACGGGACCACTGAGTGGGCCCCCAGGGAGCTGCTACTGTGTCCACCAGCCAGAGCCAGGAACACAAGAGGCTACCCACACGAACTCTACAACTGTTGATGCCAAAATTGTTTCACCGTAGCTACGACCCATAGATAAGGAAACCTCTGCAACTGCATCTTAATTAGCCTGTGAAGATAATGACTAGACTCTGGATCACAGATGCAGAAAAATGCCCTCTCTCTCCATCCCCTGGGTTTGCCTGTAATCTCCTGGGAAGAACCCCCTCTCCCCACCACTATCCATAGCTCCATTCTGCCTTCCAAATCTTATTCAAGTGCTTTCAATTGGCAGGACATAATTTGCATCTAGAATCATAACTGCAAAATAATCTAAAAATAGTTGTTTTCAATTTTGTAGTCAAAGAAAGCACACAAGAAAAGAGGTTGGAATGGAAGCTGAAGAAAAATTCACTGTATCTCTGTAGAGGGGGAACAGAGGGGGGGACACTGAGGGGGAAGTGTCAGGGGAGTGGGTTTCCCTTTCTTTAGCTTAAAAGACATAGACTACCAGGACACTACTCAAAAAGCTGGAAAATACGTCCTCATCCCTGCCTCGGGAATCTGAAAATGACAGATGCTCTGACTTCAGGAGCAAAGTGATTTTGGTGCTGCTTATGATTGGCCTGTTCTCTGAGATTTGGGATTCAAGACAAGAAAGTAGAAAAAAGCATGAGGGTTTCCAAAGGTCCACACATGAAACAGAGCTACTGTGGAGTTGATTCATGACTATCCAAGTGAGTTGTCTGAGGGGAGAACAGGTTCAGCAGAAAAAGGCCAGAGTTCAGGCATTGAATTCCTAGGGAGAGAGGAAAGAGGTGTAACATGGTGCAGGAGACGAGTGCAGCATTGACAAACATTGCTTCTTAAAGCAGGAATCTTAGGTTTATATCTGTCAGGCCTAGAGAATGTGCTGAAGGCTCATACCAACTTCAGATGGTACACTGTCACTTTTAATGTCCTATCCTATAATTCATAGATTAAAAATTATAGGTGCAAGAGAGGATGGAGGAGGAGATGCAAGGTGATGAAAGTGAGTGATATGGAATTGATTGTGTGCCCCCCCATTTATATGTTGAAGCCTTAACCCTCAATTAGGCTGTATTTAGAGATAACACCTTTACAGAAATAACCAAGGTTAAATGAAACCTTGAAACAATGGGAATTAGCTCTATCTGCCAAGTGAAGATATAGCAAGAAGGTGGCTGTCTGTAAGCAAGGAAAAGAGCCCTCACCAGGAACTTAACCAGCCAGCTTCTTGATCTTGGACATCCCAGTCTCCACAACAATGAGAAACAAATTTCTGTTGTTTAAGCCACCCAGTCTATGGCATTTTGTAATGGCAGTCCAAGCAGACTGTGAGATGCCAACCTCACTGAAGGGAAGAAAAGGTTATAAACTTAAACCAAGCCTAGAGTTTCAGTGATTATATAAAGTTGAATATTTTGCTTACTTAATTAAGATCATAACTTGTTAGTTTTTATGCCCAAAGAGTGACCAGACATATCATGGGATTATTTGATATTTCTTCCAGGGACTGGAGAAGAAAGTGAATAGTGAATTTGAAAGGTCAATGGGCATAATATAAAGTTGCCTAATAATTACATCCTAACAATTGTTCTTATTGAGCATGTTGACTATAAATTAGCCCCCCAAATCAATATATAATGTTTTATAGTAGAGATACTCACATATCCTTAAGGAGATAGAATGGTTCTAGATTACTTACAAATGACCACTTCTGGCTGAGCTTCCCAAAACTGGATTGGCACACCATGAAAACAGAGGACAGTGGGAGAGGCAATTGGTTGGCTGTATTTCAGACTCCTTTCCATTTCCAAATACACTAATGGCCAATGTATGTATGGAGAGAATTCATGTGTTTTAGCACTCAAAAATCTATGCACATCATAGCATTTAAGTTAGAGTTCTTTAATGAGTCACAGCCTAAATTTCTATATTGTTCATGGCTATCTTGTTGTTGCTTAAAGTGTGTGCCAAGAAAAGAGTCATGTATCTTGTTACCTTAGCAAGATAGGTATATATTTGGTAGGTGATGGCTAACCTGCCTCGGGAGGATAACACAAATCCCAGTTACAAACTATGTGGAAGTAACAATTGTGTGAATGGTCTGACAAGAAAATATGATTTCATTTCAATTACCTAAAGCCAAACAAGGAGATTCTGTTAATCTTTTTTAGTCTGGTTTCTTCAGCTACTCTTGATCTTTTCCAAAGTGGAAAATTCTCATTACTAAAATAGCATAACTCTTAGGCAGGACATGTGATGTCTGAATGGGAAGATGACAATTTTTTTTTTTTTGCAGTTTTTGGCCCGGGCTGGGTTTGAACCCGCTACCTCCAGCATATGGGGCCGGTGCCCTACTCCTTTGAGACACAGGTGCTGCCTAGATGACAAATATTCTTGACCTTCAATCAACAGAAGGCCAGAATAGGGCAATGCCTCTTAGTAGAAGATCAAATCTGGTTGGTTAAGAGAACCCACATTTTGTTAAAAAAAAAAAAAAATTGACCCTGATAGGGCAAAATTCATGGCCTCTTTACCTCTTGTCTTTAAATCTTTTAATTAAATGAACCAAGTGAAACCATTCTTTCAGGTCAAACAGTTAGGATTTAAAATGCATCTGCATATTCAATATTAGATTGAAGACAATGACTAATATTGTCAAAATTTAGTATACCACTAAAGGAAATCAACATACACTGTAAAAAGTCAAATTGTAGTTTAAGCTGCTTGGATGCCAAGCAAGAGGAAATGGAACCAGGGACAATTCAATGTGTTTCAACCCTCTCTCTTATGTGATGCTGATTTGCCCAGAAATGAGTAAATGCATAGCAAACTAGGGTGGGATCACAGGTTCAAAGGTTAATCAATAAAGCTGAAGATAAATATTAGCAAAACTAAAATTTAAAAATTATCTAAATGAGAAGGTGGAGCAAGATGACAGACTAGAGACATCTCCTTTGTATCCACTCATGGTGAAATCAGGGAGAAAAGTCTCCAGCCACCTCTGATTGGGGGACCCTGTCCAGAAATATCACTTTGGGGGCACAGGGAGGCAGTAGGAGACTCCAGGAGCCAATGAAGAGGTCAGGAACAGTGGAGAACTGGCATAGAAGGTGAAGGCCTGCATATCAGCAGAGGATAGGCAATTCAGCAGCAGTTTTCAGACAGAGAAGACCTTACAGGCTTTTTAAAAAAATTATTGGACCTGGGCACATTTGGTGGAGTTACCTTGGGAGAGCTTGGGCTTGCAAGTGATCTTGAAGAGCCCCCAGGGGATAGTATTAAACTATCAGGCAGAGTAGAGCTCTCTTCATTCAGCTGCTGGCTTGGTGCACCCATTGTGGGAGAGCTGCCTGGAAAGAACAGCCACAGGGTCCTCGTGTGAGGCTGGTTCTGGCATGCTTGCTGAGCTGGGCAGCCACCCATGGGGAGACTTGAGTGAAACATCTTTTCCTGGGAAAGCCACTGTGTGGCCAAGGAACACTGTAAAGATTGAGGTATATCTATTAAGTAGGCTGACAAGAGCTTCAGGCTTCCAACCCTATGAGGATTGAGCACAATGAAATCAGGAAGAGAGGACCAGGCCTCCTAGGCAAGAAAGTGGCTTCCAGTCCTCCTCTTATACAACTGTATCAGTCTCATAATTAGTATCTCATACACCAGATATCACCTGTTGTCAGGCAATATATATATTTTTTTTCAATTTTCCTCCCAGACTTCTTGTTTATTTTTATAATTTTTTGTTGTTTCTTTCTTCAATACTAAGGGCTCCATTTTTGCTACAGTTTTTCTGCTCCTTTTCTTCTTTTTCTCCCCATTTTTCCCCTTAAGTTTATTGTTAGTTTGTTTTGTTGTATTTTTATTTTTCCATTTTTCACTTTCTTCAATAATAAGGGCTCCATTTTTGCTACAGTTTTTCTACCCCTTATTCTTTCTTTCCTTCATTTCTCTCCCTTTCATTCTCTACTTTTTTTTTTTTTTTTGAGATAGAGTCTCACTTTGTCTTGGTAGAGTACCATGGAATCACAGCTCACAACAACCTCAAACTCTTGGGCTCAAGTGATTCTCTTGCCTCAGCCTCCCAAGTATCTGGGAATATAGGTGCCCACCACAATGCCCAGCTGTTTTTTAAAGACAGGGTCTCACTCTTGCTCAAGCTGGTCTTAAACTCCTGAGCTCAAGTAATCCACCCACCTTGACCTCCCAGAGTGATAGGATTACAGATGTGAGTCATCATGCCCAGGCTTTCACTCTCTTTTTGTAAAGGATTTTTTAGTTTTTTAAAATCTTTCCCATATAAATTTCTCAAATAACAGCTAAGATATACCTCCTCTGTTTTTTGTAAACCTTATATAATTTTAGTTTCAATTTTCTTTTTAATAACTTCTTTTCTTTTTTATTGAATGGTACCTATGTACATTAATGCACTTCTAGGGCACAGTGTGGTGTTTTCACACACAATCCAAAACACTTCCATCCAATTTTCTTTATATACATTTATTATTATTATTTTATCTTTTTTCTGATCTGCTTTATTCTTTGTCAATCTGGATTCCATTTGTGGGACAAAGCCTCTCTCTGACACGTGGGCTTGGGTTGCCACAGCATTGGCCTGGTTCAGGGAGACCTTGATCCTCTGATCTAGGAGATTCTTCTGGCTTTGGCCTTTGGAAGGATGCTATTGCTAGTTCCCCATAGTGCTAGGTTCCAACATATTGCTGGGTTTATTTTGTTGTTGTCTGTTTGTTTTTCTCTATTTGGTAGAGGTGGGGTCTTGCTTTAGCTCAGGCTGGTAAGAAACTCTGATGTCAAGGAGCACACCCAGCCCAGCCCACCAGAGGCCAGGAAATGCAGGTGTGGTTCAAAGCACATGCTGAACACCACTGTTACTCCCATCCCTTTGTTTCTGTTCTTCTGTTCTTTTTCTCAATATTTACTTTGACCCTTCCTTTCCTTTTTCTTTTCACTTTTTCTATCTTTTCTCCCTTCACTCTTTGTTTCCCTTATCTTTGCTCTTCACTCTTCTTTTCCTTTTGGTCCTATACTGAAAAGACTCTTCAACACCTAAGTACAGGGACAAGATAATTTAAAGAGAAAGAGGAAGTGAAAGGAAAAAGTAGGGGAAGGAAGCAGACAAGAAGAAAACACTGATAAAGAGGAACCAACAGAAAAATCCTGGCAACATGACAAACCAGAACAGAGCAACCACCCAAGGAATCATGAGGTAGCTACCACAGAGGATTCTACCTATAAAGAAACAGTAGAAATTGCAGAAAGGGAATTTAAAACATAGATGATAAAAATAATGAAGGAAACTGCTAGTGAAGTAGAAAATAACCAAAAGGGAATCCTAAAACAGACCCAAATAAGGGATAAAAGATCTGAAAAATATAGAAAGGATATAGTGGAACTTAAGGAATTGAAGAAGTGAATCAGGAAACTTAAATATTCAGTAGAAATTATCAATAGCAGTTTAGACCATGGAGAAGAAAGACTATCAGAGCTGGAGGATAAACCTCTTGAGCTAACACAGGCATTTAAAGAGGAAGAAAAGAAGAGAGAGAAAACAGAACATTTACTCAGGGAATTATAGGATTTCACAGAGTGTTCAAACATATGAATTATAGGTATCCTAGAAGGGAAAGAAGAATGAATGCCCCAGAGGAATGGAATCCCTACTGGAGGATATCACAGATGAAAATTTCCCAGGTGTCACCAAAGATTCTGACATACTCCTTTCATAGGATATTAAACTTTGGGTCATCTCAACTCAAACAGAGCTTCTCCAAGACACATTGTCATGAACCTGCCCAAAGTCAGGATGAAAGGGAAAGTTCTTCAAGCGGCCAAGACTAAATATGAATTGACCTACAGAGGAAGATCCATCAGGATGCTGCAGACTTCTCAACTGAAACTTTTCAAGCCAGAAGAGAATGATCATCTACTTCAATCTTCTTAAACAAAACAATTTTCAGCTTAGAATTCTATATCCTGCTAAGCTAAGCTTTAAAATTGATAGAGAAATAAAATCTTTTACTGATATGCAAACATTAAGGAAATTTGCCACAAAAACACCAGCTTTATAGGAAATAAATATATTCTTCACCCTGACCATCACAATGGACCACCAGGAAAGCAAACACCCACAAACTAAAGGACAAAACCTAGCTTCCACAAAGATGTAAAGGATAAAATTAAGCAATAGACTTTCACAAAATAAAATGAATAGAACTCTATCACATTTATCAATTCTGTTAATAAATGTAAATGGCTTGATTCCCCACTGAAGAGGCACAGTTTGGCCGATTGGATAAAACAGCATAAACCATCCATATACTTCTCCAGGAAACACACCTAGCCTCAAAGGACAAAACAAGACTCAGGGTGAAGAGCTGAAAAACAATAATTCAGGAAAATAGAAATCAGAAGAAAGGAGGAGTTACAACCTTATTTTCATATACAAGTGGATTTAAAGCAACTAAAATAAAAAAATAAACAAAGATGGGCTTGGTGCCCATAGCACAGTGGGTACAGCACCAGCCACATGCACTGAGATTGGTGGGTTTGAGTCTAGCCCAGACCAGCTAAATAGCAATGACAACTGCAACAAGAAAATAGCCAGGTGTTGTGGTGGGCACTTATAGTCCCAGCTACTTGGGAGGCTGAGGCAAGAGAATCACTTAAGCCCAAGAGTTTGAGGTTGCTGTAAGCTGTGACTCCACAGCACTCTACCAAGGTCAACAAAGTGAAATTCTGTCTCAAAAAAAAAAAAAAATGACAAAGATGGACACTTCATACTGGTCAAGGAAATAATATAACAAGTGGACATTTCAACTCTAAATTTTTATGCACCCAACTTAAATGATTCCAGATTTATGAAACAGACCTTATTAGTCTGAAAATACATCCTATAACACCTTAATAGCAGGGGACTTTAACACCCCTCTTGAAGAGCCAGACAGATCCTCTAAACCAGTGGTCCTCAACCTTCCTAATGCCATGACCCTTTACTACAGATCCTCTAAACCAGTGGTTCTCAACCTTACTAATGCCACAACCCTTTAATACAGTTCCACTTGTTGTGGTGATCCCCAACCATAAAATTATTTTTGTTGCTACTTCATAACTATACTTTTGCTACTGTTATGAATCATAATGTAAATATCTGATATGCAGGATGGTCTTAGGCTACCCCTGTGAAAGGGTTGTTTGACCCCCCCAAAGGGGTTGCAACCCACAGGTTGAGAGCCACTGCTCTAAACAGAAACTAAACAAAAATACAAAGGTCTTAAACATGACCCTACAATAACTACGCTTAATAGACATAGACAGAAACACCATCCTAAAGCTAAGAAATATATATTCTTCTCGTCAGCCCATGGAACATTCTCCAAAATAGATCATATCCTAAGACACAAATCACACATCAACAAAATTAAAAGAATTGTAAATTATACTTTGTATCTTCTCAGATCACAGGCAATAAAGGTGGAACTCAATTCCAACAAAAATTTTCATCCTCACACAAAGGCATAGCAACTAAACAACCTTATCCTGATGACAATTGGGTCAAGGAAGAGATAAAGGAGGAAATTATTAACTTCCTGAAATATAACAACAATGAAGACAGAGCCACCAAAATCTATGGGATACTATACAAGCAGTCCTGAGAGGGAAATTTATTGCATTAGATGCTTACATTTGAAATATAGTAAGAGAGGACATCAACAACCTAATAAATCATTTTAAAGAAATGGAAAGGGAAGAGCAATTGAATCTCAAACCTGGCAGAAGTAAAGAACTAATCAAAATTAAATCAGAAATAAATGGAATTGAAAACAAAAGAATTATCAGAAAATTAATGAAACAAAAACTTGGTTCTTCAAAATATAAATAAAATTGATAAACCAGTGGCCAGATTAACTGTAAACAGAAAAGTAAATCTTTAATAACCTTAGTCAGAAATGAAAAGGGGGAAATAACAACTGATACCAAGAGATAATTTCAGATGACTACAAAAAACTCTATGCCCAGAAATTTGACAATGTGGAGGAAATGGACCAATACCTGGAATCATACTCTTTCCCTAGACTTAATCAGGAAGAAATAAATCTCTTTAATAGACTAATATCAAGTACTGAGATTGAAGAAATAATTAAAAAGCTCCCAACAACAACAACAACAACAAATCCTGGGACTAGATGGTTTCACACCAAAATTCTATCAAACCTTCAAAGATGAACTTGTACCTATACGGCACAACATATTCCAAAATATTGAGAAGAAAGGAATCTTTCCCAACATGTTCTATGAAGCAAACATCACCTGATTTCAAAACCAGAAAAAGACCCAACTGAAAAGGAGAACTACAGACCAATTTCACTAATAAATATTGATGTAAAAATACTCAACAAAGTATTTAAAATCTTAGCTAATAGATTTTAGTTACATTACATGTCCATTAGAAAATTGTACATCACAATAAAGTAGTCTTTGTCCCAGGAATGCAAATCCATAAATGTAATTCACCACATCAATAGAAGCAAAAACAAAGAACATATGTTCCTCTAAATAGATGCTGAAAAAGCATTTGATAAAATTCAGCATCTTTTTCTAACAAGAACACTTAAGAAAACAGGCATAGGTGGCACATTTCTTAAGTTCAGGGGTCCTCAAACTTTTTAAACAGGGGGCCAGTTTACTGTCCCTCAGACCGTTGGAGGGCTGGACTGTGGGCCCCAGGATGAGCTGGCTGCTAAGCAGGACAGGCAGCAGTGGCAAAAACACCTGGCGGGCCAGATAAATGTCTTAGGCGGGTTGCATGTGGCCCATGGGCCGTAGTTTGAGGATGCCTGCTTAAGCTTATTGAAGCCAACTATGACAAACCCACAGCTAATATCATACTGAATGGAATCAAACTGAAAACTATTCCATTTAGAACTGGAACCAGACAAGGATGTCCACTATTGCCACTACTATTCAGCATATTTCTGGAAGTTCTAGCCAATGCAATCAGGCAAAAGAGGGATATAAAGGGCATTCAAATGGGGGCAGAGTAAGTCAAACTCCCTCTTCTTGCTGATGATACGATCTCATACTTAGAGAATCCCAGAGACTCAACCACAAAACTCCTGGAAATGATCAAGAAATACAGTAACGTCTCAGGGTATAAAATCAATATCCACAAATCAGTAGCCTCTGTACATGCAAATAACAGTCAAGTTGAGAAGCAAATCAACAACATAAATCCCTTCACAGTAGCTTCAAAGAAAATTATATACTTAGGAATATACCTAACAGAAGAGGTGAAGGATCTTTACAAAGAGAATTATGAAACCCTTAGAAATAAATAGAAGAAGACATTAACAAATGGAAGAACATACCATGCTCTTGGCTGGGAAGAAGAAACACTGTTAAAATGTCTATACTACCTCAATCAATCCCCAAATTCAATGCAATCCCCATTAAAATACCATCATACTTTGAAGAAATAGAAAAAAAATAGTACTATATTTGGTATGAAACCAGAAAAAATCCTATATAGCCAAGGCTATTCTGAGTAATAAAAAAAAGCCAAAGGCATCATTCTATCAGACATTAGGTTCTATTACAAGTCCCCAGTGATCAAAGCAGCATAGTATTGGCACACAAATTGTGACATAGACTTATGGAACAGAATAGAAAACCAAGAGGTAAAACCAGGCTCTTATAGCCATCTCATCTCTGATACACCAAACAAAAGCATACAGTGGTAAAAAGAATCCCTATACAACAAATAGTGCTGGGGAAAATAGATAATCACAAGTACAAGGCTGAAACTGTACTCATGCCTTTCATCACTTACAAAAATTGACTCAAGTGGGATAAAAGATATAACTGTAAGACATGAAATGACAAAAATCTTAGACAAAAGTGGTAAAAACTCTTGATGATGCGTACTGGGGAAAGATTTTAAGATGAAGACTTCAGGGGCAATCACAACAATATAAATAAACAAATGGGACTTAGCTGAAAAGCTTCTGCTAAGGCCACAATAAGTAAAGCCAAAAGACAACCTTAAAAATGGGAAAAGATATTTGCAGGGTATGAATATGACAAAGGATGGATAACTAGAATCTACAGAGAACTCAAATTAATCAACAACAAAAAAAAAGGAGCAAAAGATCTCATCTACTACTGGGTAAAAGATATGAATGGAACTTTCTCTGAGGAAGACAGACAAATTGCTAACAAACATTTGAAAAAATATTCATTGTCCTTGATCATCACAGAAATATAAATTAAAACCACTCTAGGATATCACTTAACCCCAGTGAGAATAGTCCACATCACAAAGTCTCAAACCTACAGATACTGGCATAGATGTGGAGAGAAGGAAATACTTTTACAGTGTTGGTGGGACTGCAAACTAATATAACCGCTTCAGAAAGAAGTATAGAGAATCCTCAAGAAACTCAAATTAGACCTCCCATTTGATCTTGCAACCACACTACTAGGCATCTATCCAGAAGAAAAATAATTATTTTATCATAAATATCACTAGGTTGTTTATCTTAGCTCAATTTATAATCACCAAAATGTGGAAACAACCTAAATTCCCACCAAGCCAGGAATGAATTAACAACTATGGTATGTAGACCAAGGAATACTATTCAGCCATTAAAAAAGATGAAGACTTTACATCTTTTGTATTAACCTCAACGGAGTTGAAACACATTCACATGAATGGAGAAGCAAAAATCCAATATACTCAATAATAATATGAAGCCCGAAGATGATCTAAGACATGCCCACATAAGAGAAAAACTCAAATTAATTCAAGGTGAGGGGCCGGGGAATGAGGGAACAAGGAAAGGGGAGGAAGAAGGGGGATGGGTAGGCTCCCACTTAATGGGCACAATGTTAGGGTGTATGGCTCACCTCTTGGGGGCAGGAAATGATTATAAGAGAGACTTTACCTAACAAATGCAAACGTTGTAACCTAATTCTTTGTACTATCAATGTAACCTAAAACAATAATAAAAATAAATAAATTCTCTAAATGAGATTAATTTACATACCATAAAATTTATCCATTGTAAATGTTCGATTCAATTATTTTTAACCAATTGGCAGAGTTGTGTATCCATCATTACAACCTGATTTTAGAACTTTTGCATCACTCAATAAGTTACCTCATGTCCATTTGCAGTAACTCTCTACCCTTAGTCCGAGGCAACCATTAATCTAATTCTGTTTCTATAGACTTCACATAAATGGTATACAATATGCACTATTTTGTACATCTGGCTTCTTTCAGTTGACATAAAGTTGGGCTGCTATGAATAATACTACAATGAACATTTGCTTACAGATGTTTGACTTTATTCCTCTCAGTTTGGTATTTTAGAGTGGAATTACTGTATTGCATGATAAGTTTATGTTTAACTTCTTAAGAAATTACCAAACCATTTTGTAAAGTGGCTATACCATTTTATATTCCTTTCAGCAACATATGAAGGTTCCCATTTCTCCATGTTCTTAACCAACACTCTTTATTATCTGTCTTTTTCATTTTATCCATGCTTGTGGGTATGAAAACTTAACTCATCATGGTTTTAATTTTCATTTCCCTCATGAATAATGCTAGGACTCATCTTTTCCTATGTTTTGTTAAACATTCCCGTATCTTCTTTGGTGAAATATCTATTTAACTCACTTGCCCATTTTTAAATTGCATCATTTGTCTCATTATCAGAACTCTTTATGTATTCTAGATATAAGACCTTTATTAAATACATAATAAAGTATCTGATACTTGCGACTTATCTTTTCATTTTCTTCATGGGGTGGTTTTGGTTTTGATAAAATCCAATTTTTCAATATTTTTTATTTTATGGATTGTACTTTTGGTGTGACTTTGACCTTTTGCATGTGTATGTGTTTCTACCATTAACTTGTGTGTGGGAACTTATATTCTCCTATGTCTTCTTTGCTAAAGCTGTCCATAAGTGTTTTACTGAAGAAAAATGGTGATAAAGAAATTTTAGACAGTCTCAATCTCTAATATTACTTGAAGAATGTAGAAAAAATGAGCTTACTTCAAATAAAGGAGGGCAAAAAACTAAAACCTGACATAAAAGTCATTCTGAGAGAAATGTTGCAATAAACCTAATATTAAACTAATATTAACAAGAGGATGGAAGAGGCAAAAGGGATGACATAGTTAAAACTTGACATTATTGATTCTTTCTGAGGATTACATAAAAAAAAAAAAAAAAAGCAGAGGCCCTTTGGGAACCTTGCACTCCAGGTGGGCCACAGAGAGAGACTGCTAGTGCCTCTTTCCTTATCATTCACCATCTCGTTTCTGGTGGCATGGGGTGGGGCTGGTTAGTAGAATGTACGAGAGGAAACACTTACTTATAAAGACAACAGTGAGGTGGAAAAGTTGGAGTCAGAAAACCCAAGCTTATATCCCCCCTCTGCCCCCAACTAGTTGAATTACTTCAAGACATTTGGTTGGGGTCATTGCTTCTCTCCCATTTGTGGAGAGTTGCAGTGTGTATGTTAAAGTGGGAACTCAGTAGACTTTGTCACAAAGATCTGGAAAAGTTCTGGACCAAAGCACCCCTAGGTGGAGAGAGCTAGCATTAAATCTCAGAAGACTAGAGATTGAAATAGTCATTCCATACCTTTGATTTGCAAATAGACTGACCCAGAACCACACCTATCTACCAGGCCCATTTACCCCTGGAGACAACGCTCTGCCTTTTTTTTAATTGTACAGAGTTTCACTTTGTTGTCCTCAGTAGGGCAACAAAGTGCCATGAGTTGTAGCTCAAGGCAACTTCAAACTCTTGGGCTCAAGCGAATCTCTTGCCTCAGCCTCCCTAGTAGCTGGGACTACAGGTCCCCACTACAACTCCTGGCTATTTTTTTTGTTGTTGTTGTTGTTGGTTTGTTTGTTTTGTTTAGCAGGCCTGGACCGTGTTCAAACCCAGCCCCGGAACATGTGGCCAGTGCCCTAACTACTGAGCTATGGGCACCCCTGCTCTGCCTTTCTTTCCAGGGTCAGAAGCTGGGCACCTGGGACCACCCCTAGAGCCCAGAGCCCACGGAACCTATTTATACTAACCAGTCCTAGTCTGTTGACCCAGCCCTTTCTTGGCCTTGCCTTACCTTTCCAGTGGAGACCTCAATATAGACCTTGACTCAAGTGCTCCTCTGCTCCTGTCTTCTGCCTCCTGACCACCCCGAGGCTCCCCCAGGCATCGCTGTGTGGCAGCCACACCTCTCGCCTCCAGGAGTATAATCTGTTTTCTTCACCTCTAACTTCTCTGAGGCTGCCCTGACTGACCATCTCAAAAAAGAACACAGAACAAATTAGGCAGGCTGCTGGAAAAAGAGACAAATTTGCCTGCTCTCTCAAAGGCCACGAAAATAAAAAGAAAACAACATTGATGTCAAAGTTTGACATTCCCTCTGGAATCTTAACCAGATATTAAAAGAAATAACCCTAGTGTCATCAGTAATTTGATAACAAGGAACAGAAAATAGGAAAGGCACTCCGGGAGAAAAAAACCTCATTTTTTTTGTTTTTATCTGAAGTGATTAGAGGTATGGGAGATCGTAGACTCTAACTGAAAGATAAATGATACCAGGGAACAAACATGTGAGGAAGAGTTTAGGTGAAATCTAATGACTGTCATAAAAAAAAGAAGAAGCAAGAATTTTTCTTATCAGTCAAATGAAGGCATTGAGGCAGATAACTTCTGAGACTACTTCTTATGTATAATTTCACCACAAGGAAGAGTTTTTTCATAGAAGTAAGAAAAGATGCCAAAAGAAAAGATTCCAGAAGAAATTTTAAGGTGGTTGATAAGATGAAGAGTTGCCCAGAAAATTCTCTCAAGGAGGAAGGTGTTTTGAATGATGTAAGGAAGCAGGAATAGAGAATTCTTACTTTTTAAAGACATATGCCATACACAAAAATTCACACGTGAAAAATACTGAGGACTAGTTGAATTCTGGAGCTAGCATGTCCTCTATAGAGGAATCCAGAAAAAGTCAGAATTTTGGAAGGTGATGGTGGAGATGGATAGCTTTCAGATCAAAATGTTAGACATAGTAATTAAACTTGGAAAGGCCTGTCTATACGCAAATAGGTTGTGAGAATCAGGAAGGCAATAAGAGACAGATGACTTCTAGGGCCAAGGCCAGGTTCAGGGTCTGCACCTGGGCTTGAAGGAATGCCATGAGACTCATATGTCATAACTAAATAGACTGTCATTGAAAGATATTTCCAGAGACTGGCAATTTCCCCTTGTTCTCTGGGCCTGCGAATCTGGCTGTTGGTACCCAGCAGCTTGGCCCACTAGGCAGACTTATTTGTGGTCTCTATAAGAACTGAGACTCAGTTTTAAAATAAAAGTTTCAATACTTGAATATGATGGTCCGTAAAAATAGAACTACTGAAGTCACTTAGACATTCACACCTGGGCTGGATATTTGCTGATCTTCCCTTTCTACCTTCTCTCCTCCTATTATTGCTATGCTTTTGGCCCTTTGCGGATCATCTCAGTGGGTCCTCTACCTTCTGGTTATCTGTGGGGACCCTCATGAACACCATACCCTGGTGCTAGGCATTAGAAAGAACCCTGATTAAATTGTGCAAGCTCAGGGGAATGGGAATGTTGTTTGGGTACTGTGTTTCTGTAAATGAAACATGTGCTTACTCAAAGGCCAAACTTGAAGGAGGGAAGGCAATATAGGCCTTGACTCAAGTGCTCCTCAGGTAAAGGAGATGGTGCTCTTATCCTGCAGGTCTTTCTGTGTGTAGGAATTAGTAAGATATTTTTTGTATGTAAGTGTAATGCCTACTAATCGCAAAAAGTCCGCACAATAACACATTATGAAGTATTTGTATAAAGTGAAAACTACTTATAATCCTCTTAGCCAGAACTGACATTTTGAAGTGTCTTTAAGACTTTCTCTCTTCTCCTCTGCCTCATTTGTTTATTTGTGTGTGAGAATCAGGAAGGCAATGAGAGACAGATCACACTTATTGTGTGTTTATTTGCAATAGCAAGGTGCTGATTTCGAAAAAATTCTGAGTATATCAAATTGTATAAAGGAAAAAATTTAAGAGCCAGATTTCTTTTCTGAATCAGAAGTTCCTAAAGGTGGTATTGAAGTAACTGAAATAGCTTTGTTTCATAATAATCTAAACTCTTTCCATACTCAGCCTTCAAGATGGGACGCTCCCAGAACTTGCTCATACACTCGAAGCTTGAAAACAAGTCAGAGGAAATGCTGGCTTTACACAATTCCTCAAAGCTTATTTGGCTTCATTCCCACTATCCCTGTTCCCCTCTTCTTTGCAATGAAAACCTATTTAGTTATGAAAATCGTAATAAGCATAGTCTTAGAGGAATTTAAAAGCATTAGGTAGAAATTTCTTCCCCCCTAAACAATTTAAAGGTGTTTTTGAAGAAAAGAAGTTTCTTCATTACAAAAGTAATATACTATTATTATAAAAACTTCAACTTATAGAAAAATAGATGCAAAATAAAATGTAAAACCACCCTATTCCTCTCTCAATCCTATCCCAAACCATCCCAATCTCATTCCTCAGGAGTAACCGTTGATTAGGCATGTTTTTAAAAGGACAGACTAAATAGGACAAATTTTCTTCAGGTATTTTTAAGATATGAAAAAAAAAGATTGAGGAAAATAAAATTAGCTTTTATCTTGCCCATTTTTAATTGGCAGAAATAAATCCAAGGTTAGAAAGAAGCTTACGAAGTGGGCAGGGAAAAAAATAAAGAGACAAGAGTTTTGTTTGCTTGTTTTGAAGCCTTCTGAGAGAAAAATGTACTCAGAGAGAGGAATTCAACGTGCTGGGGAGAGGGAGGAAAACTCAGAAGAGATTCAGTATTACCAATTTTTAAGAATTGAAACTTCCAGAGAGAAGTAGAGAGAGAATGTGGTTCACACACCATGGGAATGTGAAGGGCTTCCGGTAGGAGGGGGGGGACAAATGTCCCCCATGGCTGGCAGTGGGAGGAAGAGTTGGCTTTGGTTATTGGGTGCTCAATTTCAAGCCCTCAGGCACAACCGATTGAGAACAGAGGAAAACAGTGGTAGGATGGACGAGTGTTAAGGACCCCAGTGGTACAGTGTTGATTTTTTAATAGTTGAAAATAATGATTCTATTTAGCAGGTGTGGCTAAGAAAATCAAGACCAACAGTGTTTACCAGGCAGTGCGTATGTGAAGTTTCTTCTGTTTTAGTTTATGGCTATAACTATTTGCAGAACCTTCCACCAATTTGTAACAAGTCTTCTTAGAATTTCTTTTTTTCCCCCCAAAACAGCCGTTCTATGTTTGAAGATCTTTGTGTTGGCATTAGATCTTTTAAAGGTACTTTGCATCAAGAAATGAGAAAATAAAGTTTTGCAGAAGTTTTCAAAGGACTAATTATGGGCTTGAGCCCATTTAGGAAAGAGAGAAAAATCCTTCGTAAGGGGAAGTGGAAAGAAAAATGAGGAACAAAAGCAGAAGAAAGAGGTAGACTAGAGATGTTTGCGTTCAGTAACTCTGTGTTATCGGTTTCTGAGTGTGGTG
The DNA here is from genome assembly GCF_000181295.1 of Otolemur garnettii. Lineage (NCBI taxonomy): Eukaryota > Metazoa > Chordata > Mammalia > Primates > Galagidae > Otolemur > Otolemur garnettii. The sequence goes on from NW_003852412.1 coordinate 6,820,396, forward strand.
TGAAAAACAAAATTAATAGATGATGATTGAATAGGAAGTGGTAAAAGAGAGAGAAAAGAATGACTTCTCCAAAACAGGGTGAAGCTTTCCTTATAATTGTTGTTAGACAGTTATTATTCATTGAACTAGGGTTTCATTTGTTTTCTTAAGTTGTGAAGATAAAAGAGGTCTCTGGGGGAAACATCATGCTTCTTTGTTATTTTTTAAGTTTCTTTTGAGGCACCTTTCCCACTAGAGCACGTTGCATCATTAGGTCACAATCTGGCTGACTGTTGAAAGGCCAACAACCGGTATTTTCTCTTGTTATCTCACAAAAGGGTGCTCAATTACTAGGCAGCAAAGACTAGAAGGGAGGAATTCAGGGAAAGTGTTTTTTTCTGGAGGGCAGATAGAAGCCCATAAGCAGCAGGGGAGGCGATTAATGCAAAGTAGCAGGAAATAACGTGGCAAGTACGGCTCCGGCCCCATATGCCAGGGGTGGCAGGTTCAAGCCCATCCCTGGCCAAAAACTGCAAAAAAAAAAAAAAAAAAAGAAAGAAAGAAAGAAAAAAGGAGGGAGGGAGAGAGAAAGGAAGGAAATAAGGAAATAATCCACATGCAGAAAACACAGGGACTTCTGATCGCTAGGCCATGGGGAGAAAAACGACCAAGGTGGCTTTGAGTTCTGGCTATGGCCTCTCCCTTTCCTCCTCTCTCCCCTTCCATTCCCCTCCCCCCCCCTTCTGCCTTCCCCTGCCCATTTCTCAGTCTACTCAGCTGGTTCCAATAGGCGTTTTTTGGTTATCTCCCTCTTTCTCTCTCTTTCCCGTGCCTTTACACAGCCTGCATCCTTTCCCTGGGCTGTTCTCCCTCCTCTTCTTAGCCTGGGTCCTGTCTGCTCGTTCAGAGCTGTCTCAGGCACAGCCTCTTCCTGCCAGTTCCCCCCCCCCCCGGGTGGGCATAAGTGCCCCATCTGCCAGCTCCCAGGCTGCTGATGCTAACTGTGCTGTCTTGGGGCTTTCCACTCTGTGTTGTAATTGCCTGCCCACTTGTCCCTCTCTGGGGGGGACATTGCACCGTGGGCCCATTGAAGGCACGAACTGTCCCTTGTTCCCCTGTGAACGGCACACCCTAGTCAGTACTCTTCTGACTAGAAGCTCATTGGACATTTATTGGATGAATGAATGAGTCAATCAATGAAACCATCATTCACATTTCTAGATCATACACAAATTGTTTGTTTGTATTGTCACAGCACCTAATATTCCCACATTTGTCTTCTTCGTGATGGCACGTGTTGGATTTGCTTGGGTCGGGAGTTTAAGTTCAGAATTCTGTAGCACAAATCAGCACAGGTCTAGCCCCAGGTAAAATCACACTGAAAACAGCAGAGAAGGATCCTGACTCATTCCTTGTCTTGGATTCCCTGATTGAGAAATCCAGCAGCGGGGAAACAGCGCACCTTCAGGAGGTGACTGGAAATCAGTGGCTTTTTCCTGTCCAGGAGACTTTGGATGTCAAAAGACCCAACTGGTTGGTATTCCTCCTAAAACCTTTCACTCCCAACTGGAAAATTCATAATGTTGTAAAGAAAATATTGGCTCATGATTTATATTTGTGTAACCTTAAGAATATTCCCAGGGGTACAGTCATGCTCATCCTCTCCCTGGGCTTACAAACTCTTGCTTTGCATCTTTGGCTAAGCCTCAGGAATCATTTTTCATGTTTCTGATTTGATTTCACCACGGTCTGTGAACACCACGAATTAGTCACATTCACAGTGTGAAAATGTTCTATTTCACAGTTATTGATTCTTCCAAGAATTCATTATTATCCACTTCAATCTAGGCTCATGCTCACCTGCGAGAGGAGGTGAAAAAGTGGTTTTGAACCCCGAAGCATTTGACAGTCTAGGGCAGCTAACTCTACTCAAGCTCTTTTCCAATAGCTGGTGGAATTTTGAGTTCAGGTATCATCTTCCCACTGGGAATTATAGTAAATTCTTGGGATGCCAACATCCAGAAAAATCATGTTTATCTCCAGTTGGAAGTAGAGAGAGATAAGTTCCATTTCTTTGATGAGAACATGGACTTTCCCTCCTAGAGCTCATGGGGAAATTTGGGGCTTACATGGTTTTGCTGCCACAGCTATGTTGGCCTGAATGAATGTTCTTAAGTATAGGAATCCCATTTAAGTTGTTGAATTCTCTGTACCAATTTGGGGCTTAATTTCTTTCATGGCTTTTTTCAATGACTTTGCTTGTATCTGTGTTTCTCTCTTAAATATCCTTTACTCGAAATACATGAATAAAATAACAGAAATATCTCCATGGAAGGTTGAGGGGCATTCCTTACAAACGTGCTCAAGGGGAGTTTCCAAGAAGCAAATAAAGGTCTAGGGCAGGAAGGTCAGCAAGAGAATCAAGTCAGCCTTGATTAAAAATGGGTGCTTCAACAGTGAGCCTCTGTAATAGGAAGCTGCCTGGAATTCTGCGTTTGTGATAGGAAGCCATGTGATGTCTACTAAATATTTTGTTTTATTAATTTTGACCCCAGTTTTTGATTTCTGAAATAATGTTTTGCATTAGGCATGAGCTGAAAAGAGGTAGCTTAGAAGTAAATTATTTCCTTTTGCAGTATAAATAACCCAACGGGTAGTCTGATGGCAGACAGCCATCTCTCTTATAGGGGTCCAAGCCAAGATTTGTTCTTTCCTGGGTTAAGATTTTTCCAGAACCACATTTAGGAGCAACAGCATCCTTCCCTTATTAAGCCTCTAGCTATAAAAAAGGGAATGGAAGAGGGGGAGCTTGTCTGTCAGCAGGATCACTAAATATTCCACTCCAGAAAGCCAACTGGCACTTGGTCGACCATTCAGAGTTGAAAGGGCACAAGGCACCTGGATCAGGTGCATCCTTTCTTCTGTTAACTGTATGGGAGCCACACAGACAATATCAACCAATCAGCCTTCCCAATTCCCGTGCAAATCATCCAACACGCATCAGATGGGGCCAAGAATAGTCTTCTAGGCAAAATATCTGTTTTACTTTCCTGTCTCTGCTCCCAAAATATCACTATTAAAGAATTTTATTTTTGAATTGAAGAACTGAATTCACAAATCAGAGGTTGTCTCTTATTATGATTTTTTAAAAAACGTGAGTGTGGAAATCCATAACCAAGGACAAGAGGCTTTAAACAACATTTAAAAAATAAATATCTTTAAGAATAGGATGACTAAGATGCAATTTCTGAACTGATTAGGTTATGAGTGTAAATTTAATTAACCACAGGCATATAGGAGACTTCAGAAGATTACTAAATGTGGCAGAAATGGACTCTTTCATTTAATTTCTTAACACTCAAATGTAGTTTTGACAAGCAAATATGTTAACATGGTTCAAAGTGTAAAAGGTTCAAAAAGGCATACATGAAGAATCTCAGTGGGCGGTGCCTGTGGCTCAAGGAGTAGGACGCTGGCCCCATATACCAGAGGTGGTGGGTTCAAACCTGGCCCCAGCCAAAAAAAAAAAAAAATCTCGCTATCCCTATTCCTCAACCACCGTACTTTCTTCCCAGAGGCCACCCAGACTACCAATTTGTCATAAGTGTTTCTAGACATGATCTACACACTGAAATACATTTACAAAGATTTCAGTATACTATACAACAGTGGTTCTCAACCTTCCTAATGCCTCCTAATGCTGCGACCCTTTAATACAGTTCCTCATGTTGTGGTGACCCCCAACCATAAAATTATTTTTGTTGCTACTTCATAACTATAATTTTGCTACTGTTATGAATTGTAATGTAAATATCTGATATGCAGGATGTATTTTCATTGTTACAAAGGGGTCGTGACCCACAGGTTGAGAACTGCTGCTATACAGTCTTCTGCACTTTGCTTTTTAAATCCTAATACGTATCTTTCAAACCATTAAAAATGAGACACTTTATATAAAAATACAAGCTAGAATTACCAGAGTGCATTCCAAAAGAGTATTCCCAGAATAAAAGAGTATTTCCATATAACTCGCTCTTCTATGAAATAGTGCTGCCTTTCTAAGCTTCATGATATCTGAGTCTGTTGTCTAATGGTGGTTTCTTGCTGTTGAAAAGCTGGAAGAGATTAATAGGTACCCCCTGCTGCGTACACTTGGCTGGTGACTGAACACGAGGGGGCTATGCTGTGTCAGGTCTTGACCTTGGCCGGTCCAGAAACACTCTTTCTTTTTCCTACCACGAGTTTTTCCAACTCAGTGAGACTCTCAGAGAAAATTTATAAATGCCTGTCCGTTTTAAATAAGTCTTCTGACTTTCTTCAAAAGAGTCAAGTGGGCTCCTGTTAGCTAGTGAGTCGCTCTCCTTCTAGGTAAGTCTAGTCAGGAAACCTAGTCACTGGGGTGCGTGGTCAAAGTACCAGTGTTTGTTACCGAGCTACTTCTGTCTTTTGGTAAGAACACTCTTACTTGCATAACTCTTCTTTTGTGCGTAGTTATCATTGATGCTGATTTATGTGCCAAGCCCTGCACTTCTGTTACTGCTTTCTCTTCTCACACAAGGCTACGAGGTGAGTCTCCTGGTTCATAGGTTGCAGCGGGAGAAACTGAGGCTAGGAATGGTTAAGCAACTTGCCCAAGTTTGCACAACACTCCTAACTATCCCCTCTAGTCCTCAATGATCTTTGGGCAAAGCCTTTGATGACTGTCTTCACCCTTCACATAGCTGAAGAGCCCTGGGCTTACGGTTTTCCTTCTTACGTTCCTGTCCTGATACCTCCTCACCCTAGTTCTGGAGCCATCCATCCACATGTGCAGCCGGCATCACTGAGGCTCCTGGCTGCTGAGATGCAGGAGGAAGGAGCTCCCACCTGGAGCTCAGGTCTAGTGGTGAAGAATGACAAGTAAGCTAAGGTTTACAACGCAGGATGCTTTCATAGACAGAAGGCATAGTGAGAGCGTTCCCAGGTGTCAGGGAAAGGTTTTAATAGTTAACATTTATTGAGCACTTGACACATAATAGAAACTGTTCTGATTTTATTATGCTGACTTAATCCTCTCAGGAATCTCCTGAGGGAAAGATTATTATTATTATGATGCCACTTTATTGATGAGAAAACAGTCACAAAAGAGGTTGTGTAACTGGCACGCAGTGTGAGCGAAGCATTTCCATTCTGTGTTTCTCTTAGTTCACTTTAGAGGACAACATATCCAAGTTTCTTGGCACTTTTTCATGACTCTTAAGAACCAATTGTGTCCTTATAATTAATGCTGGGTGATGTGATAGCTAAGGTGGTTTCTGTGGGGGAAAGAATAAAGTACCAAGGCCTGCAAGGAAACAGCTTTGATTTTTTTTTTAACAATGAGTCCACCCTTGGAGGAGAGGATGGAGGGAGGAGAGTTGACTTGATACAGACACAAGTCATTTGCAAAAGTGATAACTCATTCATTTCTTAGGGTGTGGGGCTGTGTGCCTGAATTAACTTTCCTTCTCCTACGCTGGCCGGCCTGACTGCCTTTCCACTGGGAAAAGCCCCGTTTTGTGGTTAGCCATGAACCATACCACCCAAATAGCCAGTTTGCTCTTTAATATGCATTAGTGGTCACAGGGAAACTAGTAAGGATGACTCAGTATGATTAGTCACTGCCACTAGAAAAATAACCCAAACCAGAACTTACTGCTCTGATTTTCTGGTGTCATTTATCCAAAGAGCAGTATCATCTCATTGATCTGAAAGGAGTTCCCTCCAGAGAGGGGATTTCACAGAAGGGTGTTAAGTGTGTAAGATGAGCAAGAACCCAAATTTCACATGGGACCTGTGGGGAAAGGGACCTGGGAGGCATTTCAGAAATGGGTTGGTCTGGTATGGAGTGTGGAGGACTGGGAATGGAAGGCAGAAATGGTTTGTACTAGGAGAAGGTTTAAAATCTGTTCTCAGAGCATGGACTGAGGGTGAAGGGTTACGGATGCACACAGGAGAGCGGAGGCTCTTGGGAGTGTTGCTACTCTCTCATTTCCCCTTCCCTGAGAACTGACCCCAATGGACATGAATGGACCCCTACTTTCTGTGTCTTAATCACATGACCCTATTCTTTCTTAGTCATAGCTGATTGGTTCAGGGGACCAGTTAGATTTGTCTCTGAGGAATTTGGAAATTTGAATTGAGCGATGTCAGGAGTGCATGCTGTCAAATGACGGTGCTGGCTCGGGATTATCTCTAACACTAATGGCTGGAACTTCTTTGGACTTGATCCTTCACCAGGCTGGTTGTTCAGGTCTTCCTTGGATTTTCCTTATTTATTTACTTATTTATGTTTAAATTAGCTAGGGTTGGTTTATCTAATTTGGGACTAGAAGAGACTTACCTACAACAGTGAGAAAGCTGGCAAATACTTCTTCAGGCTTCAATATCTTCCCAGCCCTGATTGTAGAAAACCAATTTCTTCTAAGTAAGATTGACAGGTCAATTTGCTGGAAATTAAGGCTCCATTGAAGTCTGAGACTACTTGAGAGTGGAAACCAAGAAAAATGGCTTCTCTTTCTCTTCTTCTTAAATCATTTAAATTATTTCTCAAGGAAGAAGATTAAGGTCTGTGACTGACTCCATCCAGGGGTGGCTGAGTAACTTACCACTTGATGATGATAAGAATTCCAGAACATGTTACTGAGTGCTAAACCAGACTTTCTGCCTCAGAATACTTACAGTGGGGTCCAGGAACCAGCATTGCAATGTTGTAAATAAGCTCTCTCATTAAGTTGTATGTCATTATTTTGATAGATTATACATATATATGGGTGTATATACACACAAACATATATATATTTAGCAATAATTTGGGGGATAAATTCCAGTTCTTGTAAAACATTCTCTGATCATTGTAAGTATTAGTTTCCTGGGGCTGCCTAAACAAGTTAACATAAGTGAGTGGCATGAAAGGACATAAATTTCTTCCCCACAGTTCTAGGGGCTAGAAGTCTGGAATCCAGGTGTTGGTAAGCACATGCTCCCTCTGAAGGCTCTCAGGAGAAGCCTCTCCCGGTGCTTGCCAGCAATCCTCAGCATTCTCTGGCTTGCAGCTGCATCACGTCCATCTCGGCCTCCACTGTCACATGGCATTCTCCCACTGACTCTGTGTCCATACTTTTGTCCTCCTGTAAAGACCCCAGTCACTGCATCAAGGCCTGCTCCAATCCAGGATGACCTCTTCCAAACTTGATTACATCTGCAAAGACTCTACCTTCAAATATGGTCACATTCTCAGGTGGCAGGGTCAGGACCTGACATATGCCTTCTGGGGGACACAATTAAGCCCACAACACTTTCTGTTGGGCATTTAAGTTGTTTCTATCTCCCCGCTCTCAGCTTCCCCCAAGTGCCTTCATTGCACCATAATAAATAACATCCCCCCCTCAATTACATGGGCAATAAGGATTAATTGTGGGAAATTTAGAAAGAAAAGCCAAGAGAATAATATTAAAATCCCTCCTAGAGTGGGGAGAGTGGAGGCAGGTGGGTCACAGTCTATGACATGTCTCTTGGAGGTGGGACATAATTTTAAGAGGGACTTAATCTAACAAATGCAATTCATATAACCTAATTCTTTTTACCCTCAATGAATCCCAAACAATAAAAAATTTTTTTTAAAAAGTCTATTAGCTGGAAAAAAAAAGAATATCCCCCCATATCTTACCACTCGGAGGCAACCATTATTAATACATATGTGAAGGCTGTCCAGAAAGTACCTAGCCATATACTATAAAAAATAGTATTAATGGCTGAATTCTTTCCAGACAGCCCTTGTGTATATATATACACATTTCTTTTAGGGGGTTGTAGTACTCTATACATGCTACTCGGTAGCTTCATTTTTAATCTTAACAATGGATTGAGAAAATAATAAAACCTTAAATATTAAATTGTTTGCCCGCTGCTTAGCATTCTATTATATGGGTAGAAAATAAAATTTTCACCTGTCTCCTGTTACCAAACTTTTAGGTTGTTTAAAATTATAAAAATGCAGAAGATCATTTCAGACAGTAAGAAATGCTGCAAAAATCAAATATGGTACTTGTGGAAAAAAGGGTGACTACTGTAGAATGAGTGGTCAGGAGGGCCGAGGATGGTGACATTTTCAGCTTTACATGCGTTAACCCATTGGAGCCTCTCAACAGTTATTAGATCTGTTTTACAGATGAAGAAACTGAGGCACAGACACTGTTGTTACTTGTCTAAAGGCATGTGCATTGAGTGGTGAAGCCAAGATTTGAAGGCAGGCTACCTGGCTCCAGAGCGGCACTCTTTACCACACTCTGTCACCATCCCTGGCAGCCGTGTGTGCCCCAGAGAGGCCGGCTGCAGGACACCTGGGCAGTGGTGCTTCACCCAGTCCATCATGGCAGCCCCTGAGCTGTGTGGGCCAAATGGGTGTGCTCACGCCCACTGTTTTATGTTAGTGCTGTTCAAAACTGCAGTGTCAACATCTATTTGAAACATCTATTTTATTCAAGGTTTTAAAGAAAATATTATTTCATATTACGACAGACTCTGATACATTACTGGGCAGAAAGAAAAGTTAACAGGAATATTTAAGACAAAACATAACAGACAGAAGTGTCCTGATTGCAGCAGGCATTAATCCCTAAGATGATCAGTCCCTGAATCTGTAGGACTTCTAGTCATGTCCCAGGCACGCCTCTGGGCCTGTAGAGCACTCCCTGGGGAAGTCTGAGCCGTGGGACGGCACTGCCAAGTGCATCACCCATATCAGGGAGTGTTCACTAAACATTCTAGAGTCTGAAGGGAGTTGTGTGTTAATTGCCCTATTACATGCAAAGTGAGAGTTGCCGTTCACAAGCTGTCCATTTTATTTGTGAATATCAGCATTCCTCTTCAACTTGATATTTAGTCTCCCCAACTCTTGAATATGCATCATTGTCAAAATATCTAGCTTGATGCAGCTCCAAAATCCAGCAGCGACTCCCACAGCCTCTGCCTGTGGATCTCCCAACTTAGCCGATCTGCCTGCAAAGGACGTTTTCTTCTCGGCTTTATATTCCCAAGTCTAGCTCTGTTCCAGACGCATAGTAGGTGTTCCACCTGTATATGTGTGTTTTTAATGATGAGAAACTGAATACATGATGTATTCATGAAATCAATCACATCAATGGAAGCCTTTCTCTGGCTCTGGTGGGGCTGGACATTGATTAAGCAAAGAATAGAACTGTTTACTTTTCTAGTTCTGTTAAAACATTCCTTCCAGGTTACAGAAGATTTCCAGCATATAACACGCCCACCTTTTCAAGGGACCCCTCCCCGTGCTGTGGCTGTTTTTCATGTTCGATGGTGGCCCATCCGCTAGCATTATCTATGTTAATTATGTTAATAAATCTCTGCTGTTAGCTCTACATGGCCTGGTTCTTGGCGGCACCTTTCCACCCCTCAACCTCTAACTGTAACACTCAACACTAAGATAGGAATCATTTTCTCGCAGAATAGTATAATGAAATCACCACCCCTTGGTAATGTTTACAGAAATGAAGGAGACTTGTCTCAAGCTCTGAAAGTCTTCACAGGTGCTGGAGTTTACACTTCCCACGGTGAGGCAGCTCCCCTAGGTCTGTGTCTAAACAGATTTCGCGCATCCAGTATTCAGACCGCAGACAACATCACGGTGAGTGAATACAAACCTCCAGGAGCCTGCGGAGAGGAAGCAGAGGAAGCAGCTTGCTTACATCCATCTGCGCCCAGCCAGGGCTTGCCCCCAGCCCGCCCGAGGGCTTACTCGAGGTGCAGTACCAGAGGCAGGCAAATCAAAGGCGCAGGCTGCCTGTATGCTCCTGTCATGGTACTCCTGATTTGTATTTTACTTCCTCACATTATTGAAGTGGTGGCAGAAAAGGTCCATGGTCCCTATACGGGGTACGAGGCATTTTGTAACTTGGTCGAGCTTTTGAAATACTTACCAGATGCTTGTTTTCTGAAAGAGACGGGCATAATCCCCCACGATGCCGGCCGTCACGGTCAGGGGAGGCTGGGAATTATGAAGGAAGGAGGGAGTGGGATGCTTTCTACGGTTAGGTCTAAACCAGGTATTTCACAGGGGATCGAGGGGCACAAGGCTGGGTGAAGGTGCTAGAATCCAGACGCAGTGGCTGCCCCCAAGGAGATGTGGAGGAGAAAGAGCCGTCTGTACCTCAACCGTGGCTCTTCTTGGTTCTTGCGTAGAGTTTCCCTGGGATTGGAGTCATCTTCCTTAAGTGGTCTGGGGCCAGCCGTTCAAGACTGTTTTTTCTCTCCTTCTATTTTGGAGCTAACCATTCAATCAGAAACCTCATCTATCAATGCCCAGGCTCAGAGGCCCCCAGCCCAGAGACAGGAGGAGCTGGGACTTGTCCCTGCCGGCATCCACTGTGTGCTGCTGCTGCTGTTACTCCAATATCTCTGCCCTTGACTGAGCCTTCCAGCAGGAGGGCACACAGCCTCTTTCCTCACTCTGCCCCACTTGGACATCGCTACTAACCCCATCCCACCACCCCAAGATTTTAAGAATTCAGAAAGTGTAAGTAGAGTTCCTGTTTACTGAGAAAAAAGAATGTTAGCTAAAGCAAACCATGTGATCCACTTACCCTTCCCCAGGTTTTATTCTGGGTGCTGAGGGTGCCGCAGCAAAAAAAGAAAAGAAAAGAAAAATCATCTGTACCCACAGGGCTTTTAGTAGGGAGAAATAGGCAAAAAGCAAATATGTGTCTATAATTTTAGATGGCAGTGAGTGCTGTGGATAAACTAAGGCAGGGTGAGGCAAGATAAGAGCTGGAGGTGGGGTGGGCTGTAATATTTTAAATAGTGCAGGAAATACATGAAGTATATCAGTAAAGACGGCCTCTCTGATAAATGACATCTGAGCAGAACCCAAAAGAAAGAGAACAAGTCATGGGCTAGCTGGGGAAAGAACATTCTAGGCCGAGGAAACAGAAGCACAAAGGCCTGCATCTAGAGCAGATGGTGACTGTTTAAGGAGCAGCAGGGAGGCCAGGGTGGCTGGGACACCAGGAACCTGGGGGCTTTCTCACAGTTCTCCCTTGGATGGCTGGTGCCAGCTTGGACTCGGGTGGCAGTGGCAGAGGTGGCTGCGACATTGCCAGACTGATGACATGTTTCGAAGGTAGAGCTTCCAGGATTTGCTAAAGGATATGAGAAGAGGAGGCTGGAGAAGATGGAAGAAAATCAAGAGTTTAGGTTTGGGGGATATATTAGTTTGGGATTTTTTTTTAGATATTCGACTAGAAATGTCAAGAAGGCAGTTGACCATTGAGATCTGGAATTCAGAGGAGAGGAGTAATTCTAGTGTTGTTGGTTGGTGTATGTGCAGATGGTACTGAGAGGAGAGAGAGGAGGCGTGAGGTCAGGGAGCTGGGAAGGTGTTATCAGTGAAGGAGAGAGAAAGAGGAGACGGAGGTGTCCCAAAGCAGGGTGAGGAAGTGTTTCAGGATGGCTGTGGCTGTGGTCCGCTCTGTCCAATGCTGAGGAGAGAGTAGGAAGAGGCCAGAGGGTGGAGCAGTGTGGAAGCGAATGGCACCATCAGGAGCAGTAGCTCTGGGGCATGCTGAAAGGTGGCTGGCAGAAAGGGGGCAGGGGACAGAGTGGGCAGGGGACAGAAGCAGTAGGGGGAGATTTGCTGCAAACAGGAGAGAAAATGGGACAGAAGCTGGAGGACATGGGGTCAAGGAAGGGTTTCTTCACAATGGGCAGTAAAAGTGAAATTTGTTCCTCTTATGTAGTGTTCATGCATTCATTCATCACGTATGGAAGACAGGTATGTTGTAGCTACGTTAGAAAATATACATAAGTGGGCGGCGTCTGTGGCTCAAAGGAGTAGGGCACTGGCGCCATATACCGGAGGTGGTGGGTTCAAACCCAGCCCTGGCCAAAAATAAAAAAAAAATACACATAAGAAAACAAGAAGATATTTATGGAATATTTATGCAATTACCATGAAGACATACAACCTCTAAACATTTTGGTGGGTAACCTTCTGGACTTTTTTCCATGCAATGCAAAGTGCTTAGTTATCTCCCTTTAAACTTGAACGGTATAATCTTAACATCTTTTCATGTCAATATACACTTGGGTCATCTTTGTTAAATGGTTGCATGATACTCCATTTATGTGACTATACCTAGATTTGCTTAGCCAATCTCTTACTATTAAATATTTAAATTGTTTTCTTCTTTTAACTATTAAAAAATACTTCTTTGTATTGATATTTTTTCCTTAGGACAAATTTAAATAGAATTGTTGTCTCTAGGTATTTTTTAAAGAGATGTTTACTACTGATGGATAATTCTAATGTCCTGTATCTTATTTTCTAAGGACATAAATAGCACTGTGATACGTTCTGCATGGCCACTGTAGGACAGAAAGTTAAAAGTCTCCAAGTTATTAGTAAGTCAGAAATTAAAGTGACACCAAAGGTCTTAGGCTTTAAATATCAGAAACTCTGAGGAAGGGAGAAACTTTGTTGGCAAAATGTCTTGAGAATAGACCTTTTGGACAAATAAAGGTAAAAGACTATTTAAATCAGATATTATGAAGGCAGAGAAAATACAATTTTCACATAATTGATCCTGTTTTGTTTGTTTGTTCGTTTGAGACACAGTCTCACTATGTCACCCTTGGTTGAGTGCCATGGCAGCACAGCTCACAGTAACCTCAGACTCTTGGGCTTAAGAGATTCTCTTGCCTCAGCCTCCCAAGTAGCTGGGACTACAGGTGCCCACCACAATGCCAAGCTATTTTTTTGTTGCAGTTATCATTGTTGGTTAGCAGGCCTGGGCCAGGTTCGAACCCTCCAGCCTGGGCATATATGGTCAGCACCCTACCCATTGAGCTACAGATGCCGCCCTAATTGATCCTATTTTTTTTTTTTATTAAATCATAGCAGTGTACATTAATACTTTCATGGGCTACAGTGTGCTGTTTCTGTATACAATTTGAAGTACTTTTATCTAACTGGTTAACATAGCCTTCATGTCTTTTTCTTAGTTATTGTGTTAAGACATTTATATTCTACATTTAGAGAGATTCACATGTACCCTTATAGGATGAACCATAGGCGTGATCCCACCAATCACTCTCCACCCACCCTCCACCCTCCCCTCCCCACCCTCTCCCCTCTCACCATGTTCCTGGGCTAAAATTGGGTTATAAATTAGTTTCATAGTAGGGCTGAGTACATTGGATACTTTTTCTTCCATTCTTGGGATACTTTGCTAAGAAGAACATTTTCCAGCTCCATCCATGTAAACATGAAGGAGGTAAAGTCTCCGTGTTTCTTAATGGCTGCATAGTATTCCATGGTGTACATATACCACAATTTATTGATCCATTCGTGTTGATCCTATTTTAATAAAACCACCCAGGTAAGACTTATTCCAATTATCCCAGAAATAAAAATTTCCCTCTTTATATCAGTTATGGTAGACTCTTGGCTTTCTCCTCATATCATAAAGGCTGACTTTTTTTTTAATGACCTGGCACTGACCAAAGAAACACGGTATGGTAGAAATACTTCATGTCCTGGTTCAGCTAATTTGATTGTGAAATCTACAAAATGGAGATGATACCTACCTCTGAGGTGCTCATCTCCCTTTACTTAAAAAGGTGCAGAAAGTGGGCTTCTGTGTCATCACTTCATAGGCACTCCATAAAGATCTCCTGATTAATGGCTGGGCACTGTGCCTTGCACCTATAATCACAGCACTTGAGAGGGAGGCATTGGGAAGATTGCATGAGGCCAGAGGAGGCTTGAGACCAGGAGTTTGAGACCAGCCTGGGCAACATAGTGAGACACCATCTCTACAAAAAATAGAAAAATTACCCAGGCATGGTGGTGCACCTATAGTACTAGCTACATGGAAGGCCTCAGCAGGAGGATTGCTGGATATCAGAAGTTCGAGGTTATAGTGAGCTATTATTGTTTCACTGTCCTCCAGCCTGGGCAACACAGCAAGACTCTCTCACAGACATGCCAGTAAAGATGTATAGATTTATAACATGTATCAGTTGTGTCCGACCACTCCAGCTTCAAGAAGTGACAGATGTCTTTGTTTTTCTAAAGCAAATTCTGGCCCCAAGATCCTGCTTGGGATGGTAGGTGTCAGTCTAGTATCTGTCATTTCCCACATTCTCTCTTTCTTTTGGTTTGGTTTGGACAGTGGTTCCTTATCGGTGTTTCTCCAAATATGTGTGTGCACACACACGTGTGCATATGTGTGTGTGCATGCATGGGTGTTTGGAGGGCTGGGAAAGGCATCCGGCTATCAGATTATACTGGTCACCCTCGGCATCACAGCTCTTTTTGCTGCATGCTGCTGTGGTAAAGGGCTGCCCCCCTGGTCCTTGGCAAGACTACTCTAGACAGGTTTCAGGAAAGTTCTGCCTTTCCTACAGGCCTGGATGTGAGGCCCCAGCTCTGTCCCAAAGGCCAGCAGTGTCATTTGGCTTCTGGCCTCTGTACAGGGCCGAGCTTGACCATGATAAGCTCTGCAGCCCTACGTCCTTCATAGCACTGTGAAAGCCAGGGAGCCCCTAAGAAACATTTCCCTCTTTTTTCATCAAAACACAAAAATGTTCTCCACACAGAGGTGGAAGCTTTTCACAATAAGTCCTCGTGGGGGCTGTCATTCTTCTCGTGTGTGTGTGAGGGGGTGGGGGTTTGTGTGCACGCATAACATCACTGAAGCACATACAAGCACTGTTAAGCACTTCTCTCTCGAAGCTAAGAATAAATACGGAACTGTCGAGCCTTTATGTGTGGGAAAAGGCAGTAAAATCCTTTTTGTTTCCATAGAAAAGTCTAGACTGAGGAGGAACAAAACAAAAAGCCAACAGTTAATATTACAATAACTCATCTTGCTACATGTGAATTCATTCCAGACCCAAAACCAGGTCACATCTGGGTCGCAAAGTGGAAGTAGATTTGAACCAAAAGAAAACAGCTGTGGTGGGAGGGGGACTGCGCCCATGGAGATGGCATTCCTGCAGGTGGGAGGCGGGGCCTGCTGTTGTCCTAGATTCCCAAAAGGAAAGCACACGGGGACTCTAATGTCCCTCCCCACTCACTGGTCTGTTTGTGATATGCCTTGCAAATGATCACCTCCCCTCGGACTCCATATTTTAGAGACAGAGTCTGATTCTGTCGCCCTCGGCAGAGTGCTGCGGCATCACAGCTCACAGCAACCTCCAGCTCTTGGACTTAGGCGATTCTCTTGCCTTAGTCTCTCATGTAGCTAGGACTACAGGCGCTAGTCACAACGCCCGGCTATTTTTTTATTGCCGTCTTGGCCGGGGTGGGTTCGTAGCCCCCACCCTCGGTATATGGGGCCAGCGTCCTACTCACTGAGCCACAGGCGCTGCCCTGGGAGTTGCTCATTCCTTTGCTGGACCGAACAGTTTTTAAAGTTCTTAGATTGAAAATATTCTAAATTCTATCTTTTAGCATTAGTTCTGCTTTTTACGAGTAACATGGAGTTAGGACATCCACGTGTTCAAACATTTAGAGCCAGTTGTTACTCCACCTCCCAGCTCTCTGGGGCTCCCCTGTTTCTGCCATAGGAATTGGTAGGACAGTAAGGGACCCAATAGAAAGATCTTGAATTCTGTGCTCCCACCCCAAGCAGTTTTGTGGGCAGTTCTCTTTCTCCCAGGTGCCCCAGTTTTGATAACTAAAGATCAGAGCAATATCAGCTAACAATTACATGTGCCAGAATCACCATTCTAAGCCCTTTGTGTATGTACATCTGTGTGAGCCATGTAATCTTCGCAACTACTGGTGAGGTAGGTTCCATTTTTATTCACTGTTTTACAGATGAGGAAATTGAGGTCACAGCTAGTTACTGGCAGAGCTGGGATTTATACCCTGGCATTCTGGCTCTAGAGCCCATGTACCTAATCACTAGGCCAGTGGTTCTTGAACTTGAGTGTGCATTGGAATCTCAGATGGTTGGTTCAAACCTAGATTGCTGGGTGTTTCTGATTCAGTAGGTCTTGGGGGAGGCAGAGTGAGAACTTGCATTTCTAAATAGTTCCTAGCTGCTGCTGGTGCTGCTAGTCTGAAGCCTTCTCTTGAGTCCCATGTTAGAGAATTTGAGAATCCTTCTCTTGAGTCCCATGTTAGATGGCATTTTGGTGCTGCTCAGTACCCTGCTCCTTAGGGAACAGCTCTTTTTTCCCTCTAAGTATACCAGAATATTGCTGGGTCCTCAGTCTGTGCTCTAGGATGTCTCTGATACAACTTGCATCCCTGGGCCTCTATCTATTGCCATCTACAAGATGTTCCTATTCTGCCTTCCTGGGCTTCAAGATGCCAGAAACTTCCCTAATCATAGCCACCCCATAGAATCTGGGCTACAGATTCTATTCTGTCCCTCCACTGACTGAGCTTTGGCTATGACAGTTGTCACATGTACCTTAAGTCTTCTCTGACCTGAAATAATTTACCCAGGTCACATGTTCTCAGGTGACATAGTTTTCAACCTTTCTCTGTTCAGAAGACCCTCCTCTCACCTTTCACCAGGCTGCTAAGAACTGGACACTCAGTTCTATATAAGATCTGTCTAATTCATAGGACCATCACTTCTCTTCGCTCAGACTTTGATGCTTTAGTAATACTGCTTGGGATTCAGTTGTTTACCCTTTTAGAACGTAAAGACTTTACGTTCAAGTAAAGTATTTTTCAAAGAAACTGTTCTTCAAATATTTTTCAAATAAACTGTTCTTAGACCCATTTTTCAAATAAACTGTTCTTAGACCCATTTTTCAAATAAACTGTTCTTAGACCCATTTTTCCTCCATTATACATTGATGCAAATACTTTTATTTATTTATTTATTTTATAAGTACTTTTATTTTTAACCTTGACACAGAACTTTGTAGTTACCCATGCTAACTTTCATCTGGTTTGTTTTCATACTATTTCAGCCACTGGAATTTTTTTCTTTTCAAAATAAATCTCTTTTATTATTTTTGTTCATTACAAAAATATTATAAGGTATAGCTACATTAAAAAAAAAAAGAGCATGAACGTTTTTATTATGCCACTCACCCAGAGTTGATCATTATACTTTGGTGTGTGTCTTTCCAGAATTTTAATAAATCTTTCAAAATTGTTCATAAACCAATAAAGTTCTGTACCTAAATGACCCACAGAGGAAATGTTTAGACTCAGTCTTACATTCATCGTATTTACTGTTTCTTCTCTTTGTGAGTCAGGCACAGAGTGTCTTCTGTCTTTGGGTGGCTGTTGGTAAGTACCATATAGTACAAGCGAGAGCTGAATTCTATAGCATGGCCCTTCAGAGCTGTTGATTGATCACCCAGCGCTTACTGGGGAGTAGTTTTCTACCAGTTAGAAATTCACTCTTAGTCCAGTTTTCTGTGTTATTCTGAGGAAGAGTGTGAGGGTCTTTATCCGTTTAAGTCATGACAGTGTGTATTACAGAGTTTGCAGATATGGTGATCAGAAGTCTTGTGATTCCCAATTACCCAGGCTTCACATTAAATTATTGACTCTTTGTAGATTCTAAGCCCCAATATTGTATGACCTTTCTTTCTTTCAGAAATAAAGCCATTTTTCCATTTCCAGTATTTGGGCATGTTTTCCTTTCTTTTTGGATTTTTCAAAAATCAATGGTAGCAGTTCTGCAATTATTTTGGTCAGCTCCCTCAGCACCTTGCAATAGAGTTCCTCTGGGTCTGAAGAACTGACTTTTACAGCCTTCTATGGAGGCTTCCTGTTTTCTTACTATCTTGGCCCCTATCTTAGACTTCAGTTACCTCGTAACCACGTTTGTTCTGCACTTTCAGGTCTGAAGATCTTTCGCTTTCATAGAGAAGACAGAAGCAAAATGAGAGTTGTAAAGAAGTTCCACTTCCCTCTCTGCCCTGGGAGCTTTAGAACCTGAGCCTCAGAACACAGTTCTGGTCTTTTTCACTCTGTTGCATCCAACAAAAGACCATTTTGATGCCTCTAGATCTGTTCACAAGCTTTGATTCATTTTTTTCCTTGGTTTTAGCCTTCCTGCTATGAGTCTGACTCTTCTACACCAATCTTTCTTCCCCCCTTTACTCGGGCTCTGCTCTCTGATCTCGCGAGTGTGTGTGTGTGTGATCTTGGCCTATCAGCCACTCATTTGCTTCCTTCCATTTCTGTCTCTTTTCCTTTACACCAAGATAATTAAAAAAAAAAAACATATTCTGATTTTTTTGCAGAGAGTCTAGTCTTAAACCACTTCTCCTTTTGTACAAAGGCTCTAGAACTATATTAACACACATATCTCCAGTATTTGGAATCTCGGCTAGATGCCTCATTATACCCGCTGTTTTCCTCTGGGCTGTCATAAAATGGAGAATGTACAGATGGCATAGTCAATAAGGTTATCAGCTTAGAAGCAGCAGAAACAGACTATGGCTAAGTTAAACACAATGGGATTTGGGGGGAGGGTTTTCAGGAAGCTCACAGACTGCTGAGAAGTCAGAACCAGGCTCTGCAGCAGACAGAACCAGGGTGGCTCCAGGAGTCTACTCAGCAGGAATTAATCTGTACTGTGCCCAAATACTTCAGATTAAATCTTAAGACAAACATTGAGTCTGACTGGTGTAGCTCAGGTCAGATCCCTGTTCCTCAGCTAGGGGAGGGCAAGGAACTCTAACTTATATGCCAAATAAGTCTACACGCCACAGGGACTAGGTGATGCTCCCAGAGGGGCTTAGAGTGCAGCTCCCTGCAGTGCAGTGAACACATGATGGGATGCTGAGGAATGACACACGTCCACCACAGCTACTGTTTCCCAAGGCTCATCTTATTTTATTAACAAGATCTACCTTTTTGCTCAGAAATTAGAATCGGTCATATTGCTTTTATTGACTCATCAGGCTCTGAGAAAAGATGTTATTAGCAAGGGACATTAGGAATTTATGAGATGTTCTGCTTTTAGCAGACCCTTTTAGCAGGATGAGACTGCCTGTGGGTATCTGGACGGTAGAAGTCCCAGGAATACCAGTAACCTCTGTGAAGGGTTTTTGTTTGTTTGTTTGGTTTGTTTTGTTTGAGACAGAGTCTCACTTTATCACCCTCAGGAGTGCCATGGCATCACAGCTCCCAGCAACCTCAAACTCTTGGATTCAAGCAATTCTCTTGCCTCAGCCTCCCAGAGTAGCTGGGATTATAGGCACCTGCTATGATGCCCAGCTATTTTTAGAGATGAGGTCTTACTCTTGCTCGGGCTGGTCTCTAACTCGTGAGCTCAAGCAATCCACCTGCTTCAGCCTCCCAGATGCTGGGATTACAGGTGTGAGCCACTGCGCCTGTACCACTATGCCAGTTTTAATAATATCTCTTGAGATGCTATTACCTTGTTCCAAATCTTTTAGAAAGGAGTATCAATAAATGTATTTATCTCCTATTAAAATACTGAATTACTTTAAAAATCATATTTTGGCTTATCTATGACCATGAAGAATCACGAATATTATTCCTGAAACTTAGCCATTATTTCTTCCTGAAAATTACTATTTGTCCCCTCAATAACCTTAATAGCCCCTCTCGTGTGGGTGGTGACCATGTGCCACCTCATATTCTGTTTGATCATCCCTTCATATCTGGCATCTTTCATAATATTTGATTTTATAATTTTTCTCAGACCTTTTCTTCCTCCTTACTATTTCTGGATTGTCATCTATCCTTTTAAAATATATTCCTTCAGGTTTTCATAAATGGTCCTTAATCTTTACCAGGAACTTATCCTAAACCCGCCGTGCCAGCCATGGAGCCAGCCGCCCACTTCTCCTGTTCATCTTCTTCTGAAGACAGAATCCTCAACAAGAAGGCTAAAAATATTCTTTTGTGCCTAGGTCTTAAATTTTCCACCTAGAACCAGAAAAATATATAAGTTTCTCCTGATATAACTTTGTTCCCACGTGAGCACACAAGTGGTGGTTTATATAGGCTAGGATCTCTTTTTTTAAACTTCTCCAAAGAGACAAGACAGTTTGAATTGACCAGGCCAGGTTAGCTATATTTCTTTCCTTATCCTCACTATCATCAAACTTCACAAAATACAACTTCCACCTGAAAGTTAGTAGGTATACAGGTATTGAAGAAATAAAATTCTTAGAATCATTGATTCAAGGACAAAGTATTAGGAGGTAGGAATGATGTTGGAAGGATGAGATTAAAAGAGTAGCATGGTAATAAGAGAGAAGAAAATTCCTTGATGAGTTTTCCTATAAAGGAGTTTTTTCCAAACCATCCTGGAGATCTCCCCTGCCTAACAAATTGAAATTACAGTTGAACTGGAAGCTCATTTTTTAAAACCTTCTGACTTCTAGGCACTATGTTTGAAACTGAGGCAGGCAACCCCCCCAAATCCCAAATGTCCTACCCAGGGGTCATCAACCTCAGAAAGGCTTGGACTTTATTAGAGAAGTTGGTGACTCTTGATAAACCTCAGCTGCCAGGATGAGTTGAGGTTCTCATTAGGAGTCTGCATTGGAGGCTCGGCACCCGTAGCTCAGTGAGTAGGGCACCAGTCACATACACTGAGGCTGGCAGGTTCAAACCTGGCCCAGGCTTGCTAAACAACAGTGACAACTGTAACAAGAAAATAGCCGGGCATTGTGGTGGGCGCCTGCAGTCCCAACTACGTGGGAGGCTAAGGGAAGAGAATCACTTAAGCCCGAAGAGTTTGAGGTTGCTGTGAGCTGTGATGTCACAGCACTCTACCTAGGATGATAGCTTGAGACTCTGTCTCAAACAAAACAAAACAAAACAGGAGTCTGCATTGGCACCGGTCACTGGGATGCCCTGTCAGTTTTAGAGACTCTAATCTGAAAATTTGAAACTTGCTCTTGACTCAGTTTTTCTTTCCTCTCAACTTTATTTTAATGAAGTCACAAGGTCTGATAATGCCCAAGCAAGAGGCCACAGGATGGATCCCAGGCTTGGGCACTTAATGGGCAAAGTAGTTTCCAGGGTACTTAGACCTGAAGGGAACTGAAGGTAAAACCTCTAAAGGCCTCACCAAGAATCAAAGTTCAGGGAGCCAAATCCATGCTCCAAGGACTCAAAACAACTCAAGAAGAGAGTAGGAAAGGCAGGAATAACAAAAGACCATTTTTACTGTGTGCAGGGCTGGGTGATGAGAGCATTCTCTTTTATATAACTGACTTTCTGGCATATGGCTTATGGGCAGCCAGGGCTAAAGGCACTGGGCAGACTCAATAAGACCACTGTTTCCAAAGAAAGAAACATCTTTCATTCTCTTAACCTGCAGCAAAGTACAAATCAAGAACTCTAGAATCCTAACATCAGGAGCAGAAGCTGGGAAGTCAAAGGTGTGTGGTTTGTCACAGCACAGAAAGAACAGTTCGGTCACTCCTGAACATCTACGTAGGACGGTCTCTGGGATGACACTGTTGGAAGAAGGGACTGACGGCTTAATCAAAGGCAGATTTAGTTAGAGTGTGTTTTTATTTGGGGATAGTTTTAAGGTTGATGGAGATGGGGTCTAATGGCTATGGAGAGGTTAAGAATCCTCCACTCACCTCTTGGCACTAGTCTCTTTCACAATCAGTTGGTTTACTCCCCTGAGGATGGATGAAGGCAAAGTGAGAGACCCAGAGAAAAGCTGTGGGAAGGATGTTTGTGGGAGCTGTGACGGTGGTGGAGGACAGGATGCACAAAAATGCTGCCTGACCCCCCAGATATACGATATGTAAATTATTCCAATGGGATACAGTTCAGATTTCCAGGCTGTACTTTCATTTTTAATCTATGCAAGAAGATAATGAAAAGAATGGTTAAGGAAAGATATAAACCAGGAAGGAGATTATTTCTCCTTATTAGGGAAAAGGGAGAGGAGCCAATGACTGAGTCTAAAATGGGTGTTGGAGAGGTGACAATGAGCACCTGTTTCATGCCTGGGGCAGACATAAAAAAAGAAGCAAGTCCAAGCTGTGGCCGGAGGAGAGATTGATCGGGATGAAAGCATTTTCTCCTCTGGAAGTTGTTTGGAACAGAAGAGATGCTCTTCCTCTAATACAGCTCAGTTGTGGCCCCTGCCCACAGCATGCTCACCCCTGAGGCATGGGAAGCCTTGTCAGTCATTTTCACCCCGGTTTCTGCCTGGGGTGGAGGAGACAGACCCAACCGACATAGTGACTAGAACCTCATAAAAGACTATCACAGGTCAAACCAGGTAAATCACTCAAATCTTTGACCTCTGGGATAATAATGTTTACTGTTGTCTTAATTTGGATGGTTCATTACACGGCAATGAACAAACATTACAGCATACGTGGAACAGAAGAGAAAGAAATGGGTCTGGGCGGAGGGAGAAGCTGAGTGGTGATGGTTTCAATGAGGGCCTCTGCTGACCCATGAGAACTTCAGAAGCTGGGATGGCGCTTTGGAGTCATAGTTAATTTCTCTCTCTCTCTTTTTGAACTATTAGAGACCATTCTTTTCTTTCTTTCTTTTTTTTTTTTTTGCAGTTTTTGGCCAGTGCTGGGTTTGAACCTACCACCTCCAGCATATGGGGCTGGCACCCTACTCCTTTGAGCCACAGGCGCCGCCCTAGAGACCATTCTTTAGCAGTACATAAAGAGCTTCTTTATTTCTTTTCACAGATGCGTAGTATTCTACTGCATGGAGACAGGTACCATAATTTATTTAGACAGTTCCCTATGGATGATATCTAGATCATTTTGGTAGTTTAAAATATGTTTTGAGGAATATATGTGTATCTTCATGTTCGGACCAAACCCAGGAATTGGGATTGTTGACATCCAGGCTTCTCACTCACCATCTACAGGCAAGGCCTATCCTTCTTGCATCATCTCCTGGCCCTGGTTCTCACCCACTAACAGGCCCTCTCTCTGCTCGGAACTGCCTGGGGACCCCACGGGACTCATCAAACAAGAGCACTTTATGTAAGCTCAGAGAAAACAGCTGAAAAACTAAAACAGGCTGTTTCAACAAGTCTATTACTGTGTCCTGCATAGATTTTCAGGTCAATAAAAAGTTCTCCAACACCTGCTGTGATAGACACCGTGACAGAGCCAAAAGAAATGAAAGACTTGCTCTTTATTCTTAGGAGCTGAGAATTAACTCAGCCTATCAGTTGAGGCCCAGAAGAGCTGAATCCAATCAGCTGTTTCTTCTCTCTCACTGGTGCAGCTCCAATTAACTGGGGAAACTTCCCTGAGGTCTCTAAGGATGGAAACACATTCTCGGGTGGGTGCTCTCTCTCTCATAGACATGCACAACACACACTTTTTTTTGAAGAAATAAAACTATACCATTATGAACAAAAGGCATTGGCTGAATGATTCTGGTTTCCCATTATCTTCATACAGTTCTTTAACCCAGAGCAGGGGCTTTGATCATGTTGGTTATGTATGTACATGTTTGTGTGGTTTTTTTAATTTCCTTGCTTATTTTTTATTTTTATTTTTTGCTTTTTTTTGTTGTTGTTGAGACAGAGTTCCACCCTATGCCCTGAGCAGAGTGCAATGGCATCCTAGCTCACTGCAACCTCAGACTGTGGGCATCCCACTGCCTCAGCCTCTGGAAGCCTCTGGGATTATAGGTGCTTGCTGCAGCACCCAGCTGGGTTTTTCATTTTTTTATGAGTCGGGGTCTCACTCTTGCTCAGGCAAGTCTCAAACTCCTGAGCTCAAGCAATTCTCCCTCCTCAGCCTCCCACAGTATTTCAGTGGCTTTCCAACTATTTTGACCATGACCAACAGTAAGAAAGACATTGACAATGCAATCCATCCACCCATCCACCCATCCACCCATCTATATGCACTAAAAACAAAGCATCACCGAAAGCACTTAGCCTTATTATGTGTGATATTCACTGATCGTTTTTATTCTAGTCTTTTCCATCTGGTAAAAAACCACTGGTCTCAACCCACTTGTCTTCATGACGTACTAATGGGTAGTGACCCACAGTTTCAAAAACACCACTGGCTATGCCGCACCACAGGCCAGAGGTAAAATTCAGGTGTTTGCTCCCTGTCACGAAAACCTTAAAAGCCTTTGCTGTCTGCTCGCTAAATTTGCTCTCCCTTTGAAAGTTAAAAGTTAGGCCTGCTAAATGCACTGGGAGCAACATCAATCTGAGACCTTCTCAGAAGTCGACACTAATGTGCTGTAATTCGGTGCCGGTGCTGGGATATCAGTGAATGCACCTGGCTCTGTCAGTCTGCCTGATTGTCTGTCACAGGTGGAGAGACACTTTCCCTCCACTCGCCCTTTCTGCGGCTCATAGGAAGAGAATGCAAATGCCAGGCAGCCCTGGCCAAGAATCTGTCTCCCTGCAGCTGACTGGGCTCCACAGCCGGGAAAGGCATGTGCGTGCCTCTGTCAGGAGGAAGAGTGGTTCATGCCGAGGAAGCCTGGGGAACGGAGGAAAGCAAGAAGCAAGGACAAGGGTCAGATGCGGGCCAGTTCCCCCTGACTTCATGCCATCACCCCCAAAGCAATGTTAATGATCTCGCCTTTGTTTTGGGCCAGCCCAGGGACACGGGAGGGAAACTAACACGATGGTCTGTCACCTGTGTGTCAGGCCCTGCTCCAGGCACATGCCTGTGTGGCCACTGCAGAAGGTAGAATAAGAGTTAATGTGGATTGAGTGCTTGGTTTCTTCTAGCTCGGCGTTATCCCATTTAAATCTTACAGTTCTATGGGGTAGATGCTAAGGGACTTCCAGTTTTGCAGAGGAGGAAACTGAAGCCTGGGTGGGAAGACTCACTTCCACAGGGTAACATGGTGTACAGTGGAAGGAGAGCAGGTCTGTCGGGGTCCACAGCCTGTGATTGACCCCACCACCCTGCATTTTATCTGTTATAGGTGGGAAACTGTTCAGAAAGGTGAAGCAATTTGTTCAAGGCTCTCTGGCTAACAGGTGGCTGAGCCAGGAGTAATGAGCAGTCTGTCTTGACACCACAGCCGTGTTCTTTCACGAGAACCACTCCACTCTGCAGCTTCCCAGGGCCACGGCGACCTGCAGTAATTTAAGGGAAAACGTGGTTCTTCAGGAATGCGTGTGTGGATACAGTGGGGTGGAAAGACTGCAGGGCTGCAGGTGAGAAATAGAGATTCTAGTGTTGACCATGCACCTTTCATCCCTAGCTCACTGGGGTGAAGGGGAAGGGGAGGGCATCTTAGATAAATCATTCTGTCTTCAGACCAGAAACCAGGCAAGTTAATGGGCATTTCTGAGCTCTCGAAGGATTGAAACTAAAGGCGTGAGGGATTGGAACTTTTAAAGTTGAAAACAAATTTAAGACTTGACTCTTAAGATTCCCTCTTAAACCATGTACCTTATGCCAAAAGAAATGTTATACTTTATTGCTTGGTTAAATAGAAATAAACTATTTGTGGGCAGAAGCCATGTTTCATGGTTCTTAGAATACTTATCACTCAAATCCTTCTCACTATTACCTTAGAAAGATCCAGTGCCAAGGAAGACATTTAAAATTTGAGGGAGAGAAGTATTTAAATAGACCACTCCATCAATACTACTGAAGGCATTTAAGTAATAATTATAATTTTTGTAAATATTATACCTAGTTAATTTACATAGGTAGCATTCTAGAATCATTGTCTCAGTGGGCACTTAATTATTCAGCTTATCATTTGGGAACTTTTTATGTAGCTGATGTATTATTGTTCATTAGTGTAGTCCCATCAATGGCTTTTTCATAGAATGGCCTTATAAGGCCCTCACAAAACTATAAGTTTTTTCAACTTATAGTTTTGGCTGTGCCTATAATGTTCATTCCAGTATCTCCAGAGCCTCCCCAGCACAATGGCTGCCACATAGCAGGTGCTCACTAAATATTCGTGGGATGAGTAAATGAAGTTGTTGATCCTTTTGTTTTGATTTCAGATGGAAAAGTCATGGCTGGCAAACACTACAGATAGATTTTTTGCTTTGAGACAAAGTGGTTTTAGTAACAGTAATCATTACTATTTTATATTTTTAATGGCTCTGTATATAGGCTTTGATCATTAAATGCCTCATCTGAATACTAAATTAGCCACATTGGTTCTTTCTCTCTAAACAAACAAATAAAAGCACCATATAAGTTGTTTGGGGGTTTTGCCTATTTTCTTGCTTTTTGAAATTTTTCCAGTTTAAAATTGGCAAGCTTACACGAGGGGCTAGAAGGTTCCTAGCGACGTGAATCCTGGTTGGTTATGCGTTCATCTGCTTCCCTGTACATGCATGTCACTGTCACTACCTTCACCACCCAAGGGGAAGAGGCAGTGCTGGCCTCATATTCAGATAAGTCCCAGTAAAGGCTAATCCTCAATCATTCTGATTCAAGTTTTATAGAGGCGCTTGCCGTAGCTATTGAGTCACCTTCCAAGGCAGAGTAAATGGAAAATAGGATCAAAGGTCAAAAAAGAAAATGGAATGGTAAGACAGAAGAAAATGTCTTAACTAGAATGAAGGCTGGCTTCTATTTAAAACCCAAGCAAAAATGCTTGTCTTTTGGAGGGTGGTAGGAATAAAACCCACATAAATCACTGGGGCGTCCAGTTTCTATTTATTTACAAGGAAAAAAAACTGCAGCTTATTTTTTATTTTCTATTTTTATATTCCTAAGAAAAAAGAGAGATTATAAAAGTAAATATGGATCCCAACGTTAACAGCTGAACAGATCAAGGAATTTAAATGCCTTAATTAAAAAAATCATAATCCCAGTGAAATACCACTTCACACCCATTAGGATGACTATTATTTAGAAAAATGGAAAATAACAAGCGTTGATGAGGATGTGGAGAAAAGGGAACCCTTGCGTATTGCTGATGGCAATGGATTATAAAACGGTGCAGTGTCTGTGGAAAACAGTTTGGCAGTACCACAAAAAGTTAAACATAGAATCACCACATGAGCCAGTATTTCCACTTCTAGATATACGCCATGGTTTTAAAATGCCTTCCAAAGTTCATGTATTGGAAACTTAACCTCCCAGGGCAACAGTTTTGAGAAGTGGGACCTTGATGAAGTGATGAGGTCATGAGGGCTCTGCCCTCCTGAACGGATTAGTGCCCTTCCCTTGGGAGTGAGTTAGTTATCAAGGGAGTGGGTTCCTGATTCAAGGAGGAGTTTGCCCCCATCCATGTGATGCAGCAAGAAGGCCCTCAGAGAGCATCTCCATCGTGGACTGCCCACCCTCCAGAATCGTGAGCCCCGTAAACTTAGATACTCAGTCTATGGTATTCTATTAGAGCAGCAGGAAATGAGCAAGACAGGACATATTCTAAATTAAAATCGAAAGAATTGAAATTTGGGCCTCAAACAGATATCTATGCACCAATGTTCATAGCAGGATTAGTCACAAAAGTCAAAATGGGAAAACAACTCAAGCGTTCATTGACAAATAAATGAATAAAGAAAATGTTGTATATACATGTAAGAGCATAGGATTTAGCCTTGAAAAAAGAAGGAAATTCTGAAATGTGCTACAACATGGATGAACTTTGAAAGCATTATGCTAAACAAAATAAGTTATATGCGAAATAGTACATGATTCCACTTATATGAGTTACCTAGAGTAGTCAAATTTAGAGACAGAAAGAAAGATAGAGATCAGCCAGGGCTGGGGGAAGGGAGCGTGAGAGCTATTGTTTAATGGGTCAGAGTTTCTGTTTGGGATGATGAAAAGTTCCTGGAAGTAGATAGTGGTGATGGTAGCACACCATTGAGAATTACTTACCACCACTGAATTGTACAGTTAAATTGTATGGCTAAAATGAGGCTCGGTGCCTGTAGCTCAGCGGCTAGGGTGCTGGCTACATACTCCAGGACTGGCGGGTTCAAACCAGTCCAGCCTGCCAAACAACAATGATAACTACAACAAAAAAATAGCTGGGCATTGTGGTGGGCACCTGTAGTCCCAGCTACTTGGGAGGCTGAGGCAAAAAGAACTGCTTAAGTCCAAGAGTTTGAGGTTGCTGTGCGCTGTGACACCACTGCGCTCTACTGAGGGTGACATAGTGAGACTCTGTGTCAAAAAAAGAAAAAAGGGCTAAAATGGTGAATTTTATGTTATATATGTTACCACAATAAAAAAGAATCCATTATAAAACCGATGAATATACACTGTATTATGCAACCATCAGCACCAGTTGCTTTAAGCTCCCCGGTGTAGGTCTTCCACAGCACAGAGCCAGGGAGGTGGGACTTGCTGGAGCTCAGTTGGTTGGCCAGGAACAGCTTTCCTAAGCCAGGAAACCGGGGGAGATGGCAGCGGCCACTTGGCTGCCAAGGCCACTAGAACAGCTCTTCTGAACACAAAGCTGTGGGGAATGAGGGCCTGTACTCTCTAGCAGTGCTCCCTTCAGCTTCTCCCGGTTGGCACCATTGCCTGACCACCTACCTAGGATGGATCTGCATGAAGCCAGGGAGGTGGGCACTGCCGTGTGGCTGCCAAGCCCACTGGAATCACCTTTCACAATCTGGAGCTGGGGAGAGGGGAAGAGCACAGTCCCCAGCTTGGGCCATGGCCTCCTATTGTTCCTTATGAGTTTCTGTAGATTTGTTGAAACACACAGTTCTTAAATTGTTGTCAGTCCTTTCATCACCAGAGATTTTGAGTGATTGTCTTTGCTGAGTTTTACCAGTTTACTAGATGTCCCTGAGTGAGAGGCTGCACTAGGATCCTCACACTATTATTCTGGAAGGTCCCTTCTTCCCCACAGAGTTTTGATTAATCATAGTCAAAGATGTCTTTTTTCTTTTTTTTTGAGACCAAGTCTCACTTTGTCACCCTGGTAGAGTGCTGTGGCATCAGCCAACCTCACAGCAACCTCAAACTCCCAGCCTCAAGTGATCCTGTTGCCTCAGCCTCCCAAACAGCTGGGACTATAGGTGCCAGCCACAACACACAGCTAATTTTTCTATTTTTAGTAGAGATGGGGTCTCGCTCTGGCTCAGACTAGTCTTAAATTCCTGAGCCAAGTAATTTACCCGCCTCCACCTCCCAGAGTGCTAGGATTACAGGTGTTAGCCACCAGGTCCAGCCAAAAGATAAATATTTTTTTGCAGCAGCATTTTGTACAGGTCCTCTTGAAGGCTCTTCCTGGAAAGTTCAGGCATCCAGCTTACATCTTTCTGGCAGCATGCCAAGGAGAAGCTGCGATAGCAACTATACATCCAGTTTCAGTCTGTCCTAAACCTTGCTGAAAATGATGTAGTGGCAGCCAAGGCCTTTGCTCAGAGAGCTAATAGTTTGAAGAAGGCAAAGTATTTGAGTAGATAAACCTGAGATCAAAAGTAAAGTGTTCCTGCAGGAAGGTAAGGAGATTAACAGCGTGGAGGCATAGGGGGTTTGAGGAAATACGAGCCTTTTGAAATTCACAAAATCACCTGTGTCTTCAGATAGGCGCTCAGAGTGACTTCTAAGGGGATTAGACCCTGTCTGCAGTGCTTGCTTCAGAGAGATCCATCATTGTACTCCCTGAATGTTTATTGAAGGTCCCCGAGGAGCTGACATTGTAATTATCTGTTTCTAAGGCTCTGCATAACCTTGCTTTGATTTTTTTGCTTTCTCTTCCTATTGGACTTTGTCCGTTGCTGGGGATTTCATATTTACTTTATTTTCAATTAGTTTTTAAGGAGTGAGAGGAGGCAGTTGACTCAATGCTGTATGTATACAGTCTTACAAAAGCAGAGCTGAAGATTTTAAATATTATTCTGACTTGAATGACCTGCCACTCTAAGTGAGGCTGTTTTCTTCGCTAGACTTGCCACAGTTTGGAAGGGAAGCTGTCCTTCAAGAATGATAAATGACACAGCGATTGTCTCTGCAAGTCCAGAATGATGAAGAGATTTTATCTCATCCATCCCCCTCATTGACACAAGGTTGAGACCAGTTTTATTGTTACTATTTTTTATAAGAAGAAACAAAATTATTTGCCAGAGTGCTTAATGTGATGAATTGCTAAACCAAAAGCAGTATCCTTGTAATACTTTTAGATGTCTCTAAATGTATCTATCCATTTTCCTTCCAAAGACCATTTGTTTATTAAGATCCACTCCCCAAGAAGCCTTGCATTGCGTATGTCAAACATCAGTTTAAAATGATTCTTTAGGTGTTATGCCAAGGATTTTAATAGCCCTATCCCCCCCACCGACACACACACAGTGCCTCTGTGGTCTCTGGCAGGTCCTGCCTGCCAAGTAACCTCACCCTCTCACCCTCCTCACTCCAAGTTCATTCTGCGTAGCAAGGACTTCTGCTTGGACTTATTGTTTGGGTCAAGTTCAGAGAGTGGTCTTTCATCATTTAATAAAGATGAGGGGTGGAGGTCAGGGGAAACATATCTTAGAGATAAAGGGCAAAGTGAAATCTTTGATTCAAAGACTCTGGCTCCATCACTTTCTCTTACATAAAAATTCTATTCATCCTGCACTTCCTACTGCAAATCGCTTTGGTACAACATGACAATGCAGCAGATACACAAGGACTTTTCCCACATCACACTACAAACACAGCCACCCTCTCTAGGGAGTGTAAAAGAAACTTTTGGGTTTCCACTTCCCCTCCATTTGTTTGAAGGATCAAGAGAACACAGTTCCATTTTCAACAAAAATTAAAAGGGAAAATCATGAAAAGAGCCAAACTCTTCTTTTTTTTCCTCCCTTAATATATTGTTGCATCCAGGGAAGAGGAAACAGTGAGCGCCACTGATACTGAGTCCCCAGGGACCCTATAAGGGTCACTCCCCAGCCATCAAATGAGCATGTCTTCCTCCACTTGCAGAACAAGTTTGTGGGGGAGTGGAAGTTACTCTTGGCTCAGCAAAATAAAATGCAAAAAAAAAAAAAAAAAAAAAAGACACAGCGCTTCAGGCAACCAGCCTGTGTTCACACCTAGGTTTTCACAGGGCAGAGAGTTTTTTGCTTTAATAACACTTTGGTGGTTGGAGAAAGGAGATTTGAAAAATCATTAGCCATGTTCCTGCCAGCCTCTGCAGGCAGGCTAAGAACTTTGTGTTCCTTAAGGGCAGGGACAAATTCTTTCCACATGTTTTTGGGTTTTTTTTTTTTTTTTTTATTGTTTCTTCTTAAGGTGCTATCAGTGGTGCCATGGGCCAATTGACTCCGGGACTTAAAATATGACAACATCTCATTTATTCTGGATTGTTGCTAAATAAGGCATGCCCTGGATAAAATTTTCCAGATACCTAGACTGTCACCCTTGGTGGGGGGGAGACGGGGGAAAGGGAAGAGGGAAGGGGATTGGTAAGCTCTCACCTAATGTGCCCAGTGTGAAGGTGGACAGCACACCCCCCGGAGGGGGGCTCAACTATAACTTGAACTTTACCTCAGAAATGCAAACAATGTAACCTAACCATTTGTACCCTCATATTAATCTGAAATTTAAAAAAAAAACATGGAAACGTATTTAGGTTGCATTTTAGTTAATAACTATGGTAGAGATGATTAACTCGTCTACCGAGGAAGGTCATTATCATGAACGTATGATTTTACTAGCTGGCTCAGAGATGTCCTCAGGGATTATGAAGATGAAAAGGACTCTTTGTAGCCTCTTGCTGTGGTCTTGGAATTCTAGCCTCTTCCCTTTGGGTCCTGATTTTCTAACTCTGCAGACTTTCATCTTTCCTTCTGCCATTTCTTCCCGGGATCTATATCCCAGCAGCTTGCCTTCCTCGGTCTGGACTATTCTTCACTACTTGTCACCTTGAACAGAACTGAGAGACACCAGATGGACTTAATTTTATATGCATTACTTAGTAAATATGCTCTCCTGCTACCAAGAGGAGAATTTTTATGATAGCTATAAAAATCTAATTGATTCTTTCAGTTGTTATATGAGGCTATGGACTTTATATCAAGTGGCATTTTATTTTGAACTTAGAAAAATACGCATCTTATCTTATAATTAAAATTTGCCTTCAGTATAACAAATCAATTTGGACCCTCTCCCCCAAATGGATTTTGAACCACCCATTTTTAAGTTCTCTGCTACCTCCTTAACTCAGGCCAATGTTCTCTCTCACAGACTATTGTAACTGCCTCCTGGTTTCCCAGCATCAGACTGGCTTCCTTCCAGCTCATTCCCCACGCTATAGCATGAATGAGCTTTCAAAAACGTGAATCTCATTATTTCACCTCTCTGCCCAATGCCTTTCCCTGGTAGCCTCACCTTGCATCACAGTCCCTCAGCTGTGCCACAGTAGTTTAAGGAGTGAGAAGAGGCAGCTGACGCTGTGCTGTAGGTATACACTCTTGCAAAACCAGAGCTGAGGGTTTTAACGATGATTCTGACTTGGATGACCTGCCACTCTAAGTGAGGTTGTTTGCTTTGCTAGACTTGTCACAGTTTGGAGTGGAAGCTGTCCTATCAACAATGATAAATGACACAGTGATTGTCTCTATAAGGTCACAATTATTAGTAGATTTTACCTGTTCCATCCCATCATTGGACATGAGGTCGAGACAGTTTTATTATCACTACTTTCCAGCAGAAGAAACAAAATTACTTGCCAGCATGCTTAGTATAAGTAACTGTTAAACTCACCATGTTCTCTTTGGCCACACACTTTTAAACCACAGGACCTTTGCATATGCTATCTGCTTTGCCTGCAGTGCTCGTTTTGCTTTCTATGGCTGTCTCCTTCTATCCTTCAGTTCTCAAATTAAACATCTCTTCTTCAGAGAGGCCATTCTTGATTATTCCTATTCACCTAATAGGCGTTCACAACTATTATCTGTCTAAGGTGGGCTACATAGATAGACATATGGGAATGAAGACAAAATATGAAATCTTTGTATCACACATTAATACTTGTAAAATAGCACCCACCTTGAAAGAGATATTAAATAACCTGGCAGACAAAATGACCTGACTGTTTGACTTCTACCATCCCAGTGCTGGAACAGGAACCGTATGAACTAAGTAACCACAGTGGCAGGAGTAGAGATCACACATGGGCCCAACAGCATGAATTATATTTACCAAGGTTTATCTAGCTACTGTCACTCCTGAATAGCCAGCAGCACCAACAGTGAAGACTTCAGCAGGATACCAGTACTCAAGAAGACCAATCAATTACTTGGCAAGAAGTTGACTATATTGAGCTCCTTCCATCCTGAAGGGCCAGTAGTTTATTGTCACGGGCATAGACACATACTCTGGGTATAAGTTTGCTTTTCCTGCTCATAGGAATTTGGCTAGCACTACTATCCTAGGAGTAGGCATATGAAGTATTTGTTCAATAGGCACAGAATCCCATATAATAGCACATCAGACCATGAGCTTCATTTTACACTAACTGAGCTGCAGAGATGAGCCCATAGCCATGGAATCCACTGCTCATATCGCATATGTAACACCCAGAAGTGCCTAGCTCCCTAGAGTGCTTCTTGGAGGACATACCTTATCTGGATGGGATGCCATCCCTCAAGTATATGCATTGGACCAAAGACTTATATGGTGCTATGTCCTCAATAGGAAGACTGAATGAGTCCAGGGACCAAGGGAGGCCATCACTCCTGACAACACACTAAGGGGTTTTGCACTTCTTAGCCTGTAATTCTGGGCACTTCTGGGTTAGAAGCTCTCACCCTTAAGGGTGGCACACTTTCACCTGGCAATAAAGGTCATTGAATTATAAGTTATGGCTGCCACCCAGGCACTTTTGCTCCCTGGAGACAGGGAACAGGGGACCAGAGGACAAGGAGACTCACCATCTTGATAGAATTAATTGAAGTAGGGCTGTTGATACACAATGGGTCAGGGAGGACCCATAGAACTCAGGTGACCCACTTGGGCTTCTTTTGTCCTTCCTTGCCCATTTATGATTGTAAAAGAAGAGGTACAACAATGCTATTCTGCAAAAGGCACATGCCTTAGTCAGTTTGGGCTGCTATAGCAAAATACCATGACTGGGTGGCTAAAATGGCAAACATCTCTTTCTCAATTCTAGAGGCTAGAAAGTGCAAGATCAAAGTGCAGAGAGATTTGGCGTCTGGTGAGGACTCTCTTCCTGATTTGCAGACAGCTGCCTTCTTGCTGTATCCTCTCATTTAAAGGGCACTAATCACATCATGAGGGCCCCATCCTTATACCCTTATGTAAATGAATTACTTCCCAAAGAGCCCACCTCCAAACACCATCTCCTTGGGGACTGTGGTTTCAACATATGAATTACAGAAGGACATAAACAATCAGTTCATAGCAGCATGGTGATCAGGACTCAGACCCCTTAAGGTTGAGGATTTAGATGAAATCACCAGGAAATCCACTGAGACTGACACAGATAGTATCTGATGATAAGAAGAATCAAGAATGGGTGATGGAGGAAGAGAAAATGAGTATCAGTGTTGGTCTGCAGACTCAACGCAGCTGTGGTGGCTGAAGTTTGTCCTCCTCTTCTTCTAAGTTTTCCATCAGGAAGACAAAGGTCTGGAACCTCCTCTCCTGCAGGAAATGTGCTGTGAATTCTCACAAAGAAGTGGACTGTGGTGATGCAGAGATGAGTCAGCTGGTCTTTCTTCAAGGAGGCACTTGCATCTGAGCTATGACAGTGCAGTCAGCAGACAGCCTCCAACTTCCAGCCCCTTCAGGTTCTGCCCCAGCTACAGAGAGTCATGTCCTTCCCGGGGGAGTCCACATCTGGTGACTGGACATTTCTAGGACAAGCTTTGACCCAGAGCTGCTGGGAAGGCTGGCTGAGGCTTTGTTGGAGCTGCACTACAGATTGGTTTCTCTGTCTGCTCAGTCTTCTTTTCTGCTCCCTTCTTTTCACATAATCCTTAATACATATCTTGCATCCAAATATGTCTCAGCATCTGCTTCCAGAGAACTCCACCTGCTACAGGCTATATGCTTTGGAAGTCAAAAAGAAACTCACTAACTAGGTAATTTGGGGCAAGTTATTTTACTCTCCTGAACTTCCATTTCTTCATTTGTAAAATAGGGATAATATTTGTCTCCCAGGGTTGTGTGAGGCTTAAAAGAGATGGAGTGTATGAATCACCTGGCACAGTGCTTGGCATGAAATGGGGCTCAGTGTGTGCTGCAGTTTGACTGTTGTTGAAAAGGGAGGATCCTCAGAAACGGACCACTCCCATGCTGACACAGCCTTAGGAGTTTTTTGTAGCTTATAATAATAATGCCTTATTCTTACATAGCATAGTCAGGGGTCCTCAAACTTTTTAAACAGGGGGCCAGTTCACTGTCCCTCAGACCACCGGAGGGCTGCCCTGCAGACCTCAGGATGAGTTGGCTGCTAAGCAGGACAGGCAGTGGCAGCAAAAACACCTGGCAGACCGGATAAATGTCCTAGGCAGGCCGCATGTGGCCTGCGGGCTGTAGTTTGAGGACGCCTGGCATAAACTGTGAGCCAGGCCCATTCCAATGGCTTTGTATCTAGTAAGTCATTTAACCCAACCAACAACCAAGTTAGGCAGGCATAGTTTGTCTCTTCTTACAGATAAGGACATGAGGCAGAAAGCAGTTCATGTGTTGCTCTCAGGTCCCAAACATCAGAAAGGGGGAAAGCCAGGCTCTCATCTCATGCAGGCAGGGACCAGAATCTATACTCTTGCTCAAGAGTCTGTTGTCCCTAGGTTGAAATTTGTCCACAAAGAACTTAAAGCAGAATGAGATAATCCTGCCTGTCACCTCCCACTTGCCTATGATACCCTTCCAGAACAAACTTTTCTAAATAGAAAAGAGGAACAGGATGAGGAAGATGTCACCTGCCTGCAGATGGGCTGAAGTTGATTAGTCTTTTGAGGCGGGGAGAATCCAACATCTTTGTACCCCTGGGGCTGAGAACCCCTGACCACGGGGAATCACCCTGGCAGAGGGTGTCATGGCAGAGTGAGATACTGACAATAGCAGCTTCCTTGCATAAATTCAGGTATTTACAAATGATTAACTGGACTTTTCAACATGTCTTTATTTGCCTAAATTAACAAAATATGGGTTAAAGTTATTCTCAGGTAAACTGCTCTTCCATTGAAGCAGAAAGCAATATTCACAACTTGGGGCACTGTACACGTGGAGTTTTAGTTTTTAAATAGCAAACCAGAGTTCTGTACAAAATTAACGTTTGATGTAACATTGTCCAAATACGCAAAGGA
Source organism: Otolemur garnettii (assembly GCF_000181295.1). Taxonomy (NCBI): domain Eukaryota; kingdom Metazoa; phylum Chordata; class Mammalia; order Primates; family Galagidae; genus Otolemur; species Otolemur garnettii. Next base: position 6,856,566 of record NW_003852412.1, read on the forward strand.
TTTTCAAGGCTAGCTCTGTTACATTCTGTTCCAGAAAATCAGACAAAGATCATAACTCAAAACACAATGTTAATATTTTATTAAATGCCTTCAGGGCTTAATAAATACAACGTGCACACTGAGCTTTCTCATGCAACTTCTCATATACAAATACACCAGTTACTTTTGTGGGTTTGTGAAAGGTCAGCCTCAGTCTCATGGCCAATGCAGAGTCAAATTTTTAAAAAGAAAGAATAAAAGAGGAATTGAAAGGCAACAAGAATGGTAATCATAGGAGTGAATAAAAAGGATAAAAGAAAAACATGCCACTTGGCTGGTCCATTGGTTGTTTAAAGTGACAGTGTTCAAAAGCCTAGAAAGCATTATAGTGACCTATTTTCAGAGTGTTATGGTGTGACGAATGTCATGCGGCCCTAGCCTTGGTGTGCTTGGTTTTCTGAGATGGCCCCAGGGCTCTCCTTCAGGTTCATCAGCTTGTTGGGCAAGGCTGGCCAATGCTTCCCTCAGCTCTGTGCTCATGCATGGGGTGTCCATCTAATTTCTCCCCCAACCTTGGATACTTTTGAGAATAAAAGTGACATTATTAGTAATTACCCCGGGACAAGATGTCTAAACCAAGATTGTCCCAGGAAAACTAGGATGTTGGTCACTCAACAACATACAAAATCAAGGCTTTAGCTTAGGTTTTCAGAAGGTCAGTGTTATATTAACCATCATGTTAGATCTAATTAAGTCTCCCATAGCCAGAATCAAAAACAACAAACAGGCTTTGGAATGCACTCTACAATGAATTTTTGTTACTTCTCCTAGACCTACCCATTTCTGCCCCTCCCCACCAAATAAACTTTTACTTGGAATGCTAACATTCCAAACAGATGAAACTTGAGCCACTCTGAGTGAACCGAGCAGGGCGACTAAGGGTTTCTCCTCCCCACCAGTTCTGCAGGGACCTACGGTCGACCTCTGGCTCTTCAGAACATAATTGAAAAGCCACTATTCTGGACCACACTCTCTCCATCTCAACATTAACTGGTTCCTCATGTATTCTCCCATGACTTGATTTGGTTGGAAAAGACTAGAGCCTGCTACTCTAGATTTTCCTGGTTCCCCTTCCAGCCTGGCATACTCAGTCCCAACTGGCAGTCTACAGCACGTGTGTTCAGGCCCAGCACGCAGTAGGCTCACAACACACGGCTGCTATATGATGTAAGTGGATCCTGAGAGCTGGAGGCCTCACAGACTACTCTGCCAGCCTCCTAGGCAACTTCAGCAGAGGCACCAATGAGCTATGTTAATCCCAAATGGAAGGGAACTTGCCCTTCTGAGGAATTGGAACTCTTGGCCCCGAGTTGGGCTTGTAACCACAGAAACCCACATCTTCTCTTCTCCATCCCCTTCACAGGTGCACTGACCTCAGAACATGGCAGCTTTAGCTGCTGCTGGTGGTGAGGTTGAAGGAAAGAGCTTGAGGCAAGGTGACAGGAGAAATGGGTCAGGGACTGACAAGAACATGGTGATGATAAGACCCACAGGGAGCACCTGAGCCCACAGAAAAGGCTGGCACTGCAGCTCGGCAGGGACACGCTAGAGAAATGTACTGGGACTTGTAGAAGAACAGAAAGCAAAATAACAAACAGTACCTAGCTCTACTGCAGGAGCTGAAAGTACCAACCAAGAGGCAGTTTTTACAGAAACCCAGGCATAGTACCAAAGGGTCACTTCTTATGGCCAATCACATTCACAACACCCTCCCAGTATCATTCTTCTCAGTGCCAGGGCTAGGTAAGGCCTCCTGGATGGGCCCGGCCCACCCTTTTAGCTATCGTCACTCACTGGAATCAGGGTGCAAGCATCTCATGGGAAGTAAATAGTCACCATAGGCCAGCCATTTATTTTTCCACATATGAGGTGATCATAAACATCACAGGCATCATCTTCCAGTACAAAAGGTGTGCATCTATGCAATGTGTGTGTGTCCCCTCATGAGACTCTTGGGAACAGGTAAGAAGTCCTGGGTCGGCAGTATGATTGTGTGGTCTCCTGCTCTCACCTTAATAAGTCTGAAGCCAGGAACAGAAATATTTACAGGGTCCCTGGGAGGAGCCCTGGGAGCCCTAGGACCCGGTGAGTGCTAGCTTAGCACAGCCAATCTTTCTCAGTCTTGGCTGCATACAAGAATCACCTGGGGCAATTTGGAAACTACAACTCCTGGGGCTCCATCCAAACCAATTAAATCAGGATCTAATTTGGGGGTTAGGGGGTGAAGCCTTGGCCAAGGTACTTTTTAAAAGGCTTTCCCAGATGATTGTAACGTACAGTCAGTACTGAGAATGCAGCCAGCTCAGGGGCTTCCTTACTAGTGATGAGCTGGTGATTGTTCTAATACCCGCACTAAGTCAGAGCTTAGATTTCAGGAGAATTCCTCCAGATCACCCCCTGAGCTCCAGCACGGAGCAGTGATGCCCTGCTCACTGGTGACGACACTTCCTGCAGCTGTCTCATGGAGCATGAAGCTTCAGAGTCAGCTGGTGATGGTCCCCATGAGGGAGCTCTGCTGGGGACACAGGGGTTGTCTGGGGAGCCAGGGTCCCTAAGCACTCTCAGGTCATCTGAAAATCTGCTCCAAATGCAGGTAGCAAAAGCAGAACAAGAGAATCTCAGCCTCCCAAGCAGAATCTAAGTATTGCTGGTTTTCCAGGAGTCACAATGATTCACCTTCTCCTAAAATTGTATCTTACATCTGCGGCAACAACTTGAAAACATCCCCTTTAATAGCTCATCCTCCTGGGTCATTTCTTGTATTTTTGGTTATTTAATAAAGGCTATTTTTTATATATACAACTATTAATATGTTCATCTATCTGGAAAAATATAACTTTCACTAACTGAACTAAATAGTTATTAATAAGGTAACACATCAAGCACCATTTCTGGTAACTAGAAATTTACCAGGTATTGCCTATTAGTCAAAGAGAAAAATAAGAGAATTTCTAAGCACCTCAGCATCAGCTTACAGTGAGATATGTGGAGTATGTGCAGTTCGTTATGCTGCAGAAGCCCCCGCACCGTGCCAGCACTCTCAAGGGCCTGGTGCACGACCTGAGAAGCATTTGCATTACCTAGGACGGTGCCTGCTCATTTAGTCTGAGCCATTTGTGAAGACTGACACTGCCCGCCAGCCCCCAGCAAGTGGCAGTTCATGCAGAAAGCTATATTCCAACTGCCTACTTCTCCTTTTCCAAATGTAATCTTAAAGCTGTCCACTTAGATACCTAAAAGCACTGCTTGTTTTTCCATTTTCCTCTCCAGTAATTCTTTTAAACTCCCATCTCTGTGCTTGAAGTATAAGTAATCAGAAAAAGAAGGGCCCCGCCGGGTGCTCTGCAGAGCCCTGAGGCCGAAACTCTCATCCTTGCGGGCACAATCTCTCTCTCTCTCTGGGCCGCCCTCTGCCCCGTGGTCGCCAGCGCTCCTCTCCTCCTGCTCTTCTAGGGGCATGTCCTCCTCCTCTTCCTCGGTGCGGGCTTCGCCTTGCGCCCCGAGGCCCTGCTCCGGCTTGGTGGACAGATCCTGGGCCGCGCAGAGCTGCTGGCTCTGGGGGCGCAGGCCGAGGCTGTAGGGCTCCGCCTCGCAGCTGTTGTCCTCCTCGTCCTCCTCGGGACAGGGGCTGCCTCTGGCGCTCTCCCCGTCCGACTGGAAAGCGGTCTCCTTGGCCTCGCGCTTCTGGGACAGGTCGAAGGGTTCCTCCTGCTCCAGACTCCGCAGGACGCCGGCCGTCTGCGCCAGGGTGATGCGCCCCCTTCCCAAACCTAGGGGAGCAGAGCGAGAATTGATGGAAGCCCGGACGGGGATGGGCACAGACCCAGTGCCGCTGGATGTATTCTGACTGCACGTTTCAAAAATAGCATTCCCAGTAAGGGAGCGGACGTGGCAGGCTCGTCACAGACGGCATCTGAATCGGTATAACCCCTTTAAGGTGAATTTGGCAACGTGCACCAAAAGCTTTAAAAATAAGCCTTGATTTCAAAGCAATTACATTCCTGAGCATTTAAACTGTAAAAATAGGCAGGCAGGTGCACAAAACCTAAGTGTGAAGATGCTTATCACGTTTTTTTATTATAGTGAAACAGTGAAGCCTAGTTTTTTATTTAACAATAGAAGTTCCGTTAAATAAATAATAATCTATCCATACAATGAACCATGATGCAGAAACCTACTAAGGATTATAAAAAGATATTCTCTATATTTTTAGACAAAAAAATATGTGTGTGTGTGTATGAATGTATAATGCAGACCCAATTTTATATAGTTGCTAGCTAGCAATTCTATCAAAACATGTCTGGAAGGACATGATGAAAAATCGATGAACATTTTCTTCTAACTTTTAATGTAGTTCTTATTTTATTTCTCATAGTGAGCATACCATAAGAAGTAAAGCAATAATAAAGGTATTTTCATCTTGAAGAAAGGAGATTCTGTCTGGGGCTGTGGAGGCCGCCCAGGACTGTGGTCCCTGCGCAGACAGAGCAGGGTGGGCAGAGAGAGGTTCTGCCTGGCGCTCACAAAGGCCCTGCTCACAGTGATTTCTGGGGGCCTCACTGTGAGTTTCAGGGTGAGGGCCTGTAGGTCTGGGCCTTGCAGCATAGCCGTTTTTCACTGGATCGGATCTTTAAGGCTCTGAGGAACAGTCAGGACGCTAAAGGCAAAATCAGCAGGGAGGGGTCCCGGGCGTTGCCTGACCAGGCTCCCAGGGTGAGAGTGTAAAAAGGAGACGTAGAGAGGCGCTGATGCCTAACTTTACAGACTGTGTTGTCAGGCAACAAAGCTGTTTATATCTTTAATCTTGTCAGGGAAGAGGGAGGGCTTTGTAATGATTTTTGAGTCATTTTGAAAACTAGAGTGAAAAAAATGGTAGCACCCTTTATAGATGAGAACACCAAAGTGGTTGAAAGTCTGTTCAGGATTTTCAAAGCAACCCTCCGACATATAATGATGCTTTTTATCTTTCCAGAACGCCAGAGCCATTCGGCGCCTTTTAGGCTTTGAGGGTCAGCACGGGGCACATCCAAGTGGCCAGCTCGGGCTTTCAGATGGAGCATTTTCTGCTCACGGCCTTGTCTGTCTCCTGTCCTGAGGATTGAGCACACTTCGCCTCTTCTGGAAAAAATCCAGGCCTTGCTTGGGAAGTGGCTCAGGCAACTAGAGAGTCAGTGAATACAATTCAAGAGAAAAACATTCTCAGGAAAAAAAAAATTGCTTTTTTTGTTTTTTTAACCAGCATTTTTTTCAGGGCTTTTGCATAAACTCCAGCCCTTGTTTTGGGACGACCCAGGAGTCACCATAAACTCAGTGGGTGCTGGGAAAACCTGAAAGCTACAACTATTTTGTTTCATTCTGTACGTGCGTCTGTGTACCTGGATTCTGAACACGTGTGCCCGCCTTTACCCCTTCGGTAAGATGTCCAAAAAGTGGCAAACACAAACATAGCCCCCCACATTGTTGCCTAGGGTAGGGAGCTCTAGTTCAGTTTAGAAATTCTTGAGTTGGAGTCCCAGTTCTGCCTTCAGACTTGCTATCTAACCTCGAGCAGTTTACATAATACCTCCAGGCCTCGGTCTCCTCTTACACGAAATGAGAATGACACAGTCTCTTCCCCGTGGGATCATAGGGATGAGCAATAACGTCCCTCAGGCATCTCGCCCTGCACTTTGATCCCGCCAGTGATCAAAAGCAGTTGATATGATTTTGTAAATGACATGTAAAACTGTGTTCTCTCTGCCCCCACAGACCTTCTGGAGCAGTGATTTTCAACAGGTGTGCCTGGAGAGGATCTTAGGTGTGGCATGAAAATTTTTAAAGATTATTCATTAAATTATTTTTGAAAGAAGTTGAAAGCACAGTAAGTGTATTTTTTTTTTTTTGATCAACATAATTTAAGCGTGCCTTTAACTATGGGTTCGAGTGTGCCATGAGAGAAAAACGGTCGAAAAACACTGGCCTAGGGGGAAAGTCGTCTCTTCCCCTCGTATCTGCCACTGTGTGTGGCTCACAGTGTGTGACAGAGGCTTGTCTACTGCCTGTTTATTGCTGGACTGGTTGATGAGGCAACTAAGCAGCGGCCCACTGAGTCCAGGAGATCTGGAACAAACTCTCTTCACTGCTAAGGGCCCTGGACTGAGAGGGAAAAGGAGGTGAGACCTTTTCACTAGTTCAGTTGGGACTTAGTCAGGGACACATAGGCCCCTGCTCTGCTTACGTCAGCCCTCCCTGCCAAAGCAGGAAAATTATCCTTGAGTGTGTCTGGCATGAATGGGTAGGGGAGACCTCACTGGCTACAACACACTTCTGCCTGCCAACAGCAGAGCTTACAGACCTGGCTTCTAAAAGGGAAAGAAAAAAAATCACATGCCTGTGAACAGCTATGTGATGAAGTGGATTCCGTAAAAGCTACAGAGGCAGAAAGGTCTGGGTTCAAATCCTGACCCTGCCACTTTTCAGTTGGGCAACTTTGGGAAAATTAATCTGTAAAACAGAGATAACAGAAGTCCCCCCAGCCATGAAGATTAAGGGAAACAAGGCATGTGGGGCAGTGTCTGGAACAAAGGAACAACAATGGTACGGACTGACACGAATGCTGCATTCCAACCTACTCTAATTCACTTTTACTTCCTTCCTTCAGATATTAGCATTATAAATCTCTTCCTGCTATTCTGCTATGGTCTTGAAAATTTTGCTCCCCTTTTTGATAAGACTAACCTCTCCCTCAAAGTGACGTCCCATAAAAACAAATTCAGCTCCCTCTGGTTACCCACCAGACTGACGAGGAGCAGTTCGTCTTGGCAGAGTGATTACCTTGAGAATGAAGGCCGCGTTCCATGACGCCGTGCTTGACCTTCATGTGGCGCGTCAGGTTCCCCTTCAGGGTGAATTTGCTCGGGCAGTAGAGGCACTTGAAGGGCTTGCTGTCTGAGTGCAGGTGCATGTGGCCCATCAGGTTGTGCATCCGGTTAAACTCCTTCCCACACAGCTGTCGAAGACAGTGATGAGAATACAGGTTACCCTGCCAGGGTGACCCCAGTCCAGGCCCCAGGAAGACAGAGTGTTGCAACCAGCCAGGTGTGGTGGCTCACACCTGTAATCAGCACTCTGGGAGGCTAAGGCGGGTGGATTGCTTGAGCTCAGGAGTTTGAGACCAGCCTGAGTAAGAGTGACACCCCAACTCTACTAAAAATAGAAAAACCAGCTGGCTGTTGTGGTGTAGCACCTGTAGTCCCAGCTACCTGGGAAGCTAAGGCAAGAGGATCTGTTGAGTCCAAGAGACTGAGGTTGCTGTGAGCTATGATGAACGGGGGCAGGGGGGGCGGTGCCTGTGGCTCAAGGGAGTAGGGCACCAGCCCCATATGCTGGAGGTGGCAGGTTCAAACCCAGCCCCAGCCAAAAACTGCAAAAAGAAAGAAAGAAAAGAAAAGAAAAATGCTGCAGCCTATGCCACTTTTACTTGGTTTGGGCATTTTAAACTGCTTCCAAAAAAAAATGTTCCCAGGGAAGTCAGGTCTTCTCAGCCTCAGAGGTGGAACAAGTAGGGATGGATTCCCAGGATTTGTTCCTGGAGTACAGGGATCTTTAAACTCCAGATAACCATCTCAAAGTTTGTAAAGCTTCTTTTAAATGAAACCTTTGCTGCCTTTAGGAACAAGGATACAATGTTTAGTATTTAGAACATGGAAGGCATTATTCAGATTCTATCGTGGAATATCCGATTTAATGCTCATACCAATCCAATGACACGGGTGCTTTTATCATCCCTGTTTCACAGATGGCCAAGCTGAGGACTCAGATCACTTCTCCAAGGTATGTAACTAGTAGGTCTGAGGATAATGAGCTCAGGCCACTGGACACCAGAGGCCATGGATCAACCACCAGACCACACTGTGTCTCCCCCAATATAATTCTTCTGTTAGACTGTATCAAGTAATGCTTTTCCAGTTTTTAAATTTGCTAGTTATTAGGATGGATTTCAAAGTTAAAAGGAAGAAAAAGACATCTAAAGACAGAATGGGCCTGTTCTCTGCGTAGAAATTTGAATTGGGGAGAGTATTAACTCAGGTATACAAAAAGTAAACATATTTTTGTCATCTTTTCCTTTTCCATCATTTCTATTTCCATCAAAGTACAAAGGCATAATGGACCACAACAGGGTCCTCTAACTTCTTTTGGAAAAATAGAACCTTCTTTTCACAAGCAATGATGCAGATGCAGAAAGCGGTAAGCAGCTGCTTGGATGAGCGTTTGTTGTCCCCAAGCCTTCGCAGAGTGAGATTTGGACACTCTAGCCCTTCCTTGGCTGTGCTGGGAAGAACATGAAGAAGGATTTGGGGGTTGTGCTTGGAGTGTTATTTGGGGAGCATTCTCCTTCCCTCCCCAACCTCAGAGGCCAGTGTAGCTGGGACAGCAATATGCCATGAGAGGATTCGAGGTGTGGCATCCGCTGAAGCTTACACCAGCTTTCCTTTCTCGCTGAGACAGGAGGACCAATGTTAGAAATTTGGGATTGAATTTTTATGAATGAAGGCAATATTTTCTTCAGGTGGCTAGGGAGGTGAGAACTGAACTGGCCTCAGAAGGATAGGCCGACCTAACAAATGATGATTCAGGAAATCAGCCTAAGAGAATAGTGGGTGGTAAGAGGAAACCAGCCGGGATTATGCATTTGCCACAGAAAATCCACGTATGGATAATGAATGGTCGGTTCTGTATTTTTGAATGATTCATATTTGGGGATTTTAAGTACTCTTCCCTTTTTTGGTTCCTTACTGGTAAGAATGAATTTGGCATCGTGGATAGGGCTCTAGCACTCACATTCAGAATACCTGGGTGCACATTTGTTGAAAATGGCAACCCAAGAGGGGAAAAGGTGAGAGAGTTGATCTAACTCCAACTTCCTCGAGAGAAGCAATATGTGGCATAGATACTTGTTTTCTTTTAGTCACAATAGAGGTAATTTATTAAGATTTATCAATCTGTGGCTCAGTTTTACACATGTGTAAAAGTTCTGGTGTTTATTAACTTAGTATACCCACTTCTCCCTCAGGGCAAAGGAAAAAAAAAAAACCTTTGAATCCAGACATTACACATTAGGTATTTCTATCCATGGGTCATTTTTGGAAAAAGTGTACTGTATTGGGTTTGTAGGATGGTTTCCGATCACTCTGAATGATGTTTCTGGTGTAATTGCTGAGTCTCACTAATAGTTATTTCAGGTATGTCCTCACGCAGTAGGCTGAAACATTCATGAAGGCTTTGCTGGCCTTTTTAAAGCAGTCTCTGCCTAGTATCAACTTGATACCTGATAGGTCCTTAGTAAGCATCTGCTGAGTGAGGAAAGCGATATTGCAGCAGCAGAAATGATGCAAGAAAAAGCCATGAATGGTTAGCACAAGGCATGTAGGGACAGAGAAGCTGAAGGCTGGAAAATCAGTTAGGCTACTGCACTAGTCCAGGCATGAGTGGGGTCTCATGGTCCTACAGGCCAGAGAGAGGTCATTGAAAGGAAGTCATGGGTGCCTCCTGCAGTTGGCTCTCACAGTGGGAGGAACTTCTCTTTCAGCTATTATCTGTGGTTCCTGAGGTATCAGAAAGCTGGACTGGTCTAAAAGGGTTTTATAAAAGAGACGGAATTTGAGCCTGACCTTGAAGAATGTGAGAGTGCCCTTTGTTTTTATTTTGACATAAAGGTAAAGTTTCTTCATTAGCTATTTTCAGATACTTTAGTCAACCCTACCCCATAGGCAAGGTAACTACGATCATTGTGGTAATGACCAACTGTTTGCTGCTGCCACACCTGTTGGGACTTTGGGTGGCAATGCAGGTCCCATCTGCCCCTGAACCCCACACAGAGAGGCATGTGTTCATCTTAATGGTGGTTGGGGCTCAAAACAGTATCCCAAGTAGTCTCTGACGCAAGGGATGCCTTCCTTTTCTTTCTTTCCTTTTTTTTTCTGAGACAGAGTCTCCCTTTATCACCCTGGTAAAGTGCAGTTGCATCACAGCTCACAGCAACCTCAAACTCTTGGGCTTAAGCGATTCTCTTGCCTCAGCCTCCCAAGTAGCTTGGACGGCAGGTGCCCTCCATAATAGCCGGCTATTTTTTGGTTGCTGTTGTCATTGTTTAGCCCAGGCTGTGCTCAAACCCGCTACCCTCGGTGTACGTGACAGGAACCCTACTCACTGAGCTGTGGGCCCTGAGTCTGATGCAAGGGATGCCTCCTTTCCTTTATGGCCAACCTCGGAATCAAGCACAGGGCTACCCACAGGGTGCTTAATGAGAATGAGTCTCAAAGTATTTGACGGGGGCAATAAACAAAAACGTCAGGAAAATATCATGATCTCTTTGCAAAGTTCTAAAAAGCAGGTCTCTTCCTTCCCACACCACTCCTATAGAGATTAATTTGCAAGCTAAAATCCTCAATGGGAGAAAGTTAGAGCCAATTCATGCTGGACCTGAGATACCTATTGCATCTCGGCAGTAGGTACCCAGCTCCTTCCTCTCAATCTCTGAGCCTGCACAAAGCCCTCTGGTCCCTTATTTAGGACATTTGGCCTCTTCAAGATCTTTCTCGGAGGATTGTCCTCACATGACAACACATAAGCATATAGAGAGATTTCACGTCTGTGGAACTCAGACACTGTTGATGAAAAGAGGCCAAAGAGGATGGGGTCCACGGATGCCAGCACCCTGGTGGGATTCGAGATAAGAGCTCCAAGCAGAATCACTGCGGGGAGTGGGGGATGTTAGACTGGAGGGACGAGGACTGCAGCCCTGTAAGCCAAAGCTTCCGCGTCAGGACTTGCTGAATCATCTCCTGCCAAGGTCTGCAGAGATTAAAACAGGAGTGGGTGTTGGTCCAGGAAGCCACTGCAATGGCGAGGACTCCAATTCCATCTTGCAGGTGTCATCCCAGCCAGCGTGCCCCATGCTTGGACTCTCGCTCGTGCTAACAAGCATCACTGGTGTGGATCTGACATGAAATCCCAGCTTCTCCAGCCACCCACATTCTAAGAGGAAGGTGGCTTGCAAAATTGAATAAAAAACTGAAACAAATATTCTGCACTGCCCTTTAAAGATGGGTCAAATGGACCATTAGGCTCTGAGATGTCAGAGCAGAGAGGTGAGGTCAGAACACAGAAGGACAGACAACTTGCTCCCTTTTCTCTTCTGTAAACTGTAGAAGACGATCATTGTTTGTTGAGATTGTTGTTGTGAAGATCAAATGAGATAATTCAGGGACAGAGCTTGGTAAATAATCAAAGCACAATGAAGAGTAGCTCTCATTACGATCATTATTGTGTCTGCGGCAGACATTTCAGAAACATGAAGGTCTTTGTAGATGAGGAGAATATTAAAGGACAGAGGAGGGGTCCTCTGAGTAAATACCTGCCAGGTCACTTGAGGTGTAACAGAAATGCAAGCAGGTGAGCCTCACCGGCACTGGGTAACGTGGGCAAACAGAGAAGATTCATTCTAGATGGCAGGTTTGGGGAGGGCTCCTTATCTGGCTCTCCCAGTCCTCATTCTGCCCTTTGAATAGCTGGCAGATGTCCCATTTGCTCCAGGCCACCTCATCCTGACTTCCTGGTGCCCTTTTCTTCCCTGGTCCAGGGCTGAGAGGCCCCTCTGGCATTTGCTACCAGCCCCCATGGCTATGCTGACAGCCAGCAGCCATGGAGAGCTGGGCTGTGGCCAGAGCCAAGGTGATGGTAGCGTGCAGCCACTGGGCTGGGGCCAGAGGCCACAAGGCCAGAAGCAGCACATCGCCTTGCTCCAGCCAGCCTAGAGCAAGCTTCAGAACCAAGATGCACCAGGAAACCTGTGTTTTCCTGCTCCGGGAGAAAAGGTCAGAGCACCGTGGCCTGCCGCTGAGGAGAGTGGCCTCCGCTCCCCTGCCTTCCCTCACATTCTTCTCCCTCTCTCTCTTTTCATAAGAAGGGTGTTCCTTTCCTCAAAGGGAGAGAGAGGGAGGGAGGGAGAGAGAGGGACTGTAAACTGTCCAAAAGGACCGTGAGAAAACAGGAAGCTTTGAGAAGTACAAGAGAAAGCAAGATGAAATCTATTTGCAGGCGGGCCCCTGGGGACATGTGAGGCATTGTTAGGCAGGCAGTTCATGAAGCTATATCCTTCCTTCTCCTAAGGAGGGCTTTGCTGCCAAAAGGCTGCTATCTGGTCACTGCCTTAACCCCCTCAACGCCAGCCTGAAAAACCTTGACCCGTCAGCATAGGGCCCCCCAAGGGCCCCCATCTGGTTTCTCCCCTCCTGGGGAATCAAAGAACATGAGGGGAAAAACAGAGCCAGTTTGGCAGTGGTGGTGAAGATCTTTGGAGCGAGACCTCATCCCTCTTTTAACAGCTCTGCCCTCCAGCCTTCAGCCCTCTGCTGCGAACAAGGCTGCAGATGACCTGGTGATTCATAACTCAGGCAGCTCCCGGCTTCACCCATCTCAACAGAGAATTTGTCCCGGAAATTCTGGATGGCTGCTTTTCCTGGACAGGTTTCCCAAAGACGGCAGCTGGTTCTTTGCTATTATGGAGTGTGGCCCCTACAAGGAGAGTATCCAAATCAACCTATGTGTGCTTACCCAGAAAAATTCCTGCTGGCTCTAAGAAGCAATGAGTCCAGAATTTGAGCCGATAGTAAAAGAGCCCAGAAGGGCAGTAACTGTTTTATAAGGGTGGGGGGGGGAAGAAATGTGGAATGGAAACCTTTCTTCTCCTCTAATTTTCCACCCTATTGTGAATGCCTAATCCCACGGTGAATGAACATTTCTGCTTGGTAGGGACAGCGACATCCACTGTGCACAGGGCTGGAGTTCATGTTGCAAAAGGAGGAGGGATTCACGTTAGGAAGAAATTTTAATGGTGAGAATCCCAAGACATTAGAATCTGTTACTGAAAGAATCTTGCTTATTGAGGGTTTTGGGCTAAAGGAAATAGAGTTAACTCTTGGAATATGGCCGGAGTGAGGCCTGCCTCTTCTGTTCAGCCATTTCAACCATGGAAGTGAATAGCTTTTCCTGTTCCCACTATAAAGCTCAAGTTCAGCCATCTGGGCCTGTTCTCTAACATCATGGAGTGGCCAGCAAGCCATTTATCTCAGGTGGCTATGAACTGCGCAGCAACAAGCACATAGCCCTGCATCTGTCTTCTGAATCCCCCACCCCCAACAACTGCCCCCTAGGGCCAGATGTCCAAGAACTCAGAGTGGCTTGATGGGAAGCCAGGCCCACAGGACTCCACCTGAAGATGGCCCACCCCACTGTGGGATCTGGAGCTAATTTACAAATACAAAGAGTCTTGTTACACAATGTACAAACTCAGACATGCTCTGAAAGTCTTTTGAAATGAAGGAGGGTGATGGTACAAAGGACACCAAGCAGGACGACACCTTTCAGGGAGATAGGGACAGGGAGAGGAAGAGCCTGGCAGTGTGCTTGTGGCACTTTCTAGGAGACAGAGGGCTCTGGGTCAAGGTGCTTGACACCTAATGTCTAAGAATAGAAAAGGACCAACTAAGTCTGATAATAATGCCCTTTCATATCCAATTTTTTTTTGTCTGATGGTAGATAACACTCTCTATGCAGCCTCCTGACCTATAGTATGGTCTCCTGAGAAGATTTGCCTACTAGGAAGAAATGACCTCTGCAAAAATGACCAGTCCAATTCCTGTGCTGGCCTGTCTTCCATTGTAACATATAAACTGTCCATTGTTTCAAAACTGGCACTCTGCTTTATAAACTACTATAAACTACTCTCTTAGAAGTTCTGATGGTGTGGACCAGACTTCCAGAAACTGACTGACTCTCAAGGAATAGGAGAAATGGAGTTTCTGAACTGTAGAGCTGACCCAGACACCCTTTGGACCATTGTCTGGCACACCAGCATCAAGATGAAGGAGTGGGACATGGTGTTCATGAAGAGAGGCCCGAGCATCACTCAGGATGGCTCACTGCATCTTAGTGCCCAGGCTGCATCACACCACGCAGTATTCTGTGCACTGGCAATAGAAGAGACCGTCTAGAACCTCATATACTACCTGGCCCAGAAATCCTTCAGGCCCCCTAAAGGTAGAGAAGCAGAACTGCCTCTACGCCCCCCAATCACACACATCCTGCACCAGCTCTGCCCCTAACGTATCCCTGCACTTCAGGGGCATTTTCTGCCTGGTTGTACCAGTTACTGCTGGACCAGAATTGATGAAGTGGATGTAGAGATGGCCGGACCGGACAGCTATGGATTTTTAGGGACTAAACAATGCTAAAGGCTCCTTTCATGTTTTAACAACTTTACTCCATCATCAGCCCATAAGATTAAAAAATACACTTTATGCTTAAAGCCCAAAGGTAAACTTGACACAAGGACTGAAGAATAACAGAGACCTGACTGCACCTCCACTGTAGACGACGGTAAATACGTTACAGGGAGGAACAGGTCTGTTAAATGAGAAGTGCTCTGGGGACTCAATGAAGTGGGAAAGAAATCAAAGAAGTGCCCAAAGAGAGAAAGAACAGGTGGTCTGTGGAGTCCAGCTAGGGCTGGATGCATGGGTATGCACCAAAGGGTTGCCTTCTAGAGGGCCCTGAGTTTGGTTTAATGTTCCACTTTCATCATCTTGAAATTCCTAATAATGTTATAACAACGGGTCTTGCATTTCCATTTTTCAGGGGCCCTGAAAATTACACAGCCCATCCTGCATCCAGCAGCTTACTCCCCCTTTACATGGACATAAATTGACTTTCAAACCACTGGGAACTTGAAGGAAAGGAGGGGAAACAGAAGTGGGTGGCAGGAAAAGGGCTGGAGGGGGAAGCCTCCCTCTCTCCCCTCCGGACAATGCCCACGCAGGTCTAGGGAAGCTCTGCTTGCTGACCCCTCACCCCATCCAAGAGCTGCCAACACAGGAAAGAAGTCAGCTTCACAGGGGATTCCTTCAGTGGGGACACACTGCAGAGGTTACTGAAGGACCAGCCCCCTGGAAGCAGGGGACTTGGCTTCAGGAATATGGATCAACAGAGAGTAGCATTTGGGCCCAGTCAGACAGGCAGTGAGAGAGAAAGAAATCTTCCGGTCCAAGCAGACGGGTCCTAAGGCCCTCTGAACGGTGTTCTCCCTCTTTTTTCCCCTGGGCCACCCCCATGACTTGCCAGTATACTGCTTGAATAAAACCCAATCATGAGCAAGAGTCTTTCTCATTTTAGAAGTGGAGAAGGGAAGCAATGTTGGGGCCGGGGGCAGCTCTGGGAAGCCCAAGCATTTCTGAGACACGCTCAGCAATGCCCAGGTGGTGCCTTGGGCTCTGCACATCTCCAGCTCATGTTTTCTCAGCTGATGAAACAGAAACCCAAACAAGTTGGTCT
Source organism: Otolemur garnettii (assembly GCF_000181295.1). Lineage (NCBI taxonomy): Eukaryota > Metazoa > Chordata > Mammalia > Primates > Galagidae > Otolemur > Otolemur garnettii. Next base: position 6,871,974 of record NW_003852412.1, read on the forward strand.
GACCCAGGGACTTTAACAAAGACACTCAATCCTGTGTGACTTGGTACTTAGGAACAAATAAAAAACACTTCAAATGATGTGCCTGTGTTATTCCCAGCTCATGCAAGCGTTTCTGGGGGCCTCCGAGGGGCTAACTTTTGAATGTCACATATATCCATGGTTCAGCCCAAGTGGCAGGAGGGAAGGAGGGGGAAAGAGAAAGGGCCATGCTGGAAGCTTCTCTAGTTCTTTTTTTTTTTTTTTGACAGAGTCTGACTCTGTTGCCCTGGGTAGAGTGGCATGGTGTCATCACTCATGGCAACCTCAAACTCTTGGGCTGAAGTGATTCTCTTGTCTCAGCCTCCCAAGTAGCTGGGACTACGGGACTCTGCCACAACACCCGGCTATTTTTAGAGGCAGGGTCTCACTCTGGCTCAGGCTGGTCTCGAACCTGTGAGCTCAGGCAATCCGCCTGTCTTGGCCTCCCAGAGTGCTGGGATTACAGGAGTGAGCCACTGTGCCCAGTGCTTCTCTAGCTCTTTTCTGTGTTTAACTCACTAACCTGCAAGAGGAAGGGGCTGCAGCTGGTTTGTCTCTGTAGAATGAGAGCTCTCCACATCACTGTTATCCTTTAACGACCTCATCACCAAGGGGTCTTTCTACTCTCAGGCCTTCCCTACTGCCTGCCTCCATCCCTGGGTACTCAGGGCCCAGGCTGGCGAGAGCATGGGTGTGGTGGCCAGAGGGACAAATTGGTAGATGGGACCTGGGGCTAGCCATGGAACCAGTCCGAGCCCTAGGAACCCCCACTGATGAAACTGACTGGAAGGTTCCCCGGGGGCCCTCCCCTATCAGGCATTTGCACAACCCTCTGGGTCCTCCCCTGGCCACTGCCCACCTTGCATTTGAAAGGCTTCACATCTGAGTGGACGATCATGTGCGCCTTGAGAGTCTGTTTCTGCACGAAGCTCTTGTAGCAGAGGTGACACTGGTAGGCCCGGATGTTGGTGTGGATCAGCACGTGGCGCTTCATGTTGGCCAGCAGGGTGAACTCCCGCCCGCAGATCCCACACTTGTGCTCCTTCACACCCTGCAGGAGACACAGTTCAAAACAGGGGGGCTGACGGGAAACATACTTTCCCTGGGGTTACAGGATTCATTTTTCTCTATGCCCCATAAATCCACGGAGGGCTTGGTGATAGATGGGGTGCTTCAAATGGAAAAGCTTTAGCATTTAACTTTAAATAGTTAAACTGCTATTTTTTGAAAACTATTGATAACACTATATATATATATAAAATATATTAATATATTATATATAATGTTAACTATGCTGTATTCTTATAATA
>NW_003852412.1:6873487-6984614 GCF_000181295.1 Otolemur garnettii
ATATATATTAATCTGAAAACCCCAAACTAGCCAGACCACTAGAGGAAAAGAAAGCTATTGGTTTCCTTGTTTCTGCTGCTGCCAGGGTTACTTCTGCAGTAATAGTTCTTAGGGATTAGCAGGATTTCAGTAAGAGCACTGTAAAATGATATGCAAAATGAGTCTATAATCCAGCTATCATGATCATGGAAAAATAAAATCTTCTAAACTGATATTATCATTTATCTCATGAAAACTAATTTCCTTTTGAGTTCTCATTAATGGGCTTGAAAATCCCAGAAGAACAACGCATAGTCATACTTCAGTAAGTTGTAACTTGATAATCACTCTCTTGAGTTGGTCCCTTGGGTTCCCATAGGCCATCCTGACCTGTATGTAACATGGTTATGGAGCTTGGACTAAGCCAGCCACTTTTTATAAAGAAATTCGGCAGGAGTTAGCTTTCTAAATTAGAAGACAAGATGGTGGGTGTTCTAGTTTCCTTGCTGTGTGTGGAGGTGTGTTTGACTATTTAAGCATCACTGAGAACACTTCTGGAACTCAGCTTGAGTAGCAGGGCATTTGTTAACCCTGATTAACCACCTCTTTCCTGAAAAGGCCTTTGCAACAGATCTTGACCCAGAATGACTTTGGGGGAGAAAAACAACCAAGGCACTAAAATGAAGGTTATTACAGGATCAGAATAAATTATTTAGTGAACAACTATAAAGCCTATATTGCCTGATATTCATAGTGGGTGAGGAGGGAAGGGTTCCAAGCTCAGCTCTGACTCTCTCTGTCTGTATTTCCATTTCTTTAATTTGGGGTATGGTAAGAAAGCACCATGCTTCAGTTGCTGAGCCATGGCACTAAAGGGTGGATTGGAGTCTCTGCCCTGCCATTTACTAGATCAGTCCCACGGTCTTTTCTGGTGAAGGCTTTTCATCTCAAGATGGATGTGGTGGATCATGATGACTTTGGGGTTCTCTCCAGGCCAACACTCTCTAGCCTAGATGACTGCAGATAAGTGTAGATTTGTGCTAAGAAAGAGATTTAGAAATCAACCTCCTTCAAAAATTAAAATTTAATGTCTAACCCCAAGAAGATGAATTTTTAATATGCAGTGCATATTTGAACAGTTTAAAATTGTAAAACTAATGAAATAGGTTTTCTTAATGGGTTTCAGAATTTCTTCTCTCAAGATTTCCTCTGGGCTTGGCCTTGATCCAGGTGTCCTGAAAACCAAAGAGAGGTCTCTATTTATCACTGTTTGGGAAATTCTTTAAAGAGACTTCCTTGTCCAAAGTAGGATTCACGTGTGGGTTGGCCTAGAATACCAGTGAACAGGAGCTTGGACACAACTTTGGGGCAACAAAGGAAGCTTTTGTCTCTCTGATAGTATCACTGAAATTACAGAGAGCCTGTGAGGGTGGAAAAAGGGACATTTCAATTGCAGAGTGTTCAAGACCCAGGTACTGGTATCAGAGACCCCTGACGGACCTCTCTATGTCTCGGTATTCTCATCTGCAAATCAGGAGTAGCTCTTAAGAGATTTTAAGAAGCCAATGAAAATTAAATGAAAAATAAAACACCTGCCGTAAAGACAGTGTTCAGTAAATACTACTTTTCAGGCTGACACTTCCAGTTAACATGCATTTTGTTTCTTAATTCGAATGAAACTTATTTCAGACAACAGGCTGCTTCTCCCATTTTGACTTCATTTTCTACTATCTCCCAGAATCTCTATATGCTCTAAAATGCACCTTTGATTGCTTTTCCACATAGCTAGTAAAATAAGTGAATGATCTCTTTGTGGCTGAATCTTAGGCGCTCTAGATCCTTTGTTGATAGTTCCTGCCCTCAGCAGGCATCGCCCCTCTGGATGGTACCTACAGGAGCCTGTTGTAGGGGACGGCACACATTTTATCTCTGCTGCAGAATCAGAAAATGCTCCGTCCTTTGTCATAACCTAACTAATGAAACCCATGATAGCAGAGCAGAAACATTATCTTGGTTGGGCAAAGTCCTCTTCTGACTTTTCAGAATGAAAGAATGTTTTAGAAACTGTGGCTTGCTAAAATTCTCTCCTGCCAAGAAAGTCACTTGAGGTCAAGGGTGTGAGGGTAGGGGTTAGTGGGGCACAACTCCTATCTTGGAAACTCAAAGCAGACCCAAGTCAGTTGAGCTGAGACTAAGATTTCAGGGACGCCACTACGGCCTGGTTTCATTTTAGCCTGAATAGCCCCAGGGTTTTGGTTGCAAATTAGTTTGAACTCAGACTCTTGGGTGTGTATTTCTCCTGACGATCTGATCACAGAGAAGATGAAACCACACCAAAACCAGAGAAGGATGCCTTCTCCTGCCTGCTACAATACAAACCACAGGACACTGAACTCGACCAGGGAGGGCCTCAACCTGGGGATAGGCAGGGCCTCAACCCAGGGATAGGCAGGGCCTCCAAAACTCTGCCAAGCTCTGCTCCCCTCGGAGACCCTGCCTATGAAGCAGGTCTCACAGCTGAGGGAGAATACAAACCAAAGGTAGCCACTGCTTCAACAGCAAAAGACCAAGAGAATTCTCTAGAAGAAGGCTCTCACTAGTACATCCCAGGCACAGAGGCGATCTAGCGTCTGATAACACACTCCTGCTAGTGCCCTGGCTGAGGTTTCTGGAAACATTGTAGGGATTCCTGGGGGCTGGGAAGCAACAGCACTGCAAGCAGCTGTTTCCTTCATCCTTCCTCGCCCCCTCCCCAGATGTCTGCATTATCTATCTCCAGGCCCCCTTAGACTCTGGAAGGCTGGTTGGGGAAAGGGTCTGATGGGGGAGGAAGGACCTCAGGCTGGAGTAAGGGAAGCGGGGCGGCCAGGGTGACTGCTCCTCGGGGTCAGAGGTGGGGAGCGGTGCTGTCCCGGGTGCCCGCCCCGCTCCAGCGCCCCGGCGGCCCGCAGTACCTTGTGGGTGAGGGAGTGCTGCTTGAGATGGTGGGGCTGCACGAACTCCATGCCGCACTCGGAGCAGATGTAGGGCCGGATGTCCTTGTGCTTCATCATGTGGTTCTGTAGCTGGCTCGGGTACTGGAAGGTCTTGTCGCACTCGGAGCAGTTGTACTGGATGGGGCCGCGGTGCGTGGTGAGGTGCCTCTTCAGCTGCGCCAGGGTGGGGAAATCGAGGCCGCACTCCACGCAGATGTTCTCCCGCCCGCTGGCGTGCTTGGCCTCGTGGGCCTTGAGCTCGCTGGGGTAGGCGAAGCCCCGGCCGCACACGCGGCAGTTGTGCGGCTTGACCTCGCTGTGCTGCATCATGTGGCGCTTAAGGTGGCTGGTCTGGGTGAAGGCCTTGTGGCACACCTGGCACTTGTGAGGCCGCGTGCCCTGGTGGGTCAGCATGTGGGTGTGCAGGTGGCTGAGCTGCTTGAAGAGCTTCCCGCAGCGGGTGCAGGCGTGCGGCTTGATGCCGCTGTGGCCCAGGATGTGCGTCACCAGGTTGTACTTGGAGGTGTACGACTTTTCGCAGGTGGGGCACTGCCAGCGCTTCTGCGCGCCGCCCACGTCCACGTAGTAGCTGTCGTCGATCTGCACGTTCACGTCCACCCTCTCCACCTTCTGCTTGGTCTCCTCGCTCTCCTGGGGCTCGGCTTTCCGCGGCAGCAGAGGCTCCGGCGGCTGCTTGGGCAGGAAGGTGTGCCGGCTGAAGGGGAAGGGCGACGCCGCGGGCACGAAGAAGGGGAACACGAGGCCCGGGTGGACTTTGGGGTAGCAGGGGAAGGGCGTGGGCAGGAACGGAGGCGGGGTCGGCTGCGGCCACACGGCGCTGGGCTTGAGGGGCTCCTGCTTGACGGGCCTGCCCCCCGGAGGCTCCAGGCCGCGGTAGAACTGGAAGCCCACGTCGCACAGATCGATCATCTGCGAGTCGTACTTGGGGCGCGGCGGCGGCGGCGGGAACAGCAGAGGCAGGCGGGGAAGGCCGTGGCTTTTGTTCTCCGAGTGGAGGACCACGGCGGCTTCCTCCGCAGGGTGGCTGTAGGGCACCTTGGTGGGCATGCTCTTCCGTTTCCGAGACCCACCTCCTTCGAAGACCCCGGGGAATCCGTCTAGATCTCCCGGAGGAGGTTCATACCGGAACTGGGAGAAGGGTCCCCGGAGAGCCTCCGGGAAGGGATGCCTGGGGGGCGCCTTCCCTCGGGAAGCCCCTGGCTGCAGGTAGTGGGGAAGGGCAGGGATCCTCTTCACGCCCAGGTTGAAATGCCCATCCTCATCTTTGATCACTTTCAACTCCTTCTGCATCCTTGGCAATTTTCCTTTAAAGAGAAAGAAGCTTATTGTGTATTGTTTAGTTTTCAACGCTCTTTTCCGTTAAAGGTTTTGGCTAACTTATCAGTATTAATATATGAAGAGTAATACTTGTTTGATGCTGATACTTATTTATTCCAGGGCTGTTTAAACTATCATTTCTCTTTCTCTTTGTAAACCCATTTACTAATGTGGAAAGCCCTGGCCTCTGGAATGGGACTGGGAGACAGAATCAAACTGCACTCCAGTGTAAACCCAGCTACAGAACCGCAGGCTAGGATGGGCGTGGGCATGGACGTGTTTGGGAAGAAACCTGAGAGCTTTTCTGATCTTGTCCTCTCCAAGAGGAGGGCACCAAGGCAGGGAGAGAGGAAGTGACATGCTCACTTCGCAAGCCACTCAGTGGAGGAGTCAGGGCTGGACACATTCCGTGGCAGCCTTTCAGTCTGAGGTGTAATTATATCTGCTCATGGTGTCTTTTGGGTCTTTTGGGTCATTTCTTCTGTAAGGAAAACCATTTTCACTGCTATACCTTTGCTCAGACCTTCACTGCTGGAGGCTGAGGATATTCAAGGACACACAGGAGAAGTGTTAATGCTCAACTCAGCTCTAATATTTCCCGAGGATCCACTTGAGTCCCATGTGCTGCTGAGGTTTATTGAGTGAATGAGATTAACATGATTAAGAACAGCATTTTGGGCAACCCAGTATTAAAAAGTCATCTTGGTAATGTATGCATTCTAATCTTCAACCTGAAGCAACTTCAGATAAAAAATTCTAAGATTCTAAAGCTGCACCTGAGGCTCACTTTCCCTAGGTGTCACAGTGAAGGGTAGCCTAGGTGACCCTGTGGTGGCTGAGATTTCCCCCACAGAGCCAGTACTGCACCCTGGTAACCACATGGAGCATGTCTGAAAGAGCCAGTAGGGCTGGAGTCTGAGAGAGGGGCCTTCTTGCCCTGTTTCCAGCTTCCTCACATAGATATTGACAGAATGAAGCAAGTAGCTGATACCCCATTTCCCGTGGGGGCCCTTTCTCCTTACGTACTCTGAGTTTGAATGGGATCAATGCCTTTCCTCATCAGAGTCTCCCATGGAACCAGTCGGCCTGGCCAGGTGTGGAGTCTGACCTAGAGCCACAGGAGACAAGGTGGGCACAGATCCTGATCCAACTCAGGGTTCTGGCCCCTGGGAATGGCTACAAGCCAGCCAGTGTGGGGCGAAGGGCCTGGGGGGAGAGGGCCAGCAGCTTTCAATCACTTTCTACAGTCCTTGGTGAGGCAGATGCAGGTTTTACAAATATCCAGATATTCCAGACTTGCATGCGTGTCTTTTGGAGTGGTTTGTGAACTGTAGTATAATTAAAACAAAATGAGCCTTTTGAAATTTAGTTCCCAAGTCCATACACAGACTGTTCAATGAGGGAAAAATATATATCCTTATATGAGTATTTGGGCATTTTGAGAAATTACTATGTGAAAATGGACAGAAGACTGAAAAATAACATTAATTAATGTTATTTTTTAATTAATTAATATTAATTAATATTAATATTTGCTTTGTGTTCATGTGAATAGGAAGACAGCTCCAGCTTGTCTTCTTACCATGGGTTTGGGGCTTAGTAATTAGGAGCCAGAACTCACGATCCAGCAAATGGGAGGCCCAGCTCGTGTCTCAGTCCTGCGTCTTCCTCACATTCTTACTGAAGTGCGAGGTCTTCCTCCACTGCTGCCTCAAGGACCAGGCACTTGTAGGAAGTGATGAGGCCAGTAAGAGAATGGAATTTGTAGCTTTATGGGACCCGGAGGGGTGTGGATGGGTATTAAAATGAGAGTCCTGGTATTGCTGCTATCAGAAAGGACCAGCAGGAGGATCGGGAAGCAGACGCTCTTTGATGGCTTTTCATGTTTACTAGACCGTCTCTTGGCTTGCAATTCAGCACGTCCTGATCCCTAGATTCACATAGAGTTATAGAGGGTGTGGCCCTGGTCCAAGAATTTGTTGCACCTATAAAAATAAGGGGCTTTCAACAGGGTAAATGTGTCCTATTGAATTGGAGGGGAAAATGACAGATCTTTTCTCTGTAGTTTCATTTTGGCTGAGGTTGGTTTTGTAACCCTTTTGGAGATACGGTCCTTTGTGCAAAAAGGCTGCTCAGACTATAAACGACTCTTCCAGGCTGTAAGTGCCTGTAATGAATCACAGCAGAGTCCATGTGAAAGCAACTGGTTCTCTTTGTTTTATTTTTGCTCTGAATCAAAGGAACAGTAATACCTGGTTCATATTAGAGAGCCTTGTTTGAGAATTAGTTAAAAAGAGACATGTCAGAACATGGGTCCAGACTTACTGAGTTTCTTGTGTATTTTATTGTTGAGAAGGCACTTGAAAATATATGGCTAATGGTGGGTGGCGTCATTATACTATGTGCTGTAGCTACCTACTTGGAAAGGAATGTTATTACTAATTTTGAAACTGAAGATATTTTAATTTATGCACACTGGTATTGCCTTTTGTTAATATTTGATTTCAGTTGTGACATAATCAACTAAATGATTCATTTTACCCTATTAGGAGTATCACTCCTAATAAAATGATAATCTCAAATGCATATTTATTTTTAGTGTTTGCATTTTTATGTGATCACCTTTAACCTAGTAAAGCAAAGAGACATTGGTGAACAGAGGTAGTATGTCTTCTTAAACATAAATGCCACAATTATGTCCCCAAATGCAAAGACTTTACACATGTGCATTTTCACTTCTTACCCATTTTAATGTCATAAAATTATTTTTCCCCAGTTTCTCTTTTGTGTATGCCTTTCAAATAGTAGTTTGTGTGCTCTAGAATAAAATCAGCAATTCAGGAGGTTTAAAAAACATGAGAGTCTATCCATGGATATGTTTTCAAACCTTTAAACCATTTCTATTTCTAACCATCTATTTCTATCTAAAGATCTTAAGGAGCATCACCAGTCTCTACAGAGGCCAAAGAGAACTAGATCTGCTTTCCCCTTGGTCTTCTCTAAGAGAAATCAACAATGCTGCTGCTAGTTATTAATATCCTGGACTTGGGGAACCAGGTGATAAGGAAGGAGGAGCCCCAGGGGGTAAAACAGCAACAACAACAAAACCCAGAAAACAAACCTATATTGCAGATGGAGAGTGTTAAAGGGATGAGTAGGGAAGGGATCTTCCTTAGGAGGTAATTTATCTTGAAATCAGTCAAGTTAAAACTCTGAGTGCCTTCAGTAAAAATATTAATAGACTCCTAGAAAACCTCAATGTGCTCCTCCCACATGTTCCCTTCTATTGCTAAAAATAGATCCACAGGCATCCATGACAGCTACGGGATTCTTATTCAGGAGGCAGGAAAGGCTTGGAGACAGCAGTCTGGTTAGGAGACCCAAAACATGGCTATGGGGCCTGCAGGTGGAAGGGGAAGTCGCCAGTGCCTCTGTGAGTCAGTAATCCATGGCTGCTTCCAGAGCCCCACCAGGATGAATTGAAACAATTCACAGAAAGAAAGAAGAACTGAAATGGTAAAAGGAGACAGCTATGGGGGGGTGGTAAGAGCGTTGGGTTAGAGCCTGAAGATCTGGGTTTGAATGTTGGTTTTGTGTTAGCGGCTGTGGGGGACTGAGCGAGGTGATTGTGAGGTTTGGTTTTCTCATCCGTGAAATGGGAGTCAGGATGTCTCCTATAGGGTCATTAGAGTGTGTATGAGAATGTGTGGTAAACCCTAGGCAGTGGTGCGTCCTTGAGGGATATGGAAAAGAGTGGATAGCAGAGAAGAACTGGCTTCTGATCAGTGGATTAATGTTGGCTGACATACCATCTGTTTTCCAAGCTGAAGCTCTTGGCTACCACTAACTGGCATCTGGACCTCTGCTTTCCATGCTCAAAACCAAGACTTTACTCATTTACCTGGAGTTGGTCCTGTCACAGCAGTGAATGTGCACTGCACTCAAAGAGGCCAATGGGTATAGCCAGGATGAGTTTGCTCATTCAGTGTGAAGGTAGACCTTGCTATTTAAGCATATGTCCCCCCTTCCTCCCTATGGCTCCTTCCCATTTCGGAGATATCTTCCAGCTCACACTCACAGCAGATTGCTCTGGAGCGTGGGGAGTCGAAGCAAGGGGATCAGCTGGTCCTGTGAGCACTTTTAGCCAGAGTGTGAGAAGCTAAAGGCTTGCCCCTACGCTAATATCATCAGTGATATTCCTCTGGACAGGAGGACCTGTTTGTCAAACCCAAAGTCTCAGACCCTGGGATAGTGCTGGGTCAACAGGAGCAAGGTAGGTCTTGCAATTCCTGCTGGACTGTGAGAACAGGGACGGGGCTTGTTTTAGGCACTGCTCTAGCTCCAGCCTCATGCTTAGCTCAAAGTAGATACTCAATAAACCTCTTTGGAATGAGAGAAGAAATGAATGGTTCTTATTTTTGAAGTCTCCACACCAACTTTAAAATATATAATTTTATCTCACATCATTTAGACCACAGGTGACTTTTAGTATGTCCCTCAGAAGATCAGCACACTCATAAGCTCTTAGGTGGTTATTTGGAAGAACTCAATACATCCCCCTCATGTGAACTGTTGCTTCAAGGGCATCATTCTCTGAACCTACTCTGACATTCAGGGTAAGCCCTAAATCCTGGCTACACCAATGCTGGGGAGCCATTTTCAAAGGGCCACAGATTCTGCAGGCCACCAGGAAACAGATTCTCAAATGTGTCCAAAACATATTTCTTCTGGACAAGAAAAATTCCAAAAGGCAGTCAGTGATAGATAGACTAAATAGAAAGGTTGACTCCTGGATTGAGAACAGGAAATGGAAACGAAGAGTAGATGGTCACCCAGCACTCTCCCACCCAAAGGAAATGGTTGGGAAATTAGTAGCAGTCTACCCTTTGTACTAATGAGAGAGGGAGAAGACTTTAATGTAATTGTACATTCTCTTATAATGGTCAGAGACCTTACCTAACGTGCATGATGCAATGTACATTTCAAAACTATTAAGAAAGGAGTATAATTGTGATGGATGTGTTACTTAGTTCAATGTAAGCATTTCACATTGTATATTGAAGCAGTGTCCTGAACCCCATAAATGCATCAATGTACAAGGTTATGATTTAATAAAAAACAATTTAAAAAAAATGATCAGAGAACGTACTGAAGTCCTTGACTTTCTATGATGTATCACTCAAATCCTACAGGCTATAAATCAAGCAGCAAATAGTTTGACAAAGAAAATATTGGGTTAATCTGTGTAAAAGGAATCTGGGACTGCAGAATATCATCTTTGTCTGGCATTATCTGTGAGAGTTAGTTATGAGGAAAGAGGGAATCAATAAATTTTAAAACCCAAACAAAAAACACCTCTTTGAACCATTAGGACCAATTAGAAACGTAAGGCTTAACCAAGATGAAACCACATTTAGTTTTGGGGGGAAATGCTGCTAATAATGCTCCGTAATTGGGAATTCACCTACTATACCAAAATATAAATATTCCCCAGTTAAAATTACTGGTATTTTGTAGTTCTCATTCAAACTGAAGGTCATTCCAGTAAATGCTATTAGAAGAGTCACGGTGAGTCAGCATGCCAGGGGAAGATCTGTTATATCTACTCCAGGACACTGATTTCTGTTTGTTCTGAAATTCATGAAAGAATATTCATTCTCACATGAAAGTCAGAAAATAGGTTCTTTATTCCTTGAAGATGCCCTATGTTTCATTGGAAAATGTTTCATTTTATTATTGGAGGGCCTGGCTTCCCTTTTAACATGAGATAGTGACTGTTTATGTGGGAGCTCACCTGGGAGCTCTGCTCTTAACAGAGATGGAAACAGGGACCAGGGGACAGTCAAAGGAAAGGACAAGAATAAGAAGCAGACATAATAAGAGAAACAGGCAGGACAGAGGAAGATGGGATAGGATATGTTAATATAGTAAAACCTCCATAGTTGACCATCTCCTTAAGTTGACCTAGCTTTCATAGACCAGACGTGCACCACACGTACATATCACTACAGTAGGCCTACTTCCTTATGTTGACCAACTCTGTATTTTGCCCATCTGTTACAGTCTTTTGGGTATAACTTAGAGGTTCTATATGGCCTGGCCATCATCCTGTTTCTGTTCATGCAAATAGCTCTCATTTTAAGGCTTCTCTGAAGTGGGATTTTTATTGACTCAGCCAGTTCTTTCTAAATTTATATTAATGGCCAGAAACTTTGAATCTTAAAATTAAATATTCTAATGTTTCAACATGATTGTCTTAATACATGTGGAATTGTACTATTGCATTTTTCACCTGTGGGTATTTGGCAAGTAATTCAGTCTTGCATTCCTGTGATGAGCAGGAATGGAGGAGTCTCTATACCTGTCCAGCCAGTGGAGCAATGTGTTGTCAAGGGGGTTAATGCCCTGTCTCATCATTCTCTGGGCCAGTGCTAGAGCCAAAAAGAGGTGAGCAGATGCCTGGTGGCCAGACCCCAAGGCCCTTCCAATATTCCCCTGGGCCCCATTTAATTTATAAACTCATTCTTCTCATTTCATTAAAAAATGTAATTATGGGCTGAGTCCTCCAGGTGGCCAGAAAGTATTAATTGGTGATGGGACTTGTTCATACATCAAACAGTCAATTGAACTAACATCATAAATGAAACATTCCTAACAACCACCAAGACATAAGGTCAAATTCAGTTTTTGTGTTACTTAAATTTTCCATTATGACTGTCCACATATACCATTTTTATGCATTGTTACAAAGCTCTTAATAAAAAAATTAACAACAACAAATTCAGCTACGAATTTGCATAGGTTAAAATGAAACCTTGCATAGGTTTCATTTGGGAAAGATAAGTTTTTAAGTGCCGAATACCTAGGGCTATTTTCTGGAAAGTAGGACTAAGAATAATTATTTGAGGGCTAGAACAATGCTAGCACGTTGGGGTTATCTCTGTCCTCGTGACCCATTTCAAGGAAGGAAACCAATTGGAGATATGACTTAGCAGTTCTCTTTCCCAACCCTCAGAGCTAATACATCTCTTGTGGATGGAGCAGCAAATGTGAAAATTTTTCTCCACTTTTTTGGGGGAAAAATGTCCTTAGGATATATGTTGGATTTTTTGTTTTACACTCATAGATCAAACAAACTTGATAAACTTACTCCTAGCTAAGCAAACATACACATGCATGTCATGCATTTTAGAAAGCTTCTTTTTGCCCAACTCTGAGAATGGCAGCTTGGGAAATCCCCAGCAACAGTCAAGGTGAACAGACCCCATGCCTCTAATCAATTCATATTTATCTAGTAAATTCAATTCATTATTATCCCCAATAATATGCATACGGCATATAAAGATGGGGAACTTTGTTATATGCATTTAATGATATTAATTCCTGCACTATCCCTAGGGAAGATTTTAAATATGGCAGACACCAGCATTTTTTTCCTTGTATTCTATTCAGCAAGAATATTGTGGGGCAGGGAAAGTACATTAAGTCACCCTTTAAGCCTTTGGCCCTGACTGCATGTTCAGTAAACAATCTTCTATAATCGCGCCAACATTCTTTGAAAGGTAAAATAGTACCATCAGTGGACAACATCAGTCTGGTCATTAAAAAATATACTCCTACCTCTTGTAAATAAATAAATTGGTATTGATATCAGGTCCATACATCACTCTTAGGCATCATTTCCCCTACACTTAATTGATTTCTCTGACCAAACAGAGCTCATGCTTAATCTCCTCTCTGACAGGCCCAGTCCTGAGTCATGGCGGCCCCACCAAGTGCTGCTCACGCATGCAACCAGCTTCTTTCTTTCTTTGACACATTTCATTGGCTATATCAGCCAAAGTCCAGCAACTGTCTGCAGAGCAGGAGGTGGAGAGAACCTCCCCTCGTGGAGTCTTTATGGAGCTTTGGAGATGAAACCATCTTTTCCACAAGAGCTGGAAGCAAACTCTGCACTTCTCTGAAATCTATCATAATTGCTTTATGCTCCGTTCATTGCTGGGGTTCTGTGCTCCCTGCCACATTTCGGTGTAGTGGATGCCTTGTATTTCCAGCATAATCCGATCAGAACTTTAGAGGTTTGCCTGGTGCCTTATATATGGCTGGGATCCAATGACTACTTGGGGAGATACTTAACAAATAACCCCACTTTCCAGCTTGCTATTGTTCCCTGACCCCAAAGAAATTTGGTGTGTTACCTGAAGACAGGGCTAGCTGGTGATTGTCCTGTCCCAGTTTAGCTCAAGCCAACCTCACATAAATTATCTGCCAAGACCATCTCCAGTGAGGAAGGTGGGTTACTCAGGGCATGGCAGTGACTGGGACAGTGACCTTCAGAAGGTTTGTCCCTGCTTCCTCTCCACTCAGGCTCCTGGGCCAGTGTCTGCTCTGTTTTTTTTTTTTTTTTTTTGACATGAAAGATGAAATGTCCTTTTCCACTGAAATAATATAAGTGAATGTGGGAGAACTCTGGAAATGCCCAAGGTGACCATAGTTAAATGCCACTGAGCCTCGGAGAGAGTGTGTCACCACAGGGTAGAACATGCCCACATTCCAGCAAACACTGTCCTGGGAGGACAGGCTGCTGTGATTTCTCACCTACTCAGCAGCTTCAGGCCCCCCCCAACCCCCGACTCTCCATGCAATGCCCATTCACTTTGTCAAAATGCCCATCCTTGTGGGACCCCATCCTCTCTTTTTGTTTTACATGGACAGAATTCCTGCTGGATTTCCACTTTGGATGAGTGATTGCTCTTCATGTGGACATCTTTTCTCCTCCCTCAAATTTTTAGTTCAAGGTCTTCTTATTCAATTGCTTCATTTTGATTTTTTCCTATTGATTCTGCTTACTAAAATTATTCTTATAAAATACAAATACTTAGAAAACATGCATCCTATCTCTTCGTGTCCATGTTCTGATAGCCTACTCTGGAAGGAAATACAAGAATCTGGTAATATCAGCTGTCTTGGGGAAGGGGACTGTGTAGCTGAAGGAGGAAGGCTTGGGAGTTACTGACTCAATGGGGGCCATTCCCACCATCCTCCATAGGAAGAGGCCTGTAGTTGTGCAGTGTCCTGGGTGGAAAAAAAGAAAGGTGTATACTTTTCAGCTTGTACTTTTATACTCTGCAAATGACTAAGCTATTCAAATGCTTGCATCTAAAAAAATTAAAATTCAAGCTTGGCACCTGTGGCTTAGTAGTTAGGGCGCCAGCCACATACACTGGGGCTGGCAGATTGGAACCCGGTCCAGGCCGGCTAAACAACAACGACAACTACAACAAAATAATAGCCTGGCATTGTGGCAGGAGCCTGAAGTCCCAGCTACTTGGGAGGACGAGGCAAGAGAAGCTCTCAAGCCCAGGAGTTTGAAGTTGTTGTGAGTGTGACACCAGGGCACAAATACGTTGCTTTCAAACAGCAAATGTTCAGACAGAATTAGACTTGGGATCCCCTTCCTTTTGGGCGCTGAAGGAGTCCCTTCAATGCATTTCACTGAATGCCCAGATTTTGTCTGCATAAGGCGTTTTGCTGCCCCTGGCAGACTTTGCCCTGGCAAAGTTCAGCGCGCAGTTTCATCACTCAGGCCGACATCATCGGGGAAATAAGTATGAACAACAGCGAAGAGGCAGAGTGGCCAGAGGTGTTCACTCAGCCAAGCGCTGCAGGTGCCTCTTCTGTGCTGTGCTGGACGCCAGGAGGGCACCAACATCAGGCTCAGGGGACTCACCATCTGGCGGGAGAATCGGACAACCAGATGTGGAGTAAAATGCTTCAGGAGCTGCAGGAGGAGGAACTGGAACTGGGAGGCTGATTGACTGAACAGGCAAGAGCAAGATGCGGAGCTGCATTCAGACTAACCAAATAAAGTGTTTTCTTTCAAAATATTCCTTTTTCTCTCTTTGTTTTAATCATCAAAACATCAGGGAGAACAACATGAAAAGAATGAAGGCTCTGTGGAGGTGAGGGAGGAGAGAAAGCTGCCCCCTCCCCCACCACTGCTCCAGCCTTCCCTACTGGAGTGTTTGTAGAACGGAATTTGGGGAGTCGCAAAATGAGGCTGACCTCCGATTAACTACACCAAGAAAGCCAGGTGCATATAAGTGAAAAAATTAACTGCATTCAGCCTCGAAAGTTCAGCTAAAGAGGGCTCTGACGTGAACATTGCCAGTGGTGACAGAATTACATGCTACAAATATGACTAATACCGTTTCCCCCATTCCACCTGTTCCTCAGTGGCTCCTGGGGTTCTCCCCCAATGCTGATGAGGGACTCTGGGGTGCCGAGGTGAGACCCTTAGAGGTTTCTCATGTCAGGTCCTTCCTCAGGGCCCTAATGTGGCTGAGTTGCTTAAGGTTTCCTTTCAGACTAAAGTAACAATCCAATCCAACTGTGCCTCTATAGAACCATGTCAGAAGGCAGTGTGCCCCAGCCCTCAGCCAGCCTGCGCCCACACCCTTGAGGTAGCTTCCTCACTGGGTATTATGAGACTCTGCCTCTCACAACACTGGGATCTTCTTGAGGTCAGGGACCATCTCCTAAACCTTTCTGCATTTATTTTCACAGCCTTGTATGCTGACTGGTACTTAATAGCATTTGTAAGTGATACATTTTCAAATTGCAATAACTTTCTATTCTAAAAAGGATTATTCTGTTTTTGACAAATACCTAGTAGATGGAACTACCAATAAAAAAAACCTCTGTGGAATTCCCTCCTTTTCACTCTTCCCTGTCTACTCTCATTCTAACAAATGAGAATGAGAAGGCTGGATGCCTTTTTTTTTTTCTTGAAGTTTTTTTGGCCGGGGCTGGGTTTGAACCCACCACCTAGGGAACATGGGGCCAGCACCCTACCCTTTTGAGCCACTGGCGCCGCCCGGGATGCCTTCTTTATTAGTCATTCAAGGGATGTAATTTGTTTCCACATCTTGGTTCATTTGCTTTCTAAGCACAGCTGTAGTCTAGAGGGTATTCCCATGTTCTGCCATCTGTTACTTTCAGAGAATGTCCCTAAAAAGTGAAGTTCATGTTCTTAAGAAGGACAAGTTCACCTTAGACCTAACTTCGACCTGACTCCTCCCTTTTCTATGTCAACATGCAGCAATCAATACTCCAGGGCTTGTTATTGCCCCCACATGTCTCTGATTCTTGGATTCTTCTGCATCAACTTCTCTTTTCTGTAAGTTCTCTCCCATTCACCCCAAATGTTAGCTTTATGCATAGAAGAAAAAGATATAAAGGACCAGAGGCCAATTTACCAACACTCTCGCCTTTCTTTGTTCTTTGCTATGTGGCTGTTGCAACCTCTTGCTCAATGCTCTGTGGCAATGAATTCTCGCTTCCCTCTTTCTTGCCATTGCCAGGTAAAGGGGTCTAGTCCAGGTGCCCACCATCACGCTCAGATTACTTGCAGCAGCTTCCATCCACCCTCCCAGACTCTTCTTTTGCCAGCCATATCTCTTGCATACCAATGCCAAGTCCATCTAAAAAAGCCATCACTGTTTCTGAGACAATGCTCTGTTCAGGAACCTACAACAATAGTGTATAGAGATTGCTATTTGCCACCCCAATATCCATTTCTCCTTTTTCCTTAAGAAACAAAACTCTGATTTTGCTGGTAGTGACAATATGTCCAGCAAAAACACTAGTTCTCCTGGAAATCCTTTCAGTTAGCATCACCATAATTTGGACTAATGGGATATAATAGAAGACTGCTAGGGATTTCTGAAGAAACTTTTGTGTTCCTCATGCAGACACCACCTACGTGATCCTTTCTTGCCTTTCTCCTTTCTGCCTGGAATGTGCATGTGAAACTGGAGATGGGCAGCCATATTGGAACCATGATGCAACACGAGTAACAGCAGTGCACTTCCCAAGAATGACAGAGGGTGGAGGGACGGTCATTGTGGAACTCCTACACCCACTCGCTGCTGGTCTTCTTGTTATTTGAGAGAAGAAATCCTGTACATGGGTAAGCAAATATATCCAGAGTTCTGTGGCTCGTGGCTAAGCACAATTCCTTTTTTTTCTTTTGCAGTTTTTGGCCGGGGCTGTTTGAACCTACCACCTCCAATATATGGGGCCAGTGCCCAGCTAAACACAATTCCTACCTGCTACACAGAGCAAATCAAGTATAAACTCTACCTGATTTTTAAAGTTCTTTATATTCAAGTCCAATTTTCTTTCCCCTTCTCTTTCAAATCCTATCAACTATAGTCTGAACAAGCTTTGCTATTTTGTACATGTGGCAAACTAATTCCTCCCTCGTTGCCTTTGTGTAGACTGGAGGCCCATCCAGGAAGATTCTTTTCATTGATCCATTTCATTCTTCCAGGTTGAACTTAAGTCCAGCTTCTTTCCAAAAACCTTTGCTCCCTACTTGTATGCCCAATTCACACACAAACACACACACATACACACACGCGTGCGTGCACACGTGCAAATCATGTACAGTCTTCTTTTATTGAAATTGCTGTGTTTTTCTTTGTGTTACCTTAACAAAATAGGGTGTTCCCTTCAAAGGTGTAGTTAGTTCCCTTAGTGACCTTACCTGAACTTCTTTCTCTGTATGGAATCCTCCATACAGAGAACTACAACTACAGTGGATCTTGTAGTTAAGGAGGTGAAGTTATCACTTGGAATTCAAAGCCAGCTTTATTGAATAAAGATCCCTAGTCTAGGAATTGCAATGGCTCTTTATTTGGTGTTTTAATCTCAGTTTTTAAAATTTTAAGAAAAAAAAGGCAAGGAGCATAAAATAATTGTTTCTCTTGAATTTTTCTTTCCAGGAGACATAGGGTGGAGCAAACATCCACAGAACCTATCTAGAGATGCCTCTGAGTGCTTTGGGGCTCCCTTGAGAAGCCTCAATGCTATTTGCTGAGGACCCTAGCCCAGAGTCTCGAGGAGAAAGGCTAGAGTTGCCATCCTTGCCCTGAGGATTGTCAGGAGGTTATCAGCCCCAATACTGCAGGCCTCTGCAGTGACTTACAGGCCGCCTTCACAGGCTGGTGTATTTACTGCCCACCACAAGCATGGCACATAGCAGGCTGGAGATACCGAAGTCTTCTGCAAAGATGTGTAAGATGAAATGCCTTGGGGAAACTAGCTAGAAATTGTAGGGTCACAGATTCTTTGAGCTGGAAGGGACCTAAAAATGTAAGCCATATTCTGAGTTCTCTTAGCCTTTCAGATTCAGGGGCTTAGTTTCCAAATTTATGAAATGAGGGCTAATAGTGTCTATCTTAGCTGTGGATTAAATGAGATCATTATCTTGCAGAGTGCCTGCACTGAGTAAGTGTGGCTCAATTTGTTTTCGGTATTATCAATATTAATGATTCAGAAAGTTGCATTCAATAATAATGATGAGAATAGGATATTACTTCACGGTGGAGTAGTCAAAGAAGTTCACACAATGAAGAAAACACATACAGTAATAAAATTTTTAACAAACAGGATTGCTCAAGATTTGCTACTTATTTCATAGTAGGTGAATGGGAATGAGGGCTGGAGCATTGATTTTGGAACCAGACCACTGAGGGTAAGGCATGCTGTCTGAGGTGGCTTCCAGTTACAGTGATTGATCCGGGTTGACCTGTTCAATCAGGGTCCCCATTGTCCATCAGCCAATAGAAACTGAGCTCAGGGAACTCAGTGACTCTAGCCATCCTGAACCAGGAGCAGGCCCTGTCACTGGCCTTGAGCACCAACAGAGCTTACCACACACAAAGAAGCAAAGCAGGACCCCAAGAAATGACACCCTGACCACCCTGAAGTTATAAATCTCCATTTCCCCCAGTGCTCTCTTTCATAGCCCCAGGGTTTATATTCTTGTAAGCCCTATCAGAAAATATCTTGGCCATTCCTTTGTTTATTATGTCTGGCCCCACTAGACTGTAAGTTCCAGGAGACCAAGTACCTAGACTATGTTCACTGTTGTATCCCTCTAAAAGAGCGTTCGTCCATGGTAGGTCAGCACATTGGAATCATTTGGGAAGTTTTAAACATAGAACGTCCCTCTCCACCTAAAAATGCAATGCCTACTCCCTCCCCAGACCTAAATAAACACAGGATCTCTGGGGTGGGCCTCAGGCATTGATGTTGTTAATTGCTCAGTGGGCGATTCTTCTGGTCACCCAATGCTGAAACACTGAAAACTACTGAAGGGAGATCTCAGTGAGCCTGTGTTGAATGAGAATGAGAGAAGTGTGGGTGGGGATGGGGAGTGTAGGAGGGTGGGGGAGAGGCATCTGATGGGAGAATCTCCAGGACTTTCAGTCATGTCTCCCTTCCCCCACCCATCTAGGTTACTGATGGCAGGGAAAATACTTTTCCATATGTCAAGGCTGGGTTGATGAAGCACAGCCTATAGCAGTGGCCTTCTGGGAGTCCAAGAAATCATGAAGGATAGCATGCTGGACAGGTCATGCTGCAGCCTCAAGGGGGTGGTGGGGGTGCTCACAAGTGCACTACTTACATGCACGTGTGTGTCTCAAACTGAGACCTCGCCCATCCCTTTTTCTCCTCCCATGCTTTCACCAAGGCCCTGCCCAGCCACCTGGTAAGAAGCTGGGTTGGAGACCTGCCACCCCGCCTCCCAGCAATGGGTGGGCCATGAGGAAGAGAGAAGGAGAAGGTTTTCTCTCTGCATGACTATGATACTTCTGAAAGGTTGGGCTGTGGGATTTTTATTTTTTCACTTCTCTCTTGGAAATCACCTCCATATGCTGATTGGACTACAGGATAAGACTTCTTCTTTACATTGAGAAAGCATTTCCCACCATATATAGGAGGCAAAGTGGGACTGATGGGATTTCAGCTGCCTTAATAGCTTTCAAAGCCTATGTCAAAAGGTTAGTTTTCTTTATATCAATTAGAAAACAATTTCTAACAACAAACAACTACGTGAAAATCTTCTCTTGTACTTTGATTGATGATTCACGCCTTTTAGAAGATCTAGCTCATATTTTTAGAAAGAAGCAGCTGGTACTCTTGATATTTAATTCCAACAGAATGCCTCATTCAGCTCTCCCTCTCCCAGCTAGGTTACACAAATCACTGGAAAATACTCAGTGCTGCTGATCCAAATGTCTACGTTAAGCATGGAGGAACAGTAGAGTATGCTTTTAATGTCCTGAAGGTTGAACTAATGGCATTGAAATGACTGATCTTAAGAAAACATTACTGTGGCAGGGAAGGGGGACTATTTTAGCTGCTATTGACCTCTCAGGAAGAATAAACAGGTTTTTGTTCCTGGCTCAGGGTGAATGTTTTAGCCTAAGAGCTTTATTGTATGTACATCAATGATATTAGTAATAATGATGATAGCTATTGGTAACTGAGGACTCACCTCATGTAAGAATTTTACATGGATTATCTCATTTAATTATTATTATTATTATTCCCATTTTGTAGATAAGAAATTTAAGGCACCACGAGTATTTATAACTTGCCTAACGTTATATAGCCTGGAAATAGCCACTCTTAAATACAGGTTGGCAAACTTTTACTGCAAAGGGTCAGATAGCTTAGCTTTGTGAGGTACACAGTCTCTGTTGCAATGACACAATCCTACCAGTTGTAATGAAAACAGCCAGTCGACAAATGGGCATGGCTGTGTTTTAATAAAACTTTATTTACAAAAACGAATGGTAGGCTAGATTTAACCTGGAGGCTATGGTTTGCCAACTTCTGCTCTTAATCACAACTCTAAGCTTACTCTTGAAGCCTGCCACTGGAATCTTTTAGTTCAATAAATGACCTTTTCCATTTACATTCATTGAGCCTGATTACATAATGGCCTCCTGGGTAAATAATTGAGGTTTTTTCTTCTTTAAATGAGTCATAGTTCTTAATGCCAGTAGTAGTCTAAATGTTTTGATGGGAAAGGTATTTGAATGAGTGGGATTGTAAAACCACACAAGGAACCTTCAGGTGAAAGCCTCCAAGGTCATCCTAGCTCCTACAAGTTTGTGAACTGGAGGGTGGAAGAGGAGCGAGGTTTATGCAGTGTCTGCTGCTCCAGGCCTGTGCAGAGGCCCTTTGTGCTCTCCCATTTCTTCAGTGTCTCCCACTCCTATGCAAGTTTCAAGGTGGCACTCAAGAGTACATAATACCAAAAAAGATAAAAGAATTAAAGGAAATGAAGCATTATATTATTTAATTCCCACATCAATCCTGTAAGATAGGATTCCATTTTATAAATGAGAAAGAAAATCACAGAGGGGAAGTTACTTACCTGAGGTCAGAGAGCAAGCAAGTGGCTGGGCTGACATTCCATCCCAATGTGCCCAGTTTCTTTGCCTGCACGTCTGTTAGGCCACACTGCCCCTGTGTAGTAGACAGCATACTGCACCTTGCTTCCTTCAATCACTAAGTTAAGTTTTGAAAGTAAGTTCAATTGGAGATTCTATTTATTTCTACTGTGTCAAAAGAATAGAAAACCCAGGTATACCCTACTCATTTGACATGGTTGCTAATAATGATCAAACAAGGTAGAGTATGTAACAGATCTTTGCAAAGAGGGGAAACATTTTGTGAATGTAAAGTGGTACCATCCACCAGGCAACTGGTCCCCATGAAGACCTGTCCACTAAATCATTTAGATTGCTCAAGTGTGGGGAGAAATTGGCCCTCCAATTCTGCTAAATCAGCCCAGAGATCAAACCTTGGAAAAGGTGACAGAATAATTATCCAACTTCTAATTATACAAATGACTCTTATATACACATAAATTTTATTACCATTTCCATCCCCCTCCTTACTTTCCTCCAAGAGACTTCCTTTTTTTCTATTCTCCTAGTTTCAAAATGGGCTCTTCTTCCTCAGGATGAATATAAATCCAACCATTTCTCCCACAACCAAACTCTGCCAAAAAAAAATAGCAACATAGCAGGGACCATTGTACCACCTTCATTCAAAGTCCAAAGCTCCAACTCTTTGGTAGAGAGGGTTTTGGTGAGTCTGTATCTTAAGCCTACCTTTTAAAATCTGTGGCTAAAAGTTAGAAACTAGAAAAGTTTGAAACGCATGATTACAGAAGATCAGATGCTATTTAAAAAGATACGGCAAACTGAAAAAAAATATACAACATATGATAAAGAATACTGTTCAGTATCAAAGAACATCTACAAATCAATCAAAAAGTGATGACTTATAAAGTAGAAAACTTGGCAAAAGTCATCAAAAGGCAATGAGTAGGAACAATACTAATGACAAGTTAAAGAAAAACAGAACTGTTTGGGACTAGTTTCAAGTAACATCAGATATCCAATTATCATGGTATCACCAATAATAGAAATGTTTATACAAAACACATAAGATCCTGTCTGGCATGTTTCAGTTGTGCATGTGTGCTTGTGTGTGTGATCTTTCTTTATAAACCAACACCTGCCTGAGACAATTTGAATGACTGGAGGGTAGAAAACTAGAGACAGAGATTAAATCTGACTTTCAGATTTAAAAACTGTGTGAAAACAGCACACTCAAATGGAACCAAGATTTCAACTCTGAGAACTTGAACAAAGGGAGAAAAACAATATGCAAGGAAGAAGATGCAAGCAGCCTCACAAACTCCTGTTTTGCAACAATATCTGGAATGTAGTATACAAGCCCCGAGGCTCATCTAAGGCCAAAGTCACATTCATGAAATTAAATCATCCTAATGCAAATGACATTTCATGAGTAGAGACTAAAAGCAAAGTGTGAAGAACACTTTCCAAATCAATATAAAAGTGTGCAGAAATAGCTGGATCTAAATTGAATAAGAATTGTGTGACAAATGGATGAGGTCATGAGCAAAAGGCAAGGAAGATACTGAGCAGCCTATTCTGACAGCCTGGATTCCATAGATCAAATCTAGAAGATGATTCTGAGAAAAAAATATTTTCTCGGAAGTTTCGGGAAAAAGAGTTTTTTAAAGTGCTTTCTCATAACCTATTTTCTGCTCCTTGGAGCTTTTTGACTTTGAGTGGAATGGCTTGGTTCTCATTGATTTCAATCAATACATTCCCCCCCTTCCCATCTTGGTTATGAGGAACAGTCTGACTCTGTTAGATCATTAACTTTCTTGGATTTTCTTATAAAAACGGTACATTTGATAATGTCATTTAATGAGATGTTTGGGAAATAGTTCCATCAAGTTAAAGAAGTGGTGAGTGAGACTAACCTAAGACAAAACTAAACTAAATGAGTGAAAAATGGAGTGAATACATAACAATACACCTTTCTACTGAGGAGCTCACCTGGAAAGAGTTAACTCATGTGGGTCTATTTAATGAGCACAATATGTGGGTGAATTCAGTCCAGGGTTTGCAGAACTACCTATAATTTCTAAAACCTTTCAGCTTTTAGAGCAAATAACTATTCCATAGCAATTAACGAGAAACTCAGCATGAATGAAGAAGGTTTTTGCCTAAGAACTTTTTTGGGAGAACTAAGCAAGGCACACTTTTAGAGTGACCTTGGTGTATCTTATTCCAGAAGAAAAGAGCCCTGGGTGATTCAAGTCTGTGAACTTCATGTAGACAAAGAGTGTGGAGGGTATGCAAAAAGGGATCAGCAGTTTGTGCAAACGCCCTAACACTGAAGGTGACTCAGCTCACAGGGCTGTTGGCAAATAGCTTTAATATAAAGCCCACACAGCTTCATGGTGAGCAAAACAACAAGAAGAAAGTCCTGAAAGCAATTGTGACAAGCTTGCTATTGATCAAGATTTATTAAAAGACAAATATGTTGGCACCAGAATTAGATTAAGGTAAATAGGTCTATGTCATTTATTTTTAATGACCTTCTAATAATAAAAATTCATTACCATTATAAAATTTAAGACTGAAACATCTAAGGAAGAAAATTAAAATAATCAATAATACCATCATCAAGAGTAATAGTTAATATTTTGATTTGTTTCTTCAAGTCTTTTACTATATGTGATTGTTTTCTTTTACAGCACTATTTACTATATATTTCTATGCAATACACAAATAACACTGTGGTTGGCAACTTTGTTCAATATATCTTTCTTGCGTCATCATCATTTCCTTAGATTAGATTCTCTAGCAACAGAATTATGGAATGTGAAAGTATGTGAATTTTTGGGTCTTAATGCATATTGCTGAATTGTTTTCCAAAAAGGCCAATATAATTTATACTTTAATTTCTCATTTATTTAAATGTATCTTTTTACCCTATATGACTCCTTTCATTTTCTTCTACTTTAGGTTTTATTACTATTTCCCTATGATAGAGGCATGGGGAAAATATGTGAGTTTTGAAGTTCTCGAGCCCAAGGGTCTGGAATTTCAGCTCCTGTATCACCTTTCTGCTAGGCCTATCCTGGTCCCTGTAAGGTTTTGTGTCTGTCCCAGTTCCCTCTTCCCCCACACTTTTTCACCAATCCATTAGGAAGTGCACTATTAGATTTCTCCCTCTTACCGGGGTATGAAAATAACTAGAAATCCAGACTCTGACTCTTAAGTAGAGACAGAGGAATTTTGACACGAGCATTTTATCTATAATGTGGATGATGATCTAGAAAAGATCCCCCAAGAGCGTGCGGATGGTAATGAGCCACAGGAGTTGAGAGAGTCACATCTGAACTTAATGTGAACTTCATAAACTGAAGTGGTCAAGGGAAATTTAGTAAGAGTAAGTATAGAGTTCCAGGCCCATCATATTTCAGCACCAGACTATTCTGATCGTGAGAACCCCCAAATGCTGGAGTTTGCTGAGACTTTTCTTCTGAATAACTTTTTTTCTTAATCCAGAAGAGGAATTCTTTTCCTGTGAATAATTCTCACCTGCTCATCTGATTGTAGGTAGCATCATTGAGCTCTTACAACAGACAGGGAATCTCCAAGGGAAACCACCTCTACTTCCACCCAAAGATCTAGACATTCTACGTTGCAGATTATCATCTGATTAATGTTCTATGGGATTACAACATACTGTCCAGACAGCTCTTGGCTGATGTGTGACAGTCAACTCATGGTCCAACATGGACTCCTGTCAGTTGTGGCCTTGTTTTCCCTTGAGGGTCAAATTCCTTTTATTTAGAAACATCACAGTAGCATTTCCACTTTTTCTGTGTGTGTAATTTCTAATTTTGAGAAATTATTTCTTAAAATGCCTGACATTTAAGAAAATCTGGCACTATATTGCCACCACTGAAGTCAAGTATCACATGTGTAGAAAGTAGCACAGTTTAGCGTGCTGAGAGTGCCAGATTTTCTTTAAAATTAACATTTGTGCCGTATGTTGGTACCCTAAACTCAATACTTTTTTTGGCTGATGAAAATGCAAAAGGAAAACATTTCCAGACTAAGGTCTGTTCTCTCTCTCTCTCTTTTCTTTTCTTTTTTGTAGACACTGTTTTAAAGAAAGTAGCAATAGTTTTCCCTTGGAAGTAAGAAATGAATGCAGGCTCTTCAATTCTTGGTGAGGGGTCAAGCAGCTAGTGGTGTCAAAGCCAGAAGATCCCAGCTCGTTAGGCAAATGTGCCTGAGGGTGTCAGCCCTTGAGGTTGTTGCATGCTCTCAATGCACTATTTAGCAATTCACAGTGTCTTCAGGAATGACTTGG
Source organism: Otolemur garnettii (assembly GCF_000181295.1). Classification (NCBI taxonomy): domain Eukaryota; kingdom Metazoa; phylum Chordata; class Mammalia; order Primates; family Galagidae; genus Otolemur; species Otolemur garnettii. The sequence goes on from NW_003852412.1 coordinate 6,898,357, forward strand.
AGGTGGAGTCTAGTTCCTCCTCATCCCCTATTATGATGTGAGAGAGGGCAAGGTAGATGGGAGGAGGCCAGACATCTCTCCCTGAATACAAAGAGAGCATTATCCCAGAAATTGAGATGGTGTCCAGGCAACTCAGGATGACAAGTGACCTACAGATGTCACCCTTGTGGGACCAAGATGCTGGGTCTCCTGGCCTTTCCCTCTGACTTCCTTCCTCAGATAGCCCCTGCCTATCTCCATAACATGTAGCCTCCGAAACAAGAGAAAGAAGTGCCATTGTTTTCGCCGGTGAGCCAGCTTCTGCACCTTTCTTTGTGTTCAACGTGCCCTGTCTGAGATGAGATATGTTGCCACACTCCCTGAGCACCTGTGAGGCTCTGGAAGAGTTTGAGGGTCTTTTTAAATCAGAGGAAGCACAGCTTTTTGTTTATAAATATTGACCCTAAACTGTACCAAAAGGAAGGACAAGAGGCAAAGTCATGTTACCACTAAAACCACCAGAAATATCTAAAGTACAATGGGAGTTATGTGCCTGGGGCTTCATCCTATATAATATTAAGAATCATACATTCCTGGCCCTCAAGCAGGTTTTTCTATCTGTACTGTGAGGCAAACACAGGATTTAAGAGGGACATTTGAAATTCGACCAGTAGTAGGACCTACAAAAATCTGAAGAACTACTTTGAAAAGAAAAAGGCAACTTTTTATCATGGACAAGTTCAAACTGCGAAAGTAGAGAGAATCACAGAACGAATCCTCATATGTCACACCCAATTTCAATAATTTCAATTAATGATCAGCCTCATTTCATCTATCCCCCAACCCATTCTCCCACCTCCCAGTTGGATGATTTTGAAGTAAGTCCACAATATCATATTATTTTATCTATAAATATTTCAGAATGTATCCCTTAAACACAAGGATTTTTCTCTTAAAACCAGCCACAATCCTATATGGTACCTAAGAAATCAGTAGTTTCATTAACATTTAAATACCTAGTCAGTATTCAAATTCCTCTGGAAAATTTAACTTCTTTGCTTTGGAATGAAAGCCATTCTTGGAGTTTTATCAGTTTACTATTGAACTAGTCAACTTCCCACCTTGTTCAGACATCATAGAAGACTTTAGAAGGTTGGAGAGAAAGGTCTCTTCAGTAGTGATGACAAAATAGAGAGAAGGAAAAACTATTTGGTCTTCCTTAACTGGGAGTCAATGATTGTTAAAGACTGAAAAGGCAGTTATTCGTTATCTGGTCCCACCACACCTCCTTGTTGTAAACTGAGGCAGAGAGTGGTACATGGATGTCCTTAAATATCCACCACTAATTAACAAAGTTTTCAATTTTAACATTTAAGAGGCTCTATTTAAGGCATTACTATTTTGTTAACTCTTATTTTTTATTTTTTAATTTCACATTAATGTAAGGGTACATACCATTGAATTATATTGTTTGCATGTGTTAGAAAAAGTTCAAGTTGCATTTGAGTCCTTCACCCAGGAGGTGTGTCAGATACCCTACCTTGTACCCGTTAGGTGGGCACCTACTAAGCCCCTTGCCCCTCTTTCTTGCCCTTCTTAAATTTAATTGCATTTGTCCTGTCTTGTGGGCCTGTGGTTATTCATCTACCAGATCAGCCTATGGGCTGTGACCCCTTTGGAGGTCGGACAACCCTTTCACAGGGGTTGCCTAAGACCATCCTGCATATCAGATATTTACATTATCATTCATAACAGTAGCAAAATGGCAGTTGTGAAGTAGCAACAAAAACAATTTTATGGTTGGGGATCACCACAACATGAGGAACTGTATTAAAGGATTGTGGCATTAGGAAGGTTGAGAACCACTGCACTAGATTCAAATTAGTATTGAGTACACAAGATGCTTGCTTTTCCATTCTTGAAATACTTGACTAAGGAGACTGTTCATCAACCCCATCCAGGTAAATACAAAAGATGTAAAGACTATTACTTACTTTCAAATGACCGTAGAAGACCTCTATTCCCAGAGCTTCACGCATGGCTTTAAGACTTACGTGGCTGCCTGCTGTGCTGTCCCGTTCAGCACTCACTAGCCATATGTGGTTGTGAGCACTGCAAATGTGGCCAATGTGAACTGAGACAGGCTGTACATGTAAAATGCACACTGGATTCCAAATATTTAGTAAAAAATAAGAATAAAATATCTCAATAATCTATTGGTTGCATGTTGAAATAATATTTTTTATTTAATGTAGTAAATAAAGTAGGTTATTCAAATTAAACCCATCTGTTTGTTTTTAGTTTTTAAGTAAAGTAGCCATTAGAAAATATTAAATTACCTTTGTGGCTTGAATTATATGACATTTCTACTGGACAGCCCTAGTTCAATGATTGTATTTGAGATAGAAGATTCCATCAGTTCATTTTACAACCAGGCCATGAGGCTGAAAAGGCCTGGGGGAAGTCATCTGTCACACCGATCTCTTGCAGGTAAGATAAGACACTAAATCTCCTACAGTACTTTTTATTTTTAAATTCACAGGAAAAGTAAGTTTTCTAACTTTCCCCATGTGTTAGTCCAACACAGGTAGGTGAGGTCTACAAGTTATTGAGTCTTACCTCCACAGATATAATTTTAAACAAAACATAAGGAATTATTCTTGTACTTTCCCTCTCCATCAGCCTTCATGGGCAATCCAAAGCCAGTTCTACTTCCTAAATGCCTTTCAGATCTCTGCCTTTATCCTCCTCCTCATCTCCACAACCTACTCCCTGGTGTAAGCACCACAATCGCACCTGAGCTGCTGCAACTGCTTCACAGAAGGCCTCCCCCATCTCTCTGACCCCACCCCCATTGTTCTCTCTCCACATGGCAGCCATAGTGAACTTGTCAATGGGCAGACATGAGCCTGCTTGCAGGCCTCCGGTAGTTTCTCATTCATCTTAGGAGAAAGTTCTAACTTGGGATTTCTGGCCTGCACGTCCTCTGTAGTACAACCCCTATCCATCCCTCTAGCTATGTCTTGCCCCATCCCAGCCTCCTTCTCTCAGTTGCTCCCACACACTGTCCCCCCAGCCCCTGCAGAACCTCTGTGTGTGCCATCCCATGGCCCACAGCACTGTTTTTCTATGCCTCACCCAGCCTCCCTTTGCCTGGCTGGTGCGTGTTTCTTCAGTTGCTGGTTCAGGTGTCCCCAGGCCTCTGCAGGATCTCCTGACCAGGATGGATAGACCCATTTTGACACTCAGCATGTGGCAGAGTGGTCATTTGACATTTATTTGTGTGATCATTCATTTCATGTCTGACTCTCTCAGTAGACTGCTTGTTCCATGACGGCAAGGATCCTGTTAGTTCAGGGTCATGACTGTGCCTGACCCTTAATAGACCCTAGATTAACAGAAAGGAACAAAGGCAGAACAATGGGCACATGGTCTACTTCAGCTGTGTCTCTTCTTCCCTTTATTACCTCTTGGATGGAGAGGGAATATGGCCGTCACCTTCACAGGTATCTGTCCAGCACCCCGCCACTTCTCACCACCTCCACTGCCCCTCCCCAGGTCAAGCCACAACAGCTTCCTTCCAGTGTCATTGTAATCGCTTCCTACCACTTCTTCCTTCCACCTTTTGCTTCTGGGAGCCTCCAGACTGGTTCTACGAAAATGTAAACCAGATCTTGTCACTCCCCTGCTCAGAACTTTCCAGTGATCTTCCATCTAATACAGAGTAAAAGCCACAGTCTGCCCAGTGTCCTGCAAGGCCCCACATGATGTCACTCCCTGTCACCCTCACACCCTTCCTCACTCTCCCTTGCTTACTCCACTCATGCCCTTCAGCCCTTTGCACTGGGGGTTCTTTCTGCCCAGACAGCTTTCCTCCCAGACCCCTACATGGCTTCTTCCCTCACAATATCGCCGTTGCTGTGAGGCCCTACCCCTGCCCCCCAAGTACTCCCCTTTCTCTCTCCTTCCCTGCCTCATTTTTCTCCCTATCCCCTATCACACTACACAGCTTAGTTTAGTCATTATCCACATCCCTCCACTAGAATGCGGATTCCAGGCACGTAGGGATGTTTGTCTTTTGTTTCCTGACGTGTCCCTGCTGCCTAAAACAGTGTCTGGCAGGAGGCTGCTGCCCAGTGGCTATCGGTTGACTGGAAAACTCAAGTTCAGCGTATGCACCTGAAAAATAAGCAGACTTGGGGGGGGCCAGTCATGCAGCTTTGAACTGGCCTGGGAACTCTGAGCTAGGTCAGGACATTTGGTGGCTCCCTGAGCTCAGGTAGGCTGCCCAATCTGCCAGCTCAGTTCTGACAATTGTCTGTGAGGCTCAAGGAAACAGTTTGGATTCAGAGAGCATCTAACTGGCTCCTCTCAACATCCTCCCCACCCCACAATACACAAATGCAACACACAACTCTCTCCCTTTCCAAGGACGCGACTCGGGCTATTTCTAAAACTGAGATTCTGATCCAAAACAGTAGCCAAGACATAGTACATCTCCATGTGTACAGGAAAAGACAGGAGATCTCTGAGCAATTTCCTGGCCCTACATTTTTCCATTCCAGTAAATGAGGCCTTCTTTAGCTCAGGAATCTCTCTTTGAACCAAGTCAGTGCCTTAATGGTGCACTGCCTGGCTTCTTTCTTTGTTCTTTTATTTTCCATTTTAAGTGGCCAAAAACTGGGTCTTTTTTGTTGTGAAATTTTGACAACTAGCTTTACTAGGTGTTGACTACTAGCTAAGGCATATATAATAATACTGGGAGGGTTTCCTTTCTAAATAGGCATTTTATTCAATAATACACGATACCTAAATTGTACTCTCTCTGCCTTCAAAGACTTTTGCAAGCTTTACTGTCTATTAAGTTGAGCCACACTAGAGTTCATGCTTTATGTACCAGGGACCAGCAAAGTTAAATAAATTGCCTAAGGCTATAATTTACTTGGCTTCAGATAAAGCACTTTGTGTTTTTTTAATGAATACAAATATAATGAATTAAAATATATAGCTTTTTAACATCTGTGTTAATCAATAAATCAGTCCTGAGTTATTTCTGTGTGCTCTTGAGGGCCATATTTGCAGTTCTTCCTTGTTTTCTGGTATCATTTCACCATCCTCTTCCCATCCCCCTTCCCCGCCCCCTTCAGCCTTATCCTCTCTGGCTTCTGGGGAACTGTAACTGCCAAGGGCACCCCACATACCCTCAACCTGATAGAAACTGTTGGCCCTCTCCCTCAGGATCCCACATTCAGATAATAAGTGTTTTGTTGTTAAAGGATGGGGAAGGTTCAAGGTCAAGTTCCTAGGCATGGTGGAAATCATAGAATAAGTTAGTGTATATTCTGGCCTATCAGTTTTATGTAGTGGTGAGTAACTTAAGATCTTTTAAACACAAACACATGGTTAGTGATGGAGCAGAGTTCAAAAAACTGGAACAAGTTAGAGTCTGAAATTCTATCTGTGGCAAGCCCACTTAAGATTTCTTCTTCAGATTTTTCTATCCCGTTAAGGGCGCTGGAATAGAAAAGTATGAGGAGGACTCACATCGGAGGAAACTTTCTCTTGGCTCCAGGGAGATGAAATACTGGGATTGATTTCCTCAGGGCTAGTGGAATCAGTCTTGTTATTCTGTTGTTCTTTGAGCAAAAAGAGTTTTTCCTTAGAGACTGTTTTGGCAGCAAGTAACAGAGGGAATTTTGGACATCCTTTCCCCTCGACCATAAATATCTACCAGGTTGCAGCCTTATCAAGACAAGGACAGAGTGACCCTTTCCTCATTATTTAACAAACTAAAGCAATAAGCAAGGAAGCCTATGACACTTGACACAAAAATTACAAAGGAATAAAATCTGGTATAGCGTTCAAAGATAAAACTTCTGTTACATGTGGTTTCACACTGGATGCGCTAAAGTCCTTAACAGAGGGAGAACTGAAATGGGTAAAAGGGAAGAATGGCTGAGTCATACTAATTTTGATGTGGCTTTAACCTGGGCAAGTTCACCTTAGTGCACATGCTTACCTGCAAGAACACTGAGCCCAGCAGTGCACATGCGTACCCAATAATCCCCAAGAACACTGAGCCCAGCAGTGCACATGCGTACCCAATAATCCCCAAGAATACTGAGCCCAGCATGGGAGGCCAGGCCCCACCATGTGGTAAGCTTGTGGGATGTATGCACTGCAGGAGAGCAAAGATCTCAGGACAGAACATCAGAAAACCTGGCTTTGAAAACCAGTTCCCCCCTTGCTGACTTTTCTTAGGCTTCGGTTTCCTCAGCTATAAAAGAAAAGTAATAACACTCTATTCATGAAATATTTCTAGCTGTTCTACTGGGCCTATGGCTGGATTGTATTTCCCTGTCCCCTTTATAGGTGGGCATAGCTATATGACTTGATTTCAATAATAAAATGTGAGCATAAGTGACATGGGATACTCTTTGTGGAATCTTTGACAAGCCACCCATGATTCCATATAATTTTCTTTCCTTCTGCAATAGCAAACTGGAACATTTCAGATAATAGTTGTTCCGTCAGCCTGGGACCTAAAGTTAAGAGGACTGGGTCAAAGCCACAGTTGATCTGTGCAACAGATATGTAATGAAAGTGAGGCATAATCCTTGGCTTTATTTTTCTATTTATTTTTAAGCCAGGGAAATTTGAGGGTTGTTTATTGTTGGAGCACAGCTAGTCTATCTAATATACTCCTTCATGGACCTGGAGGAGGATCAGGTACCTAACAGGGAACTTGCACAGCACATGGCAAGTGCTGAGTGCATCTTAGTTCTTTCCTCCCTTCCCAAATTTCTCTGCTTCCTGGTTCTTCCCCGCCCATCCTTCCCAGCCCTGGGCTTTGCTACTCTTCAGAGAGTTGTTTTCCATTTGAGAAGAATGAGAATGCACTTTGTTTTAAGACCTTTTGAATTATTTCTAACCCCAGTTAAGAAAATGGGAGAGCCCCGGAGGGGAGCAGGGTTGGGAATTTCCATGATGGGAAGAGAATCTTCTCTCTGAAATTTTCAAAAGGGAAAGGAGGTAAGGGTCTTCTCGAGGGGACTGGCCAGAAAGTAAAACTCACGAACTCTGAAAATTTCTAACCACAGAGAACACTTCACACTTCGGCATCATGTTACCATTGGAGAGCTAGGGTCAGGTCATCTCATGGGGACTCTGTGCTCACTGTCCTCTAGCAGGCCTTCTGTCCTGGAGGGAGCAGGAGGCCGTGATCTGCTCAGGACCAGGACTCCTGACATTTCAGCAGGAATGTGAAGATAGTCAGACTTTGAGCTTTAGCTTTTTCCTCACCAGCTCCTTAAGAGGCCCCTGTTTTCCTTTGCCCATTCCGGACTTGAGCTTTAAGGGTCTGGGAAGGGAAGCTGACAGGGCCACTGTTGCTCCTTTGGCTAACTCAGAGTTAATCACTTAACGACCTAATCCATTAGACCATGGACCTAATACCTTTTTAGAATGTTTAATTCCACTTCAGAGATAAAAGTTCTTACCTAAAATTACTCCTCTAGAGAGTCATGTCTCTGAGCTTTATTCAAAGGGTAAATTGTAACTGATCAATTTAGAAGGCAATCACTGGGCTGTGGGCCTTCATATTGTTGAAAATTTTGAGAAGAGTTGGAGGAAAGAGGAATAGAAAACACATGAGACACTGCTGAATGAGGCCTCCACTTCTGAAGTGAGTTCCCAAAATGACAGACAAGGACAGGTGTCTTTCAGAATCTCAGCAGAGAGGAGACACGCAGGAGACGGCAAGGTAACAAGGAGAGTTCCATGCAAGAGATTCCTATGAGCATCTGTGGAGGGCAGGCACTGCGCTGGGGGTGGAGGGGATAGTAAGAAGACAGTGATGGCCCTGACCTTCTTAAGGAGGGTGACAGACAGCATTGTTATTTTGGGTTCATTTTCATCATGCCAGACTGTTGTGTATAATACAGACCTTTAACATCCCTGCCCACCACACATGATTGGATGCCAACAGTCACTGAGATAAACAAAAAGCAGCCTCCCTGTTTCCAAAAGCCTCTAGGAGGATTGGACTCCCCCAGTTAAGAGCTGTTGAATTTGAGTGTGGTAGTTGTTGTAGGAAATAACGCACACAATTCTCAGTGGTGCTTGAAGGATCCCAGTATCGGTAGCAGGAGCCAAAGAGAAGCCACAGAGAAGCCTGTTCTGGGGCCGCCTTCCCACCCAGAAACAGCACTCTCTGTCTGCATCTTGCACATCTTGTCCTGACCTGTGGGCTCAGGGTCAAGGGAGGCAGGACTGGGTCTGAGGTGCTATGGAGCCCTCAAAAGACACTAAATTTAGTGGGTTTGGGAGTGAGTAGAATGATTTGAAGAAATAAGAAAAAGCTATATGGGGTGGAGATTGGTTAGAAAGAACCCCCTGACATTCTTTGATAGTATAACTAATTGGTCTGATAAACATGAACAGATGTAGAGCTGACCCACAGCCCCATGGAAGGGTCTTGGATGACTAAAGGTACATCATTTCAGAATTCATGTCATCTGACCGCCTCAAAGATCTGGTGCATACTTTTGTCAACTTGAAGCCCTCTTCCTCATTTTGGGGTTGCATGTGATTATTTGGGAGAAGAGGAAGCAAGTTGAGAGAAAGGGAAACTAACATTCACTGAGCACCTAGAATGGCCAGGCAAAGTACTAAGTGTGTTCAAGAGACTTCTGTCACAGACAGGCTGATCAGCATAGGAGGACCATAAACCCGAGGCCAGGCAGCCCGGGATCTGAACTCTAGGTTTCCCCCCCTTACAACTGTGGCAAGTTACTCAGTCTCTGAGCTCCAGTTCCTTCATATGGAAAGTGAGGATTAAAAAAACAATAGCCCAATATGCAGTGTTATTGCTAAGATTTCATAAAATAGGAAATTTAAAGCATCTGGTACCAGAAAAAGGCATTCAATAAATAGTAATTACATTGATATTTGTTTTTCCCAATAAGTACTTCAAACTGACACTTAAAAGAATTAGATTTGTTTCATTTGGTAGAAACAGGGCCAGTGGGTGGAAGTAACCAGGAAATGTATTAATCCCCTTAGTGTAATCATTTCTGGAAAGTTCTAGAAGGCTCAGTTGTGCCTTATTCACTTTAGTGTCTGTATTATCAGCTCAGAGCCTCCCCTACATATGGGCACTAGCTGCTGTCATTCTTACCGCCTGGTCTTAGAAAAAGCAGGGGATTCTGAGAAGCTGATTATTTTTTCCTTGGCCCATTTACATGAAACCTTTGTTAAGAAAAACATCAGGGTGGCGCCCATGGCTCAAAGGAGTAAGGCACCGGCCCCATATGCCAGAGGTGGCAGGTTCAAACCCAGCCCTGGCCAAAAACTGAAAGGAAAAAAAAAGAAAAACATCAGCTGGTGCTAAAAACTAGGGGCCATCTATTAAAGTCTAGCAATAGGTTCTTTTTCCTACCCTCAAAATATCACTTCGCAAACACACACACACACTCAAAATTAAAAAAACGAAAGCGAAACAACTGTTTCTATTAGGCTAGAAGGTTGTTTATGTAATAAAGCTAAATCACTATCCATGGGATGATCTGAAAGTAAAATTTTAAGCTAACATTGAGCCTGCTATGAAAGGCCATTCTTACTTCCTTTGACCATCTTAGAACTGTGGTCCTCAGCATTTGGGTTTATGGAAAGAAGGCATTGTTTCTCTCCCCATATTTAGAGGGTCTATGACCTTGTTTCCTCTATGGTTTTCAATGAGGAACAAAGCCTGTGAATATCAGTTCCAGGCCCAAACTTTTTTCACCCTGATACCTTAAAGGCATGTTTTGATGCATCTAATATATGAAGTTGATAGACTGGTAAAGTCTATGGGGTCAGAAAACACAGCAACATCATCAGCTGTCTACTTGAGTTCACTGAAGTGCATACTCCCCAAATGTGCCATCTACATAAAAGCAGTCTAAACTGCCTGCCTGTGACTAAGGAAATGGAGGTGAGGAATCACATCTCTACAACTACCCTTAATTCCTGCCCTTATTCATTCCAAAAATGTCTATTGAGCTCCATTGTGTTAAAAACAGTCTCCAAAAAAAAAATCCTTTTACCATAAGGACACTTGCACTTGACTGTTTATCATAGCTCAATTTATAATTGCCAAAATGTGGAAACAGCCTAAATGCCCACCAACCCAGGAGAGGATTAACAAGCTCCATGGAATACTATTCAGCCATTAAAAAAGATGGAGACTTTACATCTTTTGTATTAACCTGGATGGAAGTAGAACTCATCATTCTTAGTAAAGCATGACAAGAATGGAGAAGCAAGAATCCTATATACTCAATTCTGATATGCGGACAATTAATGACCTAGTACATGGTGGGGGGTGGGGGAAGGGGAGAGAAGAGAGAGGGAAGAAGGGAGGGGGTGGGGGGGTCACTGTGTGTGACACACCTTTTGGGGGCAGGACATAATTATCAGAGGGACTTAACCTAACAAATGCAATCAATGTAACCTGGTTCAAAAACTAAAAGAAAAAAATCTATTAGATCTTAATTTATGGGCTAACATAAGGTATATCCTGGAAAATGTCCCAGAGACACTGAGAAGAATGTGTTTGCTGTTGTTGTTTGGGAGAGTGGTCTGTGTAGGTCTATCAGATCTAGTTGGTTTATTGTATTATTTAAGTCCTTCATTTTCTCACTTTTCTATCCATTATTGAAAGTGAGATATTGAACTCTCAACAATTATTATAGAAAAATATTTCTCTGTTCAATTATATAATTTTTTGCTTCATAAAAAATAGGAAAAAAAGAAAAAAAAATAGTTTGCTTGCTAGATGAACCTGTGAGGCATCGAATATTTTATTCACAACATTAAAATGGATATACTTGTTTAAAAAAAGGGAACAGTCTCAAGTGGTGCTCACCAACCTTCACAGGTGCTGAGGATTTCATGCATTAACATGCATTAACCCGGGTGACTGTCACAGCAGTCTCTGTGGTAGGTACCACTCTTTCCCCCACTTTGTCAATGAGGAAACTAGGACACAAAGAGGTTAAGCAAATTGTCCAAGGTCACACAGTTAGTAAAGGAAGAAACAAGGAATTTGGAGGAAGAGAGTCGTTAGATGAAGGCAGAAATTAAACATCAGTGATGAATACTTCCAGGCACTTTCTAATCAATCAAATTTATTATAGGCAGCAATTTAAGAATGGAAATGTTCTTTGCCAGAAGACCTAGATTATTCAAAATACCCCTTGCAATTTGTTGATGAACCCTAGCTTTGGTCTACTTCAGTGAATTGCAGACTTCTCGGATTGAGGACCTCTTTTGTAAATTTCAAAAAAAAAATTTCATTTTGAAAATCCCTAATAAATTAGAAAAAAAGATAATCAAAAGTTAATTTGAATTAAATAACATCTTTACCTTAATTTATGTTGAATGAATGACTGACTGAACTACTATAACATAACCAAATTTGAGAAGCAGAGATGCATACACCTCTAAACCATTAGTCAACTGGAAAGCATTAAGTGCCTGACATCTCTGCACAGACTCTTTGTATCACTAATGACTCCCCATTCCCCCAATGGTTCACAGAGCTGTATGACTTCACCTGAATTATCTATGATCTCTGAGCCTCAGTTTCCTCACCTTTAATGGGAGGATAACAGGAGATGTTATTTCAAAGGATCTGAGAAAATTAATGTGAGACTAACAAGAATTTGGAGGGCTCTGTCCTAGATAGTACAAAAATAGTCTAAAACAAATGTAGTCCTAATGCAATTAAGAAGAGCAGATACACATGAAAGAGTTAGTAAGCGGGGAAACCACTAACCTACACTGTGCCTTCTGGTTCTAGCACATGATCTGAAAACACCTAAGGCGGAGTGTATGAAAAGGAGTCTACGATCATGTAATACACAAAGGAAACTTGTTCTTCCAAAGTTGTCAAGTTTTGTGGTGTTTGTTTTGGGTTTTGGGTGGCGAGAGGACTGCTATCTATGGCTGAGACTTTTGAAGGTAGAGGGGCCCACAGAGCATTGTCTGGATTTAGACAACCCCTGCCATGCTACATAAGACTGAGGATGGGAAATAGAGGTAATACGCACATATCACGGTGACAACTTTTCCTATTTGGTTTGCTTTGATCTGAAGCAGCAACTCATATTTATCGAATGCCTGCCATGGAAAGGAGGTTATGCAATGGTGCTAATATTAATATTTAATAATATTTTGATCCAAATGTAATTTAAGGCACATTTATCACATAAATTGAAACTCGCTGTAACTTAATAGTTTTGGCCTCTTGTATAATGTCACAATCTTGTAATTTTACAGCCCACATCGGTCACATGTGAAGGATAAAATTGACTCCAGGGGCTGGAATCTTGGTATTGACTTGGGGGCAGCGGAATTTATTCTAGCCTCTTCCTTTGGGTTGTTAGGTTGAAAAAACAAGCTATTCTAGCTCAGAGGCTGTGGCTGATTACAACTGTGAACAGGGAATCCATAGTCTGCTTAGATGCCTCTCTTTGCACTCAGCCTCAGAGAAGCTCCTGGTCCCATGAGCAGGGCTGTTGAAATGGATAAGTAGAAGGGCTAACAGTGTATTGAATACTACTATGAGGCGCGCACTGTGCTAAGCAATGACATGAATTATCACTCTTAATCTCCACCCAAAGAGGGTGATGCTACCTTACACCTGTCAGGTAGATGGAAAAAAGAGGTGAACTACCAGGGTCACACTGCCAGCAGGTGAGGTGGCTGTGGGTGTCATACAGTATACTCTTGTATACAATCTTGCTATGTTTTCCCCAGGCTTCTGGGATGCCATCTCACCCTGGCTGACACTCACATTTGACATGTTGCCAAGAGGACAGGCACTCAGTCAGTAGAGAGGCAAGTGAGCAAGATGGAATAAAGCCTTTGCTTGTGGCTTTATATGTGGCATTTAGTGACATGCTGGCAGGTAAAAGATAAGAGGAATACCAATAATCATCCTTAAAGAAATTCTCAGAGCATGGACCTTGAAATCAGAAATACACTTCGAGATCAACTGGTCCAACGCCTTCATTTTACAGGTGAGGAAACAGAGGCTCAGACCTTTGTCCACTGTCACAGAACCGGTATGACCTGGGTCTCAAAAGACTCCTCCCTGTCTCTCCTCCTCCACTCTCTTGCACCTGCACATGTGTGTGCAATTAACCAGAATCTGTCATTAATAATAATTAATAAATAAGTCTATTGTATCCTTCCAGAGATATTCTATACATATCAAAAAGACACTTTTTTAAAGACAAAAATGATGGCTCTCTATACAATGAGAACACCTTGGCTTTTTTACTTTACAGGCTGGAGATTGTCCCCCGTATCAGATATGTAGAGCTGCCCCACTCTTTACGTTTTTCCAAATTATTTTAAATAGCTTTACTGAGGTCTTAGATAATATAAAACCCATGCTTTTTAAAGTATGCATTGTAATCATATTTTTAGAAAATGTATACATTTGTGTAACTATTATCAAAATTTAATATTGGAATAATTTCATCACTCCAGAAAGTTTCTTTAAGCCTCCAGCAGTCTATCCTTGCTCCCACCCTGAGCCCCAGAAAACTACTTATCTGCTTTCTGTCTCTATAGTTTTGTACTTTTAGAAATTTCATATAAATGAAATAATTCAATACTTATTGTGTGTCTGATTCCCTTACTAATTTTGTGTCCAACGATTTCATTCAGCATGATGATTTTGATTCATCTGTGTCGTTGCATTTATCAGTATTTCCTTTATAATTGTTGAGTAGTTATCCCATTGTGTAGTTATGCCAGTTTTGCTTATCTGCTCACCAACTTATGAAACTTTGGATTGTTTCCAAAGTTTGGGGTTATTATGAATAACGCTGTGGTGAACATTTGTGTTCAAGTCTTCATGTAGACTTCTGATTTCAATTTTTAAGCATAGTTATCCAGAAGTAAAATTGCCTCAAGGTATGGTAAATGTATACTTAACTATTTAAGAAGCTACCAAACTGTTTTGCAAAGTAGCAGTAGCCTTCTATATTCCTACCAGCAATGGAGGAGCTTCAATTTCTCCACATCGTTAGCAACATGTAGTATTCTTTATATTTTTGGTTTTCATCATTTTACTAGGTGTATCATGGTATTTCATCATGGTTTTAGTTTGCATTTTGACAGGCTAATAGTATTGCACAACTTTCTGTGTGTTTATTTCACCATTTATATATTTTTTTTGTAAGTATCTATTCAAAACTTTTGCTGATTTTAAAATTGGGCTGTTCGCCCAATTGTTGGAAGACAAAGTATCCAATGTACTCAGCCATACTATGAAACTAATTTATAGCTTTCATAGGAAAACTATAACCCAATTTTAGCCCAAGAATATAGGGAAAGGGGTGGGGGACGATGGGTGGAGGGAGGGTGATTGGTGGGATCACGCCTGTGGTTTATCCTATAAGGGTACTTGTGAATCTCTCTAAATGTAGAATATAAATGTCTTAAAACAATAACTAAGAAAATGACAAAGGCTATGTTAACCAGTTGGATGAAAGTGTTTCAAATTGTATATAGCAACAGCACTCTGTACCCCATGATAGCATTAATGTACACAGATATGATTTAATTAAAAAAAAGAGTTATGTATTCTAGAAACAAGTCCTTTATTAGATATATGTTTTGCAAATATATAATTTGTGCCTTGTCTTTTTCTTTTCATTATGGTGTCCTTATATTGAAGAGCAAAATTTTTCATTTTGTTGGAGTCTAACTTATTAATGTTTTCACTAATTATTTGTGTATTTTGTGTCATAACTAAGTCATTGCCTAGCCAAAGTTATGAAGATTTGCCGTGGTGGCTCATACCTGTAATCCTAGCATGCTGAGAGGCCAAGACGGGTGGATTGCTTGAGCTCAGGAGTCTGAGACCAGCCTGAGCAAGAGTGAGATCTTGTCTCTACTAAAAATGAAAAATGAAGCAAGAGGATTGCTTGAGCTCGAGAGCTCGAGGTTGCCATGAGCTGTGACACCACGGCACTCTACCAAGGGTGACAAAGTAAGACTCTGTCTCTTTAATTAAAAGAGGTGCCCATAGCTCAGTGGTTAGGGCACTGGCCGCATACACCAAGGCAGGCAGGTTCACACCCAGCCCGGGCCTGCTAAATAACAATGACAACTGCAACAAAAAAATAGCCGAGCATTGTGGGGGGACGCCTATGGTCCCAGCTACTTGGGAGGCTGAGGCAAGAGAACTGCTTAAGGGTGGTGCCTGTGGCTCAAAGGAGCAGGGCGCTGGCCCTATATGCCAGAGGTGGCATGTTTAAAACCAGCCCCAGCCAAAAACTGCAAAAAAAAAAAAAAGAGAGAGAGAGAGAGAACTGCTTAAGCCCAAGAGTTACAGGTTGCTGTGAACTGTGACTCCATAGCACCCTATTGAGGGCAACATAGTGAGACTCTGCCTCAAAGAAAAAAAAAATTGAAAGAACAAAGTTACAAAGATTTCTCCTTTGTTCCCCTTTAGAAATACTCTAGTTCTAACTCTATTAGGTCTATGACCTACTTTGAGTTAATATATGTGTATAGTGTGAGGGAAGAGCCAACCGTCTTTTTTTCTTTTGTATATAGACGTTTTTCAGTACCATTTTGTTAAACAGACTGCCCTACCTCTGCACCTTTGTCAAATCAACTGAACATACACCTGGAGTTCATTTATAGATGCTATTCTATTCCCTCATTTTTTAGGACTGCATAATATTCCATTGTGCATATGTACTGGACTTAATGTAACCAATATGTTATTGGTGGTGGACAATTGTTCTATTTCTAATTTTTTTTCTGTTCCAAATAATGCTGTTGCAGATACATTATATGATAAGGATGTCTTTTTGCATCTCCTATTTGTAGGATACATTTCAAGAGGAGCTGATGTTACTTGATAGACACCCACAAAATGCTCTCTGTAGAAAGTTTTGCTAATTCACAATCACCCCAGAAACGTCTGAGAGCACTCTCCAGAGCCCTTGGAACAAGTGTGCTAAGGAATGTTTCGCCTTGGCTAATCAAGTAGATAAAAATTGGTATCTCGTCTTTTTAATTTGCATTTTCTTATTATGAATTAGGCTGAGTGTCTGTTATTTTCTACATGTTTAAGAGCCAACTATACTTCATTTTGCGTTCATGTGTGTTCGTGTGATTTGCTCACGTTTCTGTTCCCAGTAAGCTCTTTGTGATGCACATAGCCGAGGCTTTGCCCTAGTTTTTTGTGGGTCTTTTGATTTTGTTTATTGAGTTTTGACCCTGCAGAAGCGTTTTGTTTTAATGTGATAATGTACATTAAATGTTAAGTCTTCTGGCTAAAACTAGGAGGACCCTTCCTACTCTGAAATTTAAAAAAAGAAATCTCTTTTGCTTTAGTATTTTTATGTTTTTATTTTTTGAGACAATTTTTTTAGTAGAATTTTGGATTCACCGTGTGTTTTTGTTTTTAACATTTTAAGTCTTTGATCTACCTAGAATTCATTTTAACTTAAGAAATGAAGTTGTGGTTTAAGTTCTTTTTTTCCCCAAATAGCTACCGGGTTGTCCCAACATTATTAATTACATAATCCAACTTTCCCCTCTTGTATGCAATGCAATTTTTATCCTATGCTAGATTCCCATGTGCATTTGGACTCACCAACCTGTGAATCCGCTCACATGTCAGTAAGCACACTCAGACCTGCTCTCTCACTCCACGTGTAGCGTTCTTTCCTGTATAACTTGCATTCTCAGAACGACACACAGTAAGTGCATGAAATCCCTTCTGAATTATTTCAGTTTCCTTAAATTTTCTCTCACTTTCTCCCTGCTGCCACTGGCTAACAATATTCAAACTCTTTTTATCTCTAAGAAAAATATAATTGTGACAGTTAATCTGTTTGGACATGAAAGGGACTGAAAATCAGATACTACATTCTTGAGTCAAACAGAGAATTTGGAGCCAACTCCCTGACTCTTACTCCTTTATAAGAGCCAGTAATTTTGGATAGTGTATGAGTCGGGTACAAGCGTAAGGCATGTGTACCATATGCATAATAGATAGCACTTTGTTAGGTAAACCAACTCCTCTCCCCAAACTATCCATATTGGTTGAAAAACAAATACATTTTATGTCCAAATCCTGCTGAGATGGGATTTGTTTACCACTAAATGTCCTTCCCAACTACATGTATTAAAGATGTGTTGCTGAAATTCTTGTAGGAGACTCAGAAGGGGGAAAGGAGCCAATGGAAGTCACACTAAACGGTGGGATGTGTCTGAGCACTCGGAGGCTGTGAAGACAGGCTGAATGGGATTGCGCTTCTTCAGAATGCTTCGGAATTGAGCTGCACCTTCTTTCCCTAAGTCTGGGCTCTCTGCTCCTTCTCCATATCCCTGTTCAGATCTGGAGCCCATGCTGCAGATAAGAACTCCTCTGTCCCTGGAGACCCTGACCCAACCTGAGCCAGGTGACGGTGCTGTGCCTTCACTGCGGTGCCCGAGGGCTGTGGACCGTGCTGGCTGCATCATTGGATATCTCCTGAGTGTCTAGAGACGAAGCTCAGAAAAGTCTTTCCTTGTCCAGCTTTCTGAAAACCAAGTAAGAGGTGGCGAAATCCTGGATATACCTACTAGTTACCTCTTAAAACTTTTTGCATGGTCCTCACTCTAAGAATTCAAGTTCTAGCACCCCAGGAACCCCAAATTGGTTAAATATAGTGTGCCTTAGCACTTGGGAAGTGCTCAATAAATACTCTCTTAGAATAATGCTGGAAGACCCTCATTCATGCTTTTTTTTTTTTTTTTTTTTTTTTGAGACGGAGTCTCAAGCTGTCCCCTTGGGTAGAGTGCCATGGCATCACGCTCACAGCAACCTCCAACTCCTGAGCTCAAGCGAGTCTCCTGCCTCAGCCTCCCAAGTAGCTGGGACTACAGGCGCCCGCCACAACGCCTGGCCATTTTTTGGTTACAGCCATCATTGTTGTTTGGCCGGTCCGGGCTGGGGATTCACTAGCCACTTGAGCCACAGGCGCCGAGCCATTCATGCTTTTTTTTTAACTGAAAAAGTTCTTTGGGAGTAGAGAGGAGGGGAAGCTCGCCCCACTTACTATGCAGGGGGAAGAAAATGCCTGGACTAGAAAAACAGTCAACAAGAAATGAGTGGGGGACACTACTGCAGTGGGTGCTCCCCAAGACTGTCGAAAACATAAAATCCCTCATCTCCCTGGGTGTCCGAGGAAGCAGGCCAGAAAGCCCGGTGACAGGCGAGAAGCTGCTGGCTCTCTCCAGGCCGAGGCCTGCTGCGCTCAGCCACACACACCAGAGGCTATTCCAGTCCTCTCCCTCACTCCCTTCCTGCCCTGCTTCCTTCCCCCACCCCTCCAACAATAGTCCCCTCTTGATTTCTGTTCTAAATGAGAACGGTGAGTCCCCAGTGCAAAGGAAACTTCCAACTGGGAAGAGTGAGGTGTGTGCGCTGGCATCTCCTCCTTGGCTGTGGGGCTGGAGCACGGGGTCCTCCCACTCTTCCCTGAGGGAGACACAGGGCAGACGGCAGGGTTTCTGGCCTGCGTTCTCAAGCACTCGAGGGAAGAGGCTGGCAGAGAACCTCAGATTCCTGGAAGAAAGACCTCTGGTGTGCTCTTTCTCTTGCACGTGTGCACTGTTGTTTTTAAATACTTTCAAGCTATTAAAGAAAAGTTAATTTTTTTGTACACAAACTACTCATCCCTGCTGTCCCCAGAGACTTCTTTACCCTGACCCAGGATCTTGGGTAATAGGCAGTACCACGGTCCCTTCTCCAGATTTGTTAGATGTGAGCCAAGGCCTAGAAATATGCTCCGGGTAACTCTGCTGATTGGTGCTCAGAACACACCTGAAGACTAATACCCTGGCCCTTTCCTCTCTGAGAGTGTCAGGATTTCATGGTGTGGAGTTAATTTGCTGGGAAGACCACGGAAGTCAGGCCACATGTTGCTGAGCGCTGAATAGAATTGAGACTTGTCTAATGATGCCACTGTCTAATAGGGAACTGCGTTGTCACCGGCTAAATCAAAGTTAACAAATGGCTTTGTAACTCCTTGGAATAGGGCCCTACAGTCTGGGATCAATCTGTGTGCAGCAGGTCAAAATCCAAGGCACCCGAACATGCAACTGAATCCCTCAGACAGCTTGTTAAAATCCGATTCTGACCAAGTAAGTCTGGGCCGGGGCCTGGGACTCTGCATTTCTAAGGAGCTTCAAGGTGAAGTCATGCTGCTGGTCCTTTAGGCACGTTAAATGGGCACTGCCCTAGAGGATGCTTAATTATTAGCTACAGATGACACTTCTTCCCCTTAATAAGAAACCTGAAAATAAGCAACATCCATTTAATGACCCTGAGCCAATCATTTACTTCAGTCAATCTGTTCAGCAAGGTGGTTGACTTTCTTCATCTCCCACATGAGAAGAATGAAGCACTTCTTCGAACGGGAGGGTTAAGTGAAATGATGGCCCCAAGCCCGGCAGTGACTCCTCCCTGCACGTGTCACTGCTGGTGGTAAATCATTCTCCCATTTAAAATTAGTGGCCACCCTAGAATGGGGTCCAAGGGAAGCCATACTATATCAAAGCAAAATGAGAGAATGGTCCAGAATTTCCTCCGTGGGCCCCTGGGACTTGACGCTGAAGAGATCAACCTTCTCAATGTGAACAGAGAGCAGCTTTTTCAGTTCCTGCTAGTAACAACAGACACCTTGGACCCCAACATAATCGGCATCATCCCAAATCCCAATTTGTTATTAGGCATTTATATTGACCACTTTAAATTTGCCAAATAAATGTAAAACTGCCTCCATCTGGTATTTGGCTGTCTCCCTCACTTTGAATTAAATAAAGAAAGGGTGCTGTGCTCAACAAGGCTATCACATTTCTCTCCCTGAATTCACCCCTTGGTGTTTTGTAAACTCAGCCTAAGTGGTGTTCCTTTAACTTGGATTTACGGCTGTTGCCTCTAACAAACCAGAGAGCACTGAGCATTTCCTGCAAGGTTAAATCCTGCCTCACAGATCTTTTCGTCAAGGAAAAACAAATGATCTCTCTCTCTCCAAGCACAATGTGCTAACCCATCATCTGCCCAGAAAATAAATGGCAAATATAATGCAACCAATAGTATTTTCTGTTTGTCTATCTTGTGAACGCTAATCTCCCATGAACGGGTGGGCGGGGAGTACTGACCAGCATGACAGCTTAACACGCCTGTACCAGCCCCAGGCACACAGCGGCAAAACAAGCTGCGTAACCTCAGTCAGCTCAGGTGAGGAATAAATCTGTCTGGCAATTTGGCATTATCTACCTGCCAAGACTGTTTGCCTAACTTCTTTAGTCATTAGCTACTTCATTTGGCCTTATATAAAGTTAGCATCTTTCACTCTGCAGCACACTTATTCATTAATTCATCTATTAGGAATTAATAGATGCAAATATTTCTTATGCATCTATCAGCTGCTATGTGGTAGTATAGTCTCTGGGCGTGTAGCGGTGAATGAACAAAATCCCTATCCTCATGGAGCCCACTTTCTGGTGAACTTACATTCTGCACACAGCCCCTAAGAAAGTGCTTCATCTAAATATCACTGCTTTATATAAATGTGTTTGGTATTGGAATAGTCAAAAAGACCAGCGTTATCGGGCTAGCTGTTTCCAAGAATACACACCAATGTATTTGTTGTCTTTACACTCCTTGGTGTGAACAGGTCAGACCAAGACCCGTTCCCAGAATATATGCTCATTATAAGATGCAAATAATATAGAGATGCACACATTAAAAATGCTGTTTATATGGAATTGCAATATATAGATCTATAATCAATCTTTCTATGATTTATATGTAGTTATATAGAACATTGATCATATCATCAGATTGCTAAGACATTCCTTATTCCATAATGCTAATAGCTTCTAGGACAATAATTGATACATTCCAAACTAACTTCTAGAGCGAACATCCAGTACTGAGTAGGAATTCCACTTAAAAGCCTGGCTCTGGGCTCGGCACCCGTAGCTCAGCAGCTAGGGCGCCAGTCATATATACTGGAGCTGGCAGGTTCGAATCCAGCCCGGGCCTGCCAAACGACGACAACCGCAACCAAAAAATAGCCAGGCATTGTGGCAGGCGCCTGGCGTCCCAGCTACTTGGAGGGTGAGGCAAGAGAATCGCTTAAATCCAAGAGTTTGAAGTTGCTGTGAGCTGTGATGCCACAGCACCCTGCCCAGGGCGACAGCTTGAGACTTTGTCTCAAAAAAAGAAAAGAAAAGAAAAAATAAATAAAAGCCTGGCTCTGAGGACATATATTTACAGTAGGCATCAGTGTCATCCTGAAGAAGGTGGAGAGGACACTGGCGATCCATTTCAGAGAAGGACGGGATGTCCACAGCAGGACTCTGCACTCATCCATGTAAACAAGCCCCCGCAGGTGAGCTCTGACTGACACTCTCACACAGAGACCACCTTGAAAATCACATCCCGTTGTTTCACAAACCAGAAAGGCCCAAACAAGTAAAGAAACCCTTCAAATCCTGCATCCAGGGAGTACAGAGGTTGCATCCACACGGAAGGCTTCTGACTCCCCATCTCGTCTTGTCTCTACCGCATACACCACACAAGAAGGCACCGATTTGCTCCCCTAAGGCTGAGTGTCCAAAAAAGCCTCTGTCGCCTGACAGCCTCTATGCTAACAAGCACACCTCCGCACCTCCGTGGTTCTAAAGACAAAAGGTTATTAGTGGTAGATTTGTGGTGGTTTGTTGCTTTCAGAAAGTGAAGGAATGTTTAACTAAGACCTAAATGAAATTATCACTATTACTTGACAAACTAATGGTCACATAAGTTTTAAAGTTTAGAGTAAGAGAAAAATAGCCTTTGGGTTGATCAGGTACCATACACACCCACCCCATGGTGATATAGTCTTCTGTGTATCTGTGTGAGGGGGAATGGCTCACCGCCAGAGCGTTTGAGGAGACAGAACTCCAAGTCTGCTCAGCCCTGGGTGTGGGGAGCATATGTCACTTCTAGTTCTTTTCTCTCTGCCTGAGTCATGGCACAGTCACCGTAGTCTCCAAAAGAAGTGTCTATAGCCCTCCACAGCCAAGGGAAAAGGTCACCAGTGACACAGAGCTGGAGAGCTGGGGGAAGTAGGTGAAAGGGAGAAATGTCTGCCATGCAATTAAGATCTGTTCACACACTCATTCAAATTGTAAACTTTTATCCCAGGCAAACATTCCCCTGCATAGAGCTCTAATATATACTGGCATTTGACAAAGCTAACTCTAGCATTTCTGCAGCAAAGATGACTATCAAGGCATTGGACTCCACTTTCTTTTATTTTGTAAGAATTCAGCTTTCAAATGTCTTCACTTACTATGTGCCTGACTCTAAAGCTTAGAGAAATAAGTTTAGTTCTAATCAATATTTGGTAAGCAAGAATAATGACACAAATTATACGAGCTGCATTCTATTCACTATATTAAAAAATATTGTACTCTCAAGTGTTAACACATGACTTTAAAAATGACAGCTGACATCAACTCACTCCTACTATTTGCCAAGAACTGTGTTAACTATTTTCTATCAATAGCCATATTTAATCCTCACAACAACTCTATTGTATTGATGCAATTTTACATTTGGGGACACCAAGACTTGGTTTACACACCTGAGCTAAGTAAGGCCGGTGATCAGCGACAAAGCTGGAATTGAAACCCCAATCTGCACGACAACACAGACTGTGCCATCTTCTCAGATCCCAGCACACAGACCTCCAGGACTCACATTCTAAAATTTTTTAAAATTAAATTTGTAATGTAGTTATGTGTATAGTTTCGGCAGAAGTTAATTAATGAAATCGTGTGTGTGTGTGTGTGTGTGTGTGTGTGTCAAATTCTGGATCATTCCAAACTGGAATTCCCCCAGTGATAACACAAAAGAGCCTCTGATGACCCCAAAGAAGAATCATCTACTGGAAGTTTCCACAAATGCCAGCTCACTCCTTGGAGTTGAGTAAAGCAACTTGTAGATTGAGCAGAAGCAACTTACACCAGGGGATGGCTTTTTTCTTCCAGTAGCTAAAGTCTCCCTCACCCCCGATATCTAACAAATATCTGATGGCAATGACTTAACTTGAATGGAAACTTTGAACATATGTTTTTGTTGTCTTTTAAAGAAAACTGCCTAGCCCCAGCTCCTTCACCCTGAGCCACAGTGAGGATCGTGCAGCAGTGGGGCTGTTTTCTGAGTCATGGGCCTTCCCGCATTCTACCTTCCTTGTCTTTAGTTCAAAGACTCTGCTATCATTTGTTTCTTGTCGCATTTGATGCTTTTATGCAATAACCAGAACTAGGGAGTATTCCTAGATGTTTTAATTGGGCACCAAATTAAACACGTTATCAAGAGAAATGAAACTGAAAGAAGCAAATCAAGATCACAGCCCTGAGTTCTCTTCTGGGGCCACGATCACTGATAAATTATGCAATAATGCCCGAGATGATCAGCCCCGGCTACCCTTTGACCTGAAGATCCATGAAGATGGGGTGGCAAGGGTAGATGATAGGGAAGCTATTATTATTTAGAATAATAAAGCTTTCAGCTGTTATTAGAATAATTTTGCATCCTCAAGCAGGCAAACGCTAATCACATCTCTCTTACATTTTATGGAGCTCCTAAGGAAAGTCTCTTGCAAAAAGGAGAAGAGAAAGGAGGTCTGACGAATGGAACCAAACCTGCCCAGCACTCCAGTAGCTCTGTAATATTTCCTTATCCATATTAAGATGATGGCTCAGTTGTGAACAAACATTAATTACTCGGTGGTGGCTAAAGCATAGTCTGGCCAAATCAATATAAAAATAATAAGTCCAGTTACTTTTATACTTGTCACATCCCAGTCATTTCAATCAGCAAATTTAATAGAAATGAATATTTTCTTCAAAATATGCATGGCCGTTGCCTTTCACAAATTATTCACGTTAGTAAACACACAGACAGCCTTTCAGAGCGCTCTTGCTGGCCTGTTTTTGACAATATAATCTTAGCTCCCTTCTGGCTTGCCATGATGAGGTCTTGGTAACATTATCTTTTCTGACAAAGTTAATGGCTTTAATAGACTTATAAAAATTAGTTGTGTGTGTGAATTTGCCTAACTTGCAATAGGACTCTATGTGGTGCTTGGAAAACCAGGCACAGGGCGAATTATTTTTCAATTGCATCTATAGCTTCCTTTCCCCTCCTAATGACACAAGCGATCAATCTTTATCTTCCCATTCTAGTCATACGTTGTTTTCCAAAAATAAAGCCATATGCCCCCAAATCTCTGCCTTCTTTGGTAGATGAGGTCTTTCATTGACAGCAAATAATAAATTTACACTCAACCCACCTGTGGAGCTTGAATACACATAAGCCTCCCACCACCACCACCACCCCCCCACCACACAGTATTATTTCAAAGTGACATTCCCTTTTTTCCAGTGATGCAGAATAATAGTCACAAATTAACAGTTCTTTTTTTGAGGAGATGCTCAATGGATAAAAAAAGAACAAGAGAAGGGCACCTCAATTCAGATAACATGTAACAAAACCTCCAGAGCAAACCAGTTCTGAACAGACACCCTGGTGAGCTTCCCAGGACACAGAGCTGAGGAAGAGTGAACTCTCCAGTGGAACACGCCACACACTCACTCCCCTGGCTCCTGGTTAACCTGGCTGTGTTATCTGTGCCAAAATTCAGGTTTAACACAGTATCCTCCTTAGCCCCAGGGCAATTCTATTTCCAGTTCTGGCAGCCTCAGCTCTGCAAAGCATCATTATTCTCTTTAAAAAAAAAAAAAGTATAAGCTTAAATTCTGGGCCATCCGTCAGTCATAGCCTTTGATTAAAGACTTCACCCAGCCAGGAATTTTCTGTTGAAGATGCCCACATCAGTATCCGTCCCAGGGACATTGAAATGGAAGCAGAAATGATTGCATGGGTAACTTACCAGCTCCTGAGGTCTGAATGGCTGAAGCAGCCCCAATCCTTTACCTGATCCCTGCTTTCTTTGTCTCTCTCCCTCTCTCTCTCCCTCTTTCTCTTGTGTACAGATTACAAGGAACTTAAAGAACTCGCAGGGACAGTGTTTCAAATGACTTAAGAAAGAGAACAGGAACAATACTTCGTTCTCTTTTTCTCAGATGAGTACCTTCGGGAAGAAGGAAGGAAGGGAGGGGAGAGGAGGAAGTCAACAACCCTTTGCTTTCCTGAAAAAAAATAAGGAAACAGAAGATAGACATCTCATTTTCTCTTAAACAAAATGTTGGAAGGGGCAAAAAAAAAAAAAAAAAAAAAAAAATCTTTGAAAAAAGGAATTCCTCAAATATGCTCTCTGCCCTGGGAGCTTTAAAGAGATGAAAACGCCTTAGTGGCCTGTCCTGTCCAAACAAATGGTGTTCCAGCAAGGCAGGCTCTCCTGAGCTTGCAGACTCTGGTATCTGGTTTGCAGAACTGACACAGCCAAAAGGGAACAAATCATGTCCTGTCGACTCTGAGCGAGGGAAAGTTTAGCCTGCTGTGCTAACCGAGGCAAACGCACAGCCTGTAATGCAGGGCACCGAGGCCGGGCAGGCAGGACTTCTGGCTTTTCTAGGCCCTTTGAAACACCAGCGTTGCTGCAATCTCTCCACTGGTGCTAGATCCTAGAGTTTTTCTGAGACTGAATAGTAGATTTATGCCCCAGTCACTGGGCTTTATGCAATGGACCAAAGCCAGCTCCCACCTGTATCGATGGACAAAAAAGGGAAAGAAAGAACTTACCATACTTCTCCCAGACATGCTCATCTCAGAACCCTGGCTTACATGGTCCTACCTGGACATTCCTAAGGCTTCTTGGATTTAATCACCTCTGGAAAACCGGAAGGAGACTTCTCATTTGTTTTCAAATTACTGTGAAGCAGCATAGGTCTTAGATAAATCCGCCGAGTTGTCAGAAAGGGAGGAGAACATGGGAGGCCAGGGGTGGGCACGGGCTTTGCTTTGGCTTCACTGCACTTAGGAATAAGGTTGGTTTAAAATTCTCTGGTTTGTGTTGCGCGTCTCCTGCCTGTTATTCATCTGGTTAAAACCATTTTTACTATGCATAGGATCCAGCAGTTACATGGACTTTTGCGGCAGAAAAACAAAAACAAAAAAACACAGCCTTGGGTTACTTCCTTACTTCACCCCACTGTGGAGAGACATACACCTCATTGCGGAAGCCGTGAAGGTGAGTTCTGGGAAAAAATGATTCTGCTTCAGTGTCCATGGAAGACTTTTATTGGATACTATGGTCTAGAAGATTAATTTCTTTATTACAATGGTTTTCTTTCCCCTTGTCTATCTAGATATCTATCCAGTTTTCTGAATGTGTGTGCAAGTATCAGGGGAACGTAATGACATCATGGCTCAGTAGGCCATCCTAAGGGCCCGGATAGAGTCCCCTCCTTTGCATCTGCCCTGGCACCAGCACTGGCACAGCCCAGGCACGGGGGTTCTGGCAGAGGTGACCCAGCCCCGCCACAGGGGGAACACCGATGTCTGCCTTTTGCCCAAAGTCACACACAAACACTCCTCCGTCTCCTGGTTCCAGCTCCACTGCCCTTTGCCCTCTGCTGGCCTTCCTCTGTCCCTGCCTCTGTGGAAACACAAACAAAATCCAAGAAAGCCAGGGAAGAGCAGGGAGGATGGAACAGGGATGGCACGGGGGTGGCGTCTGTCAAAGGGGTAGCAATGCCGGGCCCACCTCTGAGCCACTGCTGGCTGAGCAGGCGGCAGCAGAGACCCACAGTAGAGAGGAGGCATCACCCAGAGGGTGGGGGGAGTGGGCAGCAGGGAGCGGCAGGGAGGGCTCGGCAGGGAGGGCTCAGCAGGGATGAGGTCATGTGAAGGGACAAAGCAGCTCAGATGACAACTGAGTCCTCACAGGCAGGACAGCGGCTCTCATCACCCAAAGAAAGCCTCCCAGCAACATGCAGCCCTTTCCAGATTTCTCTTCCTCTTTGCAGCCTCAGGGCATGGCCAGGGCTGAGCCCCAGGAGTCCAGTCAGAGTCCAAAGGATTTCCCTTTTAAGTCTGCAGAATGCGGGGACTGTCACGTTGAAGCCGTCTTGTTTTCTCCAGGCCAGCTGACCCACCCACGGGCCGCCTGGACGAGGGACAAGTCCCATTTCAGTCTGCATGGCTTTGATGTCGTAGGACACATCCCGCTGACCTGACAACTTCAGCTCTGCCTCGTGCCAAGCTGCTCCATTCAGATACCTCCTTGTCACCCTGTCTGGGAGACTCACAGAAAGGGTATTCCCTGTTTCCCGGCACTGCTGATCCCATGAAAGTCGCCCTCGAACACGGGTGAAAACACCCACAGGGCATCAGAGCTGAAACTAAGTCCCTCCCACTAGCTTTGGCAGGAGCGGTTTCTAGCCAGGCCCCTCCAGCCTCAGCTCTCTCCTGGCTCACCTGGATCTGACGGAGAGTGGAGGGAACAGGTGTTTGTGCTGAGCCAACTAAGGAGACGTGTTTGCAGGAGAGGAACACAGCCTGCCTGTGACTCCTCAGGAGAGTCCCACATTGCATGGCATATTATAGAGATTGAGAACCCAAAATAAGTGGCTAAGGCAAAGATCTCAGTCCATGGCAATTTATTAACCAAAGTTTGAGAGCACTCCTAGAAACAGCACAAGCCATAGAAGCATCTGTGCCCTGTGCTCTCTGAAGAGGGATTTAGGAGCTCAGTATTGAAGGTGAGAGGGCATACAGAAAGAAAAAGGGAGAATGGGGTGGGCAGTGGGGCAAATGGTTGCATTTCTACATTCTTGTAAGACACTAGTTAGTGCCCCTAAAAAATCAATGTTTTATATTAGAGAAGGTGAAAAAGAGAGTTAAGGTAGAATCACTTCTGTAGATGTCCCTGGGCAGGCGGAAGAATGAGTGATCTTGTCTCATTTCTGTTCTGCTCCTGGGAAGATAAAGTCATAATCAACATTATTAGTGTGGAATTGAACAGCCTTTGGTTTTAGGAGCTGGACTTAGCCTACAGACCTAAAGTCATCATTTACATGTCCTTGTTTATGAAAGGCCAAGGACAGATTTGCTTCTGAATAATCTATGGGGCAGTCTTTGGAGATGCCCCGGGGCCTTTTACCTTTCCCTGGTGTCTGCCTGATAAATAGTGTTAGTAATAGCTATTCATTTGGACAGGGTGCTGCATGACTCAGCCTCCAGGCCTGACTTTCCTTTTGCATAAGGCGTTGAGGAGGTTGTCCTGAAATGTTTTTTTTTAAGCAGACAGGACTGTCCTAAATTGTTTATTAGGTTATGAATTTTACCAACATTACTTATATTAGCGGTAACGGTAGAGCGGGAGAGTATTGCGTCTTCTCCAAGCTGCACGGCGGGAACCACCAATAGTGTGGTGGAACTTAGGGCCCTTTCCAAGGCCGCGGCTCTTCCGGCCTGCAGATGTCAGCCCCCGCATCTCCCTGTGCTTGTGGACTGGTTTGGTGATCCACTGGGTGTCAGGATTTCTTCTGATAGCTTTATGGAATGGATCAATGAGGATAACCTAAAAAATTTGTATGTTGAATCTTCACCAACCCAATAAGAATTCAGGACTCTTAGAGCCCCACAGTGGCGTCCAGCTCGCTCCTCAGCAACAGACTGAAGGTTTCGAGCAAACTTTAGCTGGTTTACACCATGATGCACAGGCTTGCCATAGGTTGCACCCTTAGGAACTGGGCGTTTGCGGCCAGCACGGCGCACACGAATCCTGTATATGACATAACCTTGCTTAGCCTTGTACCCCAGTCTGCGCGCTTTATCTGGCCGGGTGGGGCGGGGAGCCCTATGCAGCGCAGAGAGCTGGCGGTACTGCCAGCAGCGGACCCTCAGAAGAAAGCGCATCACATCAGACTGCTGCTTCCTCCACAGCTCCTGGATGTACTTGTATGCACCCATCTTGGCTCACCTGATGGCTGCCGCCAGACGGAAAGAACGGGCCTCTCTCCCACAATCCCTTTTGGGCTCCTCCCCCACCTCAGCGAGCCTCTTTCCAGTCTGTCCTGAAATTTTTAGTCTCCTTTACATTTCTTCCCTGTTCTTAAACATCTTTCAGAGAAAGCATTGTACGAGACACGAGTTTTTGGCTGTATGACTCATCCAATCCCACATCATTAGGAAGGCTCATCCTTAGGAGACTATGTCCCACACAGAGAAGGGAAATTAAATCAGAGAAGTACCAATGACAAATTATAGGCAAATAATAATAGCCCCAAAATAATGAACAAGGGCAGAATCTAAAGACAGTACTACTACAGTTTCTTCTGAAATATTACTCTTTTTTCTCTCTCCATTTCCTAATTTTTACCAAAGATATATCATAATAGGACCAATTTCTCTGTAAAATAATTTTTCATCTTATCATACTTGGCTTGGTGAGTTACATAAAGTGCGGTAAGAATAATTGTTGACACGTAGGATCCTTTTAAATTACCTTTGCTGGAACTTTTTCACAAGGAATCTCAGATTAGACTTCTGAGGCTAGAAAGTCAGACTGTCTACAATATTTATATGAATTAGGAAAATTCCTTTTTTCTCAAGGTCTCAAAATAACTTGGGGCTTCTAGGCCTGTCAGAAAGTGACATTCTTTACTTATCTAGAGACCGGGAAATCTTGTAAAGGACAAAGTGGCAGGCCAGTCTTTCAAATGCACTTTTTATCAGCTCTATGCAGTCCACCTTAATTCCTCAAAGCAATCTGGGCAATGTGAAAATGTGCAGTTCCAGGCTAAACCTTGGTAAAATAACCAGTGTCTCTAATTATGTCCCGTTATAAACAAAATCAGATTCGTATTGAACTTATGGAAGATGACTATATTGTCATAAATAAAGAATACTCACTACTCTGAGATATCATCTAACTCCAGTAAGCCCACATCACAAAATCTCCAAACCACAGATGGTAGTGTGCACATGGAGAAAAGGGAACACTTCGACACTGCTGGTGGGATGCAAACTAATATGTTCCTTTTGGAAAGATGTTTGGAGAACACTTAGAGATCTAAAAATAGACCCGCCACTGGATCCTATAATTCCTCTACTAGGTATATATCCAGAAGACCAAAAATCACATTATAACAAAGATATATGTACCAGAATGTTTATTGCAGCCCAATTCATAAATACTAAGTCATGGAAGAAGCCCAAGTGCCCATCAACTCATGAATGGATCAATAAATTGTGGTATATCTACACCAAGGAATATTATGCAGCCTTAAAGAAAGATGGAGACTTTAACTCTTATATGTTTACATGGATGGAGCTGAAACATGTCTTCTTAGCAAAGTATCTCAAGAGTGGAAGAAAAAGTATCCAATGTACTCAGTCTTACTATGAAACCAATAAGAAAGCTATAACCCAATTATAGCCCAAGAAGAAGGAGAAAAGGGAGAGGTAGGGGAGGGGAGAGGGGAGGATGGGTGGAGGGAGAGTAATTGGTGGGACCACACCTATGGTGCATCTTACACGGGTACATGTGAAATTTACTAGGTGTAGAATGTAAATGTCTTAACACAATAACTAAGAAAATGTTGTGAAGGCTATGTTGACCAGTTTGATGAAAGCATTTCAAATTGTACATAAAACCAGCACATTGTACCCCATGATTGCATTAATGTACACAGCTATGATTTAATAAAATAATAATAATAATAATACTCACGAATAGTTTTCAAACTCCAGAGAAATCAAGTACAGAGAAAAACAAATGCTTCAAATTTTCTTCACAAAAATATATTTTGTTAGAAATCCTTCTATCAGCAGTTCTCAACCTGTGGGTCATGACCCACAGGAACTGTATTAAAAGGCTGCAGCATTAGGAAGGTTGAGAACCACTACGAGTCTAAATCAAGGCCCTAGATGGCAGAACGTGTCCCCTTAGCTTTCGCAGTGCACTTCATTACCAAGATATTATTCTAAGGGTTTAAATGGCACCCTGTCCCACTTAATGTGCAAAGAAACAAGAAGCTCCCTGCGGGTAGCCGGCCTTCTCCCACACTGTCCTTCTTGGCTAGCCATTACACACATGATGGTCAAGTTTTCTCTTGATACTAAGTAATTTCTGGGACCCCTCCAAAAGCCAAAGAGGTAATATAAGCAAAGTGTTACAATAAAAGTTCCAAGAGTCATGAAAGCAAGCCGAGTTTATACCTGAGGGAAATCTGACTCTTCAGACTCCATGGGAAAAACAGAAGACCCCACCAGGGGATGAGTGGTGCCTTTCTCTGAGTTTCTTAAGGGGTCTGAGTCATTCAGAAGTTCCCTCTAGATCCTTCCATGGGGTACTGAAGACAGCAAAGAGGAAGGCGGAGTAAAGGTAAGCGGGAGCAGACTCTAGCGGAGACAAACCGCTGATGCAATACGTCTGGCTTTTGAACTTTTTTGAAATCAAAGGTGCATTTTACAATCACCTTAACCAAGGTTGTGCCTTAACCAAGGAGACACCAGGTGTCTCCAAAGAGATGGAAAGCAGTTTTCACATGATCCACAAGTGCCACAAAAACTCTACCAAAAGGAAAAGCCTCCCTGCAGAGGAGGGTGCAGCCCCCATTTGTTCTGACTGTGTTCTCTAGGGTCGTAGCTTCTCAGCTGACGTCTGCACACGAAGGCCCGAAAGCCTCACCGCCTTTCACAGACGGAAGAAGACAGGAGATGAAGGGCTGTCTCAGGAAGGGAAAAGGCTCAAGGATGAGCGAGGAGCTCAGAAAGTGGAAATATATACATATGAAAACAAACCAGACCCACCCACCACTGACAGTCAACCCCAGGCCACTGGGGTGACAGCACAGAAGTGCCATGACGGGCCTCAAGGAAGGCTGGCCTTTGTTGTTTCTGCGGGGCAGTTGTTCCCACAGGTGCAGCATATAAAAGATGGTGTCTTTTAACGTCAGGAATCTGCTCTTCAATTTTGTCGAGAGGATTTGGAAGGCTAACTATGATGTTATCATGTGTCATTTTTCCAATTCACTCTTCCCATAAATACAAATAAGGCAAGTCTTTATAGTAAGACATC
Organism: Otolemur garnettii; assembly: GCF_000181295.1. Classification (NCBI taxonomy): domain Eukaryota; kingdom Metazoa; phylum Chordata; class Mammalia; order Primates; family Galagidae; genus Otolemur; species Otolemur garnettii. The sequence continues at coordinate 6,930,450 of NW_003852412.1, forward strand.
TCCAAAATTCATTTTTTTAAATTTAGGAGTCTGAGTTAAAGGATCCATCTTTTGGCTATTAACTTTAAACGGTGTATTTATTCCCAAGGGACCCAATCCAATAGCCTCTTCAGAGCAGAAGCAATGCTGAAGATTCCCCCTTAGCCCAGAAATAGGCTAAGGTAGCAAAAGACAACTCATCGACACAGTTAAAGACAAATAGTGTTGACCCACAAATTTGTGTCTGTTGGGGCACCACTCCCAGACTGGTTAATCTGTGACACTTGGTAGGCCCTCCTGGGATTAAAAATTCTTTAGCACTAACCAGGCAACGAGGCAATAAGACAGTGTTTTTCAACTTTTTTTTTATCTCACGGCACACTTGAACCTATAGTTAAACTTCACGGCACACCAAAAAAAAAAAAGAATATGCTTACTGTGCTTTGAACTTCTTCCAAAAATAATATAATTAATAGTCTTTAAAAATTTTTACAGGACACCTAAGTTCCTCTCATGGCACACCAGTGTTCCATGGCACACCTGTTGAAAATCTCTGCCGTAAGAGGGTAACCACTCTTTATTGATGGGATTTCTTATGCCAAACTCTCCTAAGAGCTTGACGTGTTCAGAACAAAAAAGCCTCAGGTTCCCAGCCATTTCCATGCTGGCCACCTGATATAACCCAAAATGATGTCCCCCAGATGGTGGAAACCGAGAGGGGGTGCTCCCATATGGCCACAGGACATAAAGTATGATGAGAGGGAGCTCTGTCGGGGCTTGTCTTTATGACAGAGCACGGAAAGAGCAAAGACAAGACCCTGGGAGGAGAAGGATCAAACTATATGAGTTCACGTCACAAAGTAGCAAAAGCATAAAAAGTACACAAGAGTCATTAAACGGCAAGACTAGCCACACGAATCCTGTGGCTCCTGTTAATCTCCTCCTAACCTGGCAGTGACAGTGCTCGTTACCATTTGCTCAGATTGTACAGAGAGAGAAGCCAGGAGCCCAACTGGTGAGAAATTCTCATCATTTTTGCTGGCGGAGCAGGTTTCTCAGTTCTCGTCACTTCCAGAAGAACTGAGTGGCTTTGCTGACCTTACTCACTGCCCCAAACTATAAAGAGCAAGGCTCTTGGCCTCCTAAACGTTGACAAAAGAAAATCGCTAACAAGAGACAGATTGATTAATAGGAGAAAAGGCACAACTATTTTATTTGAAATGCATACAAGGAAAACTCAGAACCCAACTCCCCAGTGAGGCACAGAAGTTCTTAAAAAATGGGAGCTTGGATTGTGGCAAACCAGGATTGTGGTGGCAAGACAGGTTCTGGGAGGGAAAAAAGAATCTTGGCTAGGGAAGGTGGAAGGTGGTCTAATTATGCAAATGCAGTGTATAAATAACGGTCCTCGGAGAGAAATAAACAAATGTGGCTCGGTGGCCATAGCACTGTGGTTATGGAGCCACATACACGGTGGGTTCAAACCTGGCTGGGCCAACTAAACGACTGCAAGAAAAAATAAGCTGTGTGTTGTGGCGGGTCCCTGTAGTCCCAGCTAGTTGGGAGGCTGAGGCAAGAGAATTGCTTAAGCCCAAGAGTTTAAGGTTGCTGTGAGCTGTGACGCCATGGCACTCTACCAAGGGCGACATAGTAAAACTCTGTCTCAAGAAAAAAGAAATAAACAAACAAACAAATCTTTCTTTTCAGATTCTCATTTAATTTTTTCCTAGATCAGATCAGGAAAGACCTGAGTATATTGATGGTTATTTTCTGCAGATATAAATTTTCCTCCACAAAAGACAACCTTTAACATGCACCAAAGAAATATATTTGAGGGTAAAATGTTTTTATGTTTTTTAAAGGGCTGGTGTCTCTGGAACTTGACTTTTTGCAGCTGTAGAGGTTTTAGTCAGTTTTAAAGGCCTTGTTTCCCATAATTTGGAGTTTCTACAGCTAGACAGACTGAAACCAAAAACAGAGAAAGCCATCACAATTTATATATTGAGATCTCTAAGTATAAGTAGAAGTGATAGCCAACTGAAAATAAACCTTAACCTCCAGCTATTAAATTCCAAAACAAAACCTTAAACCAGTTCCTTATCTGAAGAGGGATGGAGCTGAAGACTGCTCTCTGTCATCGCAGAAGCAGGAAGCTTGCTTTCCTTATCAGAAAAAATCAAAACTCCTGACAGTCCAAAATAAGTGACTGAGGCAGAGATCTTGATCCACCAAGGCTTATTAACCAAAGGTTGAGGATTTGCCTGGGAAAAGCACAAACCACAAAAAACGTCTGTGACCTGTACCTTCTAGAGAGGGAGCTGGGAGCCAAGCATTGAAGGGGAGAGGGCACACAGAAAGCAGAAGGAAGAACAGGGTGGGCAGTGAGGGAGATGGTTACATTCTTTTGAGACACAAGTTCAGGAAATCTACTAAAGGAACACAGGAAATTTCACCCCCAAATGTGACTCCCTAGTATAAAGAATATTTTGAATCGAAGGTCAAAGTCAAGGAACACTGGAAGAGGCTTTCTCTCTATCTGCATAAGCCAGAATGACTTGATCAGAAGATCGAAAGTGACTACTGTCTTCCCTTCCCGCTTCCAATCTCAATATATTGCAGGAATGAAGGTGAAGAATGTAAGCTGACCTGGCCCAAATAACTAAGTCATGAATACCTGTCTCCCAGGTTAATCCACAAGTCCATCTATTTCCTCCCATCCATTGGTCCTCCCTAGCAACACCCCTTCCCAACCCTTTTTCACCCCATACTCCTCCATTTCTCCCCTCCTCTCTGAAAGGTGTGTATAAAAATACCTGAACTCCACTGGAAAATTGGATAGTCACGCTGTGATTTCTCCCTGTGTGCATGGTGCAGAAATCCTTTCTCTTATTAATCTATCTTAATTGTGAGTTGATCTTTAAGTGAACTTTCTGGGAAAACAGCAAGCTTCCCCTCACCCCTATACTATAATTTATATATGATAAGGTGAATGTTTGAAGAGAAAAAAAAAAAAACAGTTAGGGAAGAATCAATTATGTAGATGTCCCTGGGCAGGTGAGAGAATGATTGATCTTGTCCCATCTCTGTTCCGCACCTGGGAAGATAAAGTTGTAATCAACGTTATTAGTGTGGAATTGAACAGCCAGGCTTTTAGCAGCTAGACTTAGCCTATCGGCCTAAAATCACAATTTGCATGTCCTTGTTTATGGGAGGCCAGCAAAGGATTTCCTTATGAACAATCTGTGGGGGCAGTCTTTGGAGATGCCTGAAGCCGTTACCTTCCTGGGGGTCTGGCTGATGCCTTAAGGTCAGTAACAGCTATTCATTTGGAAGGGGGTTTTGTAGGACCTGGCTTCTGGGTCTGGCTTTTCCTTTTGCATAGGAGTAGTTGGGGGTGGGGAATGGTCCTGATTTTTTATTTTCCTTTACAAGATCATTTGAGGAGTTGGATAGAAGGGCAAGGAGCAAAACCATGGTAAAGCCAAAGCAGTGACCTCCAAGGCTCAGAATCAGAAGCACAGAAATAAGAGCTCTACTGAAAATGGCTTCACAGCTCTGAAGCATCCTCACTGGTTTAGCTACAGCTTCCAGTGATACAGCACACTTTAGGGCTATCTGCTGACCCTAGGACTAACTTGACCGCAGATCATGGAGTGGGAGGATAGAGGGAGGGTTGAAATACAAGGGATCCATAAAATTTAAAACTATTTTAAATTGCACACAAACTTTATGAATGCCCAGTATATATTCCGAAAAGTACACCAAAAAAAGCACACAGGTCAGTAAACTTCACAAAATGCACTCATCTGAGTATCCAGCATCCAGAATAAGAAACGGGAGAGAAGACCCCTGAGGGCCCTTCTGTCATGACCTCCCCTCAGATACCCTGATTTTTGACACGGATGTGTGTTACTGGTTTGAATTTACATAACAGTGCATTGGTTTGCACTTTTCTGTTTGGGTGTTTTGCCTTGCTATTGCATTCGTGAGAGCCATCCCTATTGTCGAGTGTACCTGTGGCTCATCCATCCCCCAAGGCTGTATAGGGTAGGGTTTCATTCAGTGAGTATACCACAATTTATATGCTTGGACAAATTACATGTTTCTGGTTTGGGGGCATTGTGAATGGGCTGCTGGGACTCTTCCTGTCTCTGCCAGATGTCTTTTTGAAAGCCTGATGCAGGACTCATTTCTCTCTAGAAAGATTGTCCACTCCAGTGGGTCACAATCTTCCTGTTTTTTGTTTTGTTTTTTTTTTGAGGCAGAGTTTCACTATGTCACCCTCAGTAGAGTGGTGTGGCATCACAGCTCACAGCAACCTCAAACTCTTAGGCTTAAGAGATTCTCTTGCCTCAGCTTTCCAAGTAGCTGAGACTACAGGCGCCAGCCACAACACCCGGCTATTTTCTTGTTGTTTAGCTGGCCCGGGCCGGGTTCAAACCTGCCAGCCTGATGTATGTGGCCAGCGCCCTACCCACTGAGTTACAGGCGCCACCCAGATTCGCAATCTTTTTGTGTGATATCCTTTGGCACCCACTTCCTCTCATATGGGACGCTTAGCAAAGATACTTGTTTTAATTCAAATGCATTTGACGTGAGGACAAGGCAATGCCCTGGCAGATGCCGGCAGAGTTCCGGCAGGGTTTCAGGTGGGTTGGGGGCCGCCGTTCTCACTTCCTGCAGCAACCTGGAGCTGCCGGCTCTGGCTGCCCTGACTCACGCCCCAGCGGCGCTCCATCGCCTCTGCCATTCTGTGGAAAGTGTGTCCCTGCGCGCCCCTCTGGGCTTCTCACGACATGCTAAGTTCCATTACACTGAAGTGCAGGAGGGATGGCCAAGTTGCGGGCCTGAAACGGCTTTGAAACTTCCTTTGTTTCTTTGATTTATCGTCTTCATCTTGCCAAGCCCCACTATCCTCCCAGCCCCAACTCTCACAAACGTGAGAACGTGCATCTCTTTCTTCCCTTTTAGTTTTATTTTTAGCATGAAAAGATGGTATGAAGGACTTATATAAACAAGTTATTGAAGAAACTTATGCATCCAGTTTCCTCATTTGACAAGTGGGGATAATAACATACACTTCTTTTTGCACAGTATTAGGAGTGGATAAGAATAATAGGAATCGTCTTTTCATCCTGACCACGTGCCAGACACTGCTCTAAGCCTTTCACGTGTCATAACTTACATAGTCAACACAACTGCTCTGTGCAGTAGGCCTTCCCTCTTTCTACAGATGAGGAAACTGAGTCATGGAGACATTATACTAATACTTCCTAAGATCTTACAACTATTAAAGTTCCAAACCCACGGAAATCTGACTCACAGCCTTAATTTTTAACCACAAAGCTAACTTGGCTCGCACTTTACACTAACACCTCCTGTCACACAGTAAAATCCCAGTGAACTGTCCCTACCGTTGGAGAACGTGTTTTATAATATAAACGGCACAGAGCCTTGTTAAGCAACCACTTAATGAGCCTATATCTTATGGACCAGGAAGCCCCGTAGTAGATGTAGGTAATGTCTTCTGAATTTTATCGCCTGGTGGAGGAGAGACACAGTAAACAAATCAAACAAATCATACTTGAACATTCAAACAGCTCCAGGCAATCAGAGCTCTGAGGACAGAGTCTGGGAGTTAGGAGAGCGCATAGCCGAGCACCGAACAGGGACAAGGTGGGAAGGCTCTTCCTGAAAATAAGGCTGAGACCTGCAGAATGAGCACCAGCCAGGCAAAGGCAGTGAGGGCCAGCCTGGGCATCTGAGTTCAGGTTCTAACGTTGGTCCTAAGAACGGTGGTTCTTAAAGATTTTAATAACTTAGGGGTGGGAAAGATCAGATTTGCCTTTTGGAAAGACCACTTTAGTCACTGTGCAAAGGATGGATTATGGAGGGGCAAGAGTGGAAACAGGAGCAGTTGTTGAGTCTAGGCCAAATGTGATCATGCCAAGGACAGTCAGAAGACACAGAGGGACATGTTAATGCCTGAGGTGGTCACACGATGACACGGTTTGAGAGCTGTGTGCATATGGCATATGACAAGAGTCTGTTGGAGAATGAATAGAAGCAATACTTGCCTAAAAATAGCTGGCTTGCAAAAGATCCAGACTTCTGCATGGTGACATCTACTACCATGTCCCTATCTCCATCCCCAATTTCCAGACCTCTGAAGCTGCCTCCCAGCCCAACTTCCTAGCTTCTCGCCTTGCTGACATTGTCCCAAGAGTGTCCTCACGCCTTTATTTCTCCATACTCACCCAGCAGATGCTTCTCATTCCCCTAGCACACACTTGGAGGAAGCTAGTGGCATCCTCCCAGCTGGCCCAGGAGTGACAAGTTTCAGGGACGGAGTAGAACTCAGTGTTTGAGTACCAGGGTTGGGGAAAATGTACTCTAGAATTCCATGGAGAGCTCAACTGACATTTTCTAAGAACACTGTTATGCTTGATAGATTGGTAGTGTTATTACTGAGTCCAGCGCACTGTGGTTGTAAGGCTGAGTTTATCCTTTTGTACTCTCACAACACAGAACACGTGTGACATTTTTTCCCACACACCAAGCAGCAGACACCAGCTGGGTGTCCTTGAATTCAATTCAATTCCAACACCACCTCCCAGGAGAGAAGCAGCATCAGATCCTGCAGGGGGAGGGCCCCACAAGACTGTCCCCCACTTCAGGTGCCAATGGAAAGCTTCAGCTTATTTCGCTTATGCTTCAGCAGTAAGTTAGAGCTCGCACAACCCCCTTCCTGGGTCCAATTAGTTTGCTGCAACTCAGGAGAACACTTACGTTTTTTGGCTTTATATAAAGGCTATTGCAAAAAAAATACCAGTGAACAGATAAAGAGATGGACAGGGTGCAGTTAAGGGGCAGGGGTGCAGAGCTTCCATGCCCTCTCTGGGCATGTCATCCACAAGCTCTGGAGCCCAGTCTTTTTGGCTTTTATGAAAGCTTTAGTATATAAGTATGATTCATTAAATCATTGGCCAGTGGTGTTCAACTTAACCTTCCCTGGAGGTTGGAGGTGGGGCTGAAAGTCCCAATGCTCTAATCAGCCTTGGTCTTTCCTGTGACCACCCCCCCATTCCCCAAGCTACCCAGAGCAGCCAGCCACCAGTCATCTCATCACCATACCAAAATACACTTATCACTCTGGAGATTCCAAGGATTTTAGGAACTGTATGCCAGGAAACCAGGATGAAAACCAAATAGATATTTCGCAATGTTGCAACTGACTTATGAACTTAACCACTAAGAAACAGGCAGTTTCTACAAGGAAAATGCACTGATATTGAGATACACAGACATTGTGCTCCAAACATCTGGTATAAGCAAACAAGCAGTTTTGAGTTGGCTGTAGTTATATTAAAAAGTAATGCTGGGCTTATCATTAGGCCAGGGTGAGTGGTCATTCTCCTCCAGCGTTCACTTTGGTGGTTTAGTGAAGCCCATCTCTTCAGTCTCCCTCTGAGAGGTTATAAAGCCTTCTCTTTTTGCTTCAGAGATCCTCAGTGCTATGTGTCTGTGCCGGTGGCACACGAAGACAAGAGGTAGCTTTCTTTAGCTTTATACATTAAACTAGATATGATTAGAGCTCCCCCTCCTTGCTAAAGTTGGTGAACACTTCCACCTCAGTATTCTGCCTGGACCCACACCCTTCCTGAGGTTGTACCCAATCTGGGACTCACCATCCTAGGAAGATAGCACTCATCCTTGATCCACCCTGGGTGACTCATGGTCCTCTCAGAGGTGACTGGTCCTGATAGTGGCCCTACACCTTTCTGCCAAGTTCTGTCACACAAGCACCCATCAAATCTCCCAAGACTGATGGCCTCGTGCCCAGATCGCCACAGTCAGCTCTGCCATCTCTACAGCCCTAACAGGTGAGATCCAAGGTTGCTGCTACTCCAAGAAAACCAATGACCTGTTTCCCAGTCTTTTAGGATCTGACTCGCAGCAGGGGTCAGGCTTCTCCCTTCTTCAACCCCATTGCCATTTTTTCCTGCCTTGTTAGCTCTAAACCAGTATTTAAATTTATACTCAAATATTTAAATGAGCTAAGCAGGTAACACAAGTGTGTTAAACCAGTAACACAAGAGGGTTTGGTGAGAGGCATGGCAAGCAGAAGAGTTCATGTTCCATCTAAAGTGGTTTGTGACCAGGAGAGCACATAGGCCTAATGTGACCCATTCTTTTTTTCTCTTCCTCTTCGCCCCCCTGTTTTTTCTTTCTCTTTCTTCTCCTTTCACTCCTTCTCCTTCCTCTTTTTTTGAAACAGAGTATCACTCTGTCACCCTGGGTAAAGTGCAGTGGCATCATCATAGCTCACAGTAACCTTAAACTCCCGGGTTCAAGAGATCCTCCTGCCTCAGCCTCCCAAGTAACTGGGACTAAGGCACCCACCACCATGCCTGGCTAATTTTTCTGGTTTTTTGCAGAGTAAGTATCTCACTCTTGCTCAATTGGTCTCATATTTCTGGCCTCAAGGATCCTCCCACCTCAGCCTCATAAAATGCTAAAATTACAAGTATGAGCCATGGCACCCAGCCCAGATCTTATTTTTAAAAATAACACAGAAATCTGAATGTTGATGTGGCATCTCTTAATCTTAAAATTTTAGATCAACCACTTTAGATGGAACATGAACTCTTCTGCTTGCCATGCCTCTCACCAAACCCTCTTGTGTTACTTGTTTAACACACTTGTGTTACATGCTTAGCTCATTTAAATATTTAAAACAGCGTAGTTATAGAAGATACTAAGAAGTTATCAGTTGCATTGGTTGTGATAATGACTGGCAGCTTTCCTTTAAAAATATAGAGTTGAGACCAGGCACAGTGGCTCACGCCTATAATCCTAGCACTCTGGGAGGCTGAGGTGGGTGGATTGTTTGAGCTCAGGAGTTCAAGACAAGACCAGTCTATAAGAGGGAGACCTCATCTCTAAAAACAGCCAGGTGTTGTGGCGGGTGCCTGCAGTCCCAGCTACTAGGGAGGCTGAGGCAAGAGAATCACTTGAGCCCAAGAGTTTGAGGTTGCTGTGAGCTATGATGCCACAGCACTCTACCAAGAATGGCAAAGTAAGATTGTCTCAAAAAACAAAACAAAACTATACATATACACACACACAGACATACCCACATACAGTGAAGTATTAACAGATGAAATGATACTGTGCCTATGATTTGTTTTTAACTTCTCTAAGAAAAAATAAATTGTACATGTGGAAGGAATCTAGTTTGATGGTTTTAAAATACGTTCCCATATTCTTTGGTATTTCTGTCTTGGAGGGATGTTGCCTAATTCCCCATCCTTTCCCCTGCAGGCTGGGCTTGGTGGTTTGCTCCTGAGAAACAGAATGAAGAAGAAGTGACAGTAAGGACCTGAGGAGACACGGAGGCTCACTTTCTGGGGTTGCTTGCTCTGGGCGAAATTATCTGCCATGTCACGAGGATGCTCAAGTAACCTACGGAGGAGACCCATGAAGAGAAACTGAGGCCTCCTGCTAACAGCCCTTTGTGTGCACCATCTTGGCAATGGTTCTTCCAGCCCATTCAAGCCCTCAGATGACTGCAGCCCCTGCCACATTCTCACGGCAGCCTCGTCATAGATCCTGAACCAAACCACCGAGCTAAGCGGCTCCTGACTTCCTGATCCACAGAAACTATCAGATAATACATACATTTTTTTTAACCACTAAGTTTTGGCATAATTTGTTATGCAGCAAGAGATAGCAAATATGCTTAGCACTTGAGAGGCTGCTAGTTGACAATTTGGGGCTTTAATTTTTCTAGCCAAAAAGCCCAGGTGGGAATATTTACAGGTGGGTGGCTCTAAGAGTTTGAGTCTAAAACTAACCAAGTTTGTCAACTGCTCCACCCACCTTCACCCCACCACCAACTGGAGGAGTCAGTGGGTTAGCAGAAGGATTCACATATTTTTCCACCACACTATTATATGCGGGGTAACAAGGAGGCCAGTGTAACAGACTACAGGTTACAGTTCACCCTCTGTACCATCAACTTGTTTCTTTATTCCTTTCCACGTTTGTGAGTGGAGGTGATGTTGTCCAAGCAATTTTCTTTTTTCTTTTCTTTTTTTTTCTTGAAATAGACTCTTACTATGTCACCTTAAGTAGAGTGCCATGGTGTCATCATAGCTCACAGCAACCTCAAACTCCCGGGCTCCAGCAGTCCTCTTGCCTCAGCCTCCCAAGTAAATGGGTCTACAGGTGCCCACCACAACATGCAACTATTTTTTCCATTTTTGGTAGAGATAGGGGTCTTGCTCTTGATCAGGCTTGCTCAATCAATCCACCCACCTAGGCCTGCCAGAATGCTAGGATTACAGGCATGAGCCACTGCTCCTGGCCTGAGGGGTCTTTTCTTGGCAAATTTTAAATTGCGATGGGTTGGAGAATCCGCCATTAATTTGCTTGATGTACCTAATGTCAAAGGCTATACTGTTGCAAGTGCTCAGTGGATACCAGTTAATGCTCTGAAAGCCTATTTTCCTCAAAAGAAAAAAATATTAACAGAACTCCTTCACCAAAAAACAATCTTTCTTGGAAACTAATACAAGTAACAGAATTTATGTTTTACGAGAATTGGACTTTTCTGGTTTGCTGCTGTATTTCCTGTGTCTGGGAGTGAGCTGACACATGAACGGGGCTCCATTAGCATTTGCTGAGTAAAGGCATGAGGGAATAGATAGACCAAAGAAGAGAGATGCTGTTTTGAGGAGGAGGATACCCAGCATCTGCTGGGCATTCTCCTGGCCCCTCTCTCACTCTCTGAATGCCATCATCACTGGGGCACATTTGAAGCAGGCTGAGACTTCTTGAGAAACGCAAGAAGAGTGGGAAGAACCCCTTTCTACCAGACATGAGCAGATCTGGCTTCCACTCCCTGCTCCCCTCCCCTTCCAGACCACAGGCCCGGGCAGCAGGCCTTCGCCGTCCTGATTTCTTTGGTCCTGATTTCTTCTTCTGCAAAATGAGATGGAAGCTTCCAGCTTTAACACTGGAGGTTTCTTGAGTCTATCCAGGCTTCCCCTTCTTTTAACACTCCCCCTAAGAAGGCACGTCACCGTGTGAGGTACTTTGAAGCTGAAAAGCTGAAGGCCTCAGGGCGATGTGACCAGAAGCGCACAGTTTGGCAGATGACCTGATATGACTGATGTTCAAAGCGGCTGCCAATGAATAGAAGGCAGTCTGAACAAAGGAGCCGGCCAAAAATAATGAAAGAGGTGAAAAGAAAAAAAAAAAGAAAAGAAAAGAAAAGGAACACAGCAGGGCAGGTCTCTGGGGTCACTTCTGTTTCCTCTGGTCTAACGCCCCCCCCCTTCTCCTCCACCCAGTCCTCAAACAACCCCCTCCTGCCTCCTCCAAAAGAAAAGTTAAAAGCTTCCTTTTGGGAACAGAGCCATTTGCTCAGACTGCTGCTGTTTACCTTGGGTAGGACAGTTATTGGTAGTGAGCTCAAACACAGGAAAAGGCTTCTGATACAGGAAGAGCTGCAGACGGGCCTGGAGGACTCCGTGGTGCTGCTGAGTGGTGCCTTCCCCCACTGGTGCTCAGTCAGTCCCGGGATCTGACACCAGCCTCGGCCCCAACCCCAGGCAACCAGTCTTCAGCTATTTCTTGGACTTTTTCCTCCCCTAGGCTACATTGCCTCCGAAACACAAAGAGGGTATGGCATGGAGTGATGAGGAAGTAGGGGAGGGGAGACAAAAAGAGAAAAAGAGATGTGTTACCCCCCAAATTCAATAACCTATTATTTCCTGTCTACTACAGAAAATAGAGTTAGGACAAGCAGCAAACTTTGTGTTGACATTTGAAGGTTTTGTTATTTATTTGTTTTCATTCATTAAAATAATCCTTCATGAGCTAAGGAGGTCACTTCTGTGTCAAAACAGGTCCACCAGTCTGCCCAGGGAATTGATTTCCAGCGACCTCCAGCCCTCTGTGCCCTATTGATGAAAAGGGAGAGAAAGGCTGCCTCCTAACAACGTTTCAAAGCGCTTGCTTGTGAAACCTTCTCACCCTAGAAGGGTTAGACCAACTTCTGGGAGAATGAAGGGAAAGCATATTGAGGAAACAGATGCTGTTCAAAAAGCAAAATCTTCTGGGCCTTCCCCATTTCCCCCAAATTTCTTTCTTCCAATTCCATTTCAAAAATTCCCCGGGCTCCAAGGCACTGGACTTCCTGGTCAAGTCATTCTCAAGTTTACCATAAGGATTTCACTTCTCTGTTTCCTTGATTTGGGGGGTTATTTAGGTCAAACTCTTTCTGTCTTCCAGAAAGTGAGCACGCAACATCCCATCTCCTCCAGAAGATCTTCCTTAACTGGCAGGGAAACAAAACGATTCCAGTCTGCTCTCCTACCTCCCACCTCCGTGGCACCTGCCTGGCCGTGGACCTCAGTGAGCTCCTTACACACTGGATTTGTCTTTCTAGTGAAAAACAGCAATTTCTCCTCCACTGAAAATTTCCCAAATACTAAAAAAAATTTTAAAAAAAAGATGAAACTCTGAACGCAGTATTTTACTTGGTGTGTAATGAGGTTGTAATAAGAACCTTTGTGTTCTCTTAAAGTTTTTCTTCTTAACTTTGGTGTTTAGCAGTTTGATTCTGATATTGCTGGGTGCATATGCATCTGTGAGTTTGTGTGTGAGTATGTAAGTGTGTTTGGTTTTAAACCTATTCTGCTTGAAGTTTGCTCTCTTTCCTAAATCTAGCTCCAAATTTAAAAAATTTTCACCTAGTCTTGCTTTTTTGTTGTTGTTGTTGGTGGTGGTTATTTTTTTCGGTTTTGTTTTGGTTTTTTTTTTTTTTTTGCAGTTTTTGTCCAGGGCTAGGTTTTGAACCCGCCACCTCCTAAATATGGGACCAGTGCCCTACCCTTTTGAGCCACAGGTGCCACCTTCACCTATTCTTTTTTCAAAAATTTTTCTGCCCCATTTTCTCTCTTCTCCACTGACTCCAACTGCATATCTATTAGAAGTTTTGATATTGTTTATAGTTCCCAGACAATCTGCTCATTTTTTTCAATCTCCCCTCTCATTGTTTTTCATGTCAGATAATTTCTTTTTCTTGTTGGGGATTCATCGAGGGTACAAGAGTGTCATGTCAGGTAATTTCTATTAAACTGTTTTAAAGTTCACTGATTTTTTGCTCATCTCCATTTTACTGTTAAGTCCAACCAGTGATTTTTTTCCCCTTAGATATTGTAATTTTCAGTTTTCAGAAATAGTTTTTATTTTTTTAACTAAGCTTTCCATCTTCTCATTTATTAGGAATATGTTTTCCTTTATGTCCTTGAGCATAGTTAAAATAACCATTTAAAATCTAATCTGCTAATTAAATCACCTGTGTCATCTCCACACTGTTCTCAATTGACTGTCTTCTCTCTGGAGAATGGATTATATTTTTCTTTCTTCAAATGTTAAGTAATTCTGGAATGTATCCTGGCTACTGTCAATGACATACTGTAAAGACTCTATTCTGTTACACTATGCTGAAGACTGTTGTATTTTTTCTCCAGGCAAGCGGTTGTCTTGGCTGAATTCAAATTACAAACTCTGTATGCCCTGAGGAAGGCAGCCGCTCAAATCCAAATTCAGCTTTTTTAGCCTTAGCTAGGATGCTTGAGATCTGCCCCACACGTGTGAGATACAGGAATTTACAGGCAGCACTTGGGCTCTCTCTCTGTGATTCTCTTTTTTGTGGAATTTCTCTCTCACTTTCAAGAAGCTGTGGTTCCCTTGAACTTTAACATCTGGTTCTTTAAGCCAGGAAGACTGTGGGTTTCTAGCTAAGTTTTAGTCACCTCCATGTGGCTCCATCTGTAGCCTTCTTTTAGGATAAAAGTCATACAGACCATAAAACTTAACTCATGCTCTTTCCTTCTTCAAGCATAGCCTCTCCTCGGATATCTGCCTGATTTTCTTTGCCCTCCAAAGCCATCAGATAGTTTTTTATATTTTTCTCAAGTTGTAAATTATTATCTGCAGCACAGTCAGCTTGAGAGTTTATTGCTGTGATAGGAAGTATAACTCCTATTATTTTGCCTCTTAAACAAATAATTATTCAAATGTTTTCTAAGATGTTGTCAATTATGCTCTTTAGCAAATGATTTTTGTCTCAGTTTCCCATTCCACCCCCCAAAAGTTTGTGGTTTAAAACAATAACTTGGGTTATTTGCTTATGGTTCTATGGGTCAGTAATTTGGGCTGGGATCAACTGGGCAATTCTTCCGCAGGCCTCGTGTATTGTTGTTACACAAGTGGTTGCATTCATCCAGTGGCTTGACTAGAGCTCTGTGGTCTAAGATGTCCTCACTGGCAACTGGTGCAAGCAGTTGGCTTGGCCTCTCTTTCTGTGGGGGCTCTCATCCCCAAAGAGGCTATCCCAGGCTTCTGCACATAAGGATCTCACAGTCCCAAGAAGGTAAAATTGGAAGCTGCAAAGGACTCTTGAGCTTACGCTTGATACATCTATAGTATAATTTCCACACAATCTACTGGTCAAAGCAAGTCATAACGTTAGCCCAAGAGGATGTGTAATACGTAGATAAGAGGACTTGGCGCCTATAGCTCAGTGGCTAGGGCACAGGCCATGTACACTGGGGCTGATGAGTTAGAATCCAGCCCAGGCCTGCCAAACAACAATGACAACTACAACTAAAAAAATAGCCGGGCATTGTGGTGGGCACCTGTAGTCCCAGCTACTTGGGAGGCTGAAGCAAGAAAACCCCTTAAGCCCAAGAGTTTGAGGTTGCTGTGAGCTGTGACGCCACATCACTCTACCAAGGGTGAAAAAGTGAGACTCTGTCTCAAAAAAAAAAAAAAAGATAGATAGATAGATAGATAGATAGAAGAATAAAGAATAAAGCCAGGATATATAATGCATAATCTGTATGATGGAGAAAAGCAAAGGACAGGAGGAGATTAAGAAATACAAGAATGGTGGGATGTATGTGTGCAATTTTAAATAGGATATAGAAGGAAGGCCTCGTTAAGAAAGTGAGGGTTAAAAAAACACAAAAACCTGAAAGAGGCCAGGGAAGGGGGGGCAGTTCTTCTGCAGGCCTTGTGTATTGTTACACAAGTGTTTGCATTCATCTAGTGGCTTGACCATTCTGGGGGAAGAGTAAGTGTTCTTGGTGGGACGTATTATGTGTGTATGTTATATATGGATCGCTTGAGCTTCCATTGTTTTTGAATTGGTGGGGTCCATACTGAATACCAAAGGCCAGAAGTAGTCATGACTTAAAATTATCTAATAAACAACTTCATATCATACCAGAGTGGCTTCTTTAAGGCAACTGTATCAATATTATGTAACAATTTTGGTTCTGTAGGATATATTACATTCTTGGAATATATAAAATGCTTTATAGTAACTAACAAATTCATAATCAGAAATAGAAAATTATGAAAAATTTCCTTTTCTCTGAGGAATACATAAACTGAAACTTCTACTCCCAGTAATTGATTACCAGGAAATTTGGACCACTTTCCCACAAGGAAATCTATAGAGCTAGACGATCTATTAAAAAATAAAAGTATTTACAAGGTATTGAGGAATTACAAAACCAAAAGAGAACAAGACCAACATCTAAATCTGATTTTGCCCTAAGAGTATTTGCCAGTCCAAAAGAAACAGATGCAAACTTGAGTTTTACTTTTAGCAAATTCCCAGGGATGGGGGGAAAAAGCAAGACCTGCAGTGTGCCAGATGCAAGGATTCTAATAAACCACCCCTGATTTATTTTTATTATCCATTTATTTATTTTTCAATTATTATGGGTACATAATGATTGAATACCTTTATAGGGGATGTGTGATGTTTTAATACAAGTATATAATGTGCATTAATTAAATCAGGATAATTGGGGTATCCATCACCTCAACCATTTATCATTTCTTCATGCTAGGTACATTTTTTTTTTTTTTGCTTTTTTTAAAATTAGGTACATGATTTTAAAATATACCCTAACTTATTATTGATTATAATCACTTCCTTATACTATCAAATATTATAATTCTGTCTACTTTCCATTAACCATCTCCACTTTATCTTCTGCTCCCCGTTCTTCTTCCCAGCCTCTGGTAATTATCCTTCTACTCTGTGTCTCCATGGGATCAATTGTTTTTAATAATTAGTTCCCACATATGAGTAAGAATATGTGAGATTTGTCTTTCTTTGCTTGGCTTATTTCACGTCACATTGTTCTCCAGTTCCATCTATGTTCTTGCAGATGATAGGATTTCATTCTTTTCGTGACTGTATGGCATTCCATTGTGTGTATTTGCCCCAGTTTTTGTTCATCCGTTCATCCATTGATGGACATTTAGGTTGATTCTGTATGTTCCCTACTGTGAATAGTGCTGCAGTAAACATGAGAGTGCAGATGTCTTTTTAGTATACTGAATTTCCATCTTTTGGATATGTGCACAGCAGAGGGACTGCTGAGTCATATGGTAGTTCTAATTTTAATTTTTTGAGGAACCTCCATACTGTTCTCCATAGTGGTTGCACTAATTTACATTCCCACTAACAGCGTGTGAGGGTTCCCCTTTCTCCACACCCTCACCAGCGTTCCTTACTGCCTGTCCTTTTCATAAAAGCAGTTTTAACCGGGGTGAGATGATCTTTCCCTGTAGTTTTGATTTGCATTTCTCTGATAACTAGTGATGTTGAACGTTTTTTCATATACCTGTAGGCCATTTATATGTACCTTTTGGAGAAATGTCTATTCAGATCTTTTGCCCATTTTTCAACTTAAATCATTTGATTTTTTCCTATTGAGATGTTGGAGCACCTTATATATTTTTAGTTATTAAACCCTTGTCAAATGGGTAGTTTGAAAATATTTTCTCACATCCTGTGGGTTATCTCTTCACTTCACTGATTGTTTCCTTTGCTATGCAGAAGATTTTTAGCTTGATGTAATCTTATTTGTCCAATATTGGGGAGTATTGCTTAAGAAGTCCTGGCCCAGACCAATGCCCTAAAGTGTTTCCCTAATGTTTTGTTTTAGTAGTTACATGTCTTACATTTAAGTCTTAATCTATTTTTATTTTATTCTTGTATATAAAGAGAGATAAAGATCAGCCAGGCACGGTGGTTCATGCCTGTAATCCTAGCACTCCTGAGGCCAAGACGAGTGGATTGCTTGAACTGTGAGTTCAGGACCATCCTGGAAGAGTGAAACTATGTCTCTACAAAAAAAAAAAAAAAATGGAAAAACTAGCCAGGAATTGTGGTGAGTGCCTATAGTACTAACTACTTGGGAGGGTGATGTAAGAGGATTGCTTAAACCCAAGAGTTTGAAGTTGCTGTGAGCTATGATGATGCCATGGCACTCTACTCAGGGTAACAGAGTGAGACTCTGTCTCAAAAAAATAAAAGGAGAGAGAGAGAGATAAAAGTCTAATTTTATTCTTCTGCATGTAGATACCAAGTTTTACCAGCACTATTTATTAAAGAGAATTTCCTAGTACCATTTATTGAAGAGACTGTCCTTTCCCCCACTGTATGTTCTTGGCACCTTTGTGGAAGATAAGTTCATTATAGATGTGTAGATTTATTTCATGGTTCTCTGTTCTGTTTCATTGGTCTATACGTTTTTATGCCAGAATCATGCTGTTTTGGTTATTATAGCTCTGTAGTATAATTTGAAGTCAGATATGGTGAACCCTCCAGTTTTGTTTTTTTGCTCAGAATAGCTTTGGCCTTTCTGGGTCTGTTGTGGTTCTATATAAATTTTAGGATTATTTTTTCTATTTCTGTGAAGAATTTCATTAGTATTTCAATAGAAATTGTGTTTAATCTATTGATTGCTTTGGATAGTATGGATAATTCAACAATGATTCTTTCAATCCATGAGCATGGAATATCTTTCCAGTTTCTTATGTCCTTTTCATTTCTTTCATCAGTATTTTACATTTTTCACTATAGATCTCTTTCATTTCTTTGGTTAAGTTTATTTCTATATATTTTATTTTATTTGTAGCTATTGTAAATGGAATTACTTTCTTGGTTTCTTTTTCAGACTATTTCATGTTGATATGTAGAAATGCTACTAATATTTTTTTCTTTTGTAGACGGAGTGTCACTCTGTCACCCTGGGTAGAGTGCTGTGGCCTCATCATAGCTCACAATAACCTCAAACTCTTGGGCTCAAGCAGTCTTTATGCCTCAGCTTCTCAAGTAGCTGAGACTATAGGTGCCCACCACAACCCCCAGCTAATTTTTGTAATTTTAGTAGAGATGGGGTCTGGCTCTTGCACAGGCTGGTCTCAAACTCCTGAGTTCAAGCAATTCACCGGCATTGGCCTCCCAGTGTGCTAGGATTACAAGGGTGAGCCACTGTGCCTGGCCAATGCTACTGATTTTTGTATATTTATTTTGCATGCTGAAACTTTACTGAATTTGTTTATCAGTTTTAATCATCCCCACTTTAAAGTGGGATCCCAAAGAGTTGCAGCTTCAGGTGAGGTAAATCATCTAATCCCTGCAAAGAATTTTAATTTGGCTTTTTGTTATCTCTGTGGTTCAGGAAACTGCAAGCCTGTAACTTAGTTTAAGATAGACTCAGATCGGTAGCACTTCAGATATCTGGCATAGGCAAAAGAAACTCCTCTTTGGAAGAAGTATGCTAGGCCTTAGTTTATTCTCACGAATAACTTTTCTTTTCTTTTTAAAATTTATTTATTAATTTATTCATTTTGCAGTTTTTGGCTGGGGCTGGGTTTGAACCCACTACCTCTGGCATATGGGGCCGGCGCCCTACTCCTTTGAGCCACAGGCATCGCCCTCACAAATAACTTTTAAAACACAACAATGTCAAACACACTGTCAAAAGAGGCCAGTCATACATTGGGGGAAAAAAAAACCCACTTTAAGAAGAACCAGCAGAAACAATAGACAACACAAATAGATCCATAAGCCCTGGAAATAATGATTTTGGGGATTGTTAGTTACACAGTATAAAACAACCCTGCTATATTTGAAGGAGAAAGAAAAAGAATAAGCCAAAGGCAATGTTTTAGGATGTAATAGCTACAAATACTCAGAATTAATGAAAGACCTAAATCCACATATTTAAAAAGTCTAATATCCTGCACAGTATAAATTTTTTAAAAAGTACTCCCGGATGCATTGTAATGAAACCATAGGAAACCAAAGAAACTGAACTATGTATATTAAAGCAGCCACAGGGATAAGTATATATCACCTTGAAACAAAGTTAAATTGACAACTGACTTTAAAAAATCAATTATGAAATTCAGAAGACAGTAAAATAATATTGTCGTCCTTCTGAAAGAATGCGATTAGCCATTTAAATTTCTATTCCCAGCAATTACACACACACACACACACACACACACACATATACATATGCACACATACTTATATATATAATAAAGATAAATAAAGGCTTTTTTAAATGAGAGAGTTTGGGAAATTTTCAAAGATGTATTTAAGGGACAAGTAAAGTGATCCAGATGGAAAGTCTGAGATACAGGGTGAAATAAAGGCCAAGGAAAAAAACAATGAAAGTATATACAGAATTAAAAATTATATGGCATTTTAAATTGTGACAATAGTAAATTAGTTGGGATGTAGGTAAATGGAGCTAAAGTGTTCTAATGTTGCTCAATTGTACAGGCCAATGATAAAAGTCAGTATTTATATTATGTTTGGGTAAGTTAACAATGCCAAGTTTAAAATAAAATATCATGATAAATAGCAAATAAAAGTTAGTCTTAGGTCAGCCATTAAAAGAATAGATAACAGGTGGTGCCTGTGGCTAAAAGGAGTAGGGCACTGGCCCCATATGCCAGAGGTGGTGGGTTCAAACCCAGCCCTGGCCCAAAACTACAAAAAAAAAAAAAAAAGATAACGAGTGTAAATCTTCCAAAGTAGTAAAGGTGAAAAGTAATGATAAAAAAAAAAAAAAATCTTAGTCAACCTAAAGAGGTCTGGAAAAAGAGAAAAATAATCACAAAAGAGGTAAAATATATAAAAATCATGAAATAAGATGATAGATTAAAACCAAAATGTTATTATCAATTACATTAAATGTAAATGGGCTAACCTTACTATTCCTGATACATACTTCCTAATGTCTGCACATTAAAGAGCTGTGGGGAGTATCAGGGAATGCTCTGGGCTGAGGATAGGAGGCCGGAATTCCAGTCATGGTTTGGTCATCAGCCAAAATGGAATTTTGAGCAGTTCTGTGGACTTCACATAGGTGGATCATAAATGAGCTTTCCTGAGTTCTTTCAGATTTAGAGACTGCTCTCATGACCTCTTTTCTTACGTCTCAGGTCTTTTTTTTTTTTTAAACATACTTTGTTGTTGTTGTTACAGTTTGGCTGGGGCCAAGTTCGAGCCTGCCACCATCGGTATATGGGGCCAGCACCCTACTCACTGAGCCACAGGCACTGCCCAGGGTCCCAGTTGCTGCTAAGAGTTTGTCACATTCCTAGAAGGAAGGGATGCGCTCTGCTGAGATAAAACTGAATTCTCTTAAGCCTCAGATTGCTTGGTGGGCAAGATCTCTAAGGTAGTATATGAAAATAATATACACTAACTGTGACAAAAATGGGGCCCACAGTAGCATAAATACTTCCTTTTAAATGACTGTTCATATAGATGCCAGAATCATCAATATTGATTTATTTGGATTAGCAAGCAAAAAATCCAACTCACTGGTTTCTGAAGAGGAGTATGCAGAACTTTTAAAGTTATTTATATTCATCCTCCTCATAAGATTGAGTTTGATTAACATTTAATATAACTGATGCCACTGGGACCTTCACTGGGTCCATACGTGACCCCCCACATGGGTCACAAATAGAACTTGAGTTATCCTGAGGGGACAATGGAAATTCTACATCGTGAAGTTGGTGACCATTACATGATCACTCCTCCACTGGGTTTCAGGGTATTGTGACATAATGCTATGTTGGCAACTAATAATTTTTAAAAATATTCCTGCCCCCCCAACATTATAAATTACATTGAATTATAAATTGCATAGATTTAAAAATTAAATAGAATCATAGCACAATTAACAATGGCATAAGTTCAAAGGATAAGAAAATGGCAGAGCTGACATTGTTCGTAGTCCTTCAGTCACATTATGAAGTGAAAAAAAAAAAAAAACGTCAGATCTATAAAATATCCTGCAAAGAGGCCAAGACTACCGGACCCTATCAAGAAGTTTATCTGAAGTATAGATTTATCCTATAGCATTAATGAAAACCTCAACTAACATCAGCCCACTATAGAGGAGAGCCATTATAAATAGCAGGAAAAGTATGCTTCATTACAATTTTCCACTCTTTAAAAAGTTCTTTTGTGTGTTTTATAATGAACTGAAATGATTGATAGCTGGTGTGTAGAAGTAGTAAACAATGAAGCAGACAGGCAGACAGACATTCTGGAGATGTGTGCTCAAACTGACAGAGGAGCCACCAAAAGAAATCTGGAGACCCCAGGCCTACTTTCAAAAGCAGAGCTCTGGGGTGGACCTGCAGAAGGCCATGAACTGTAGGGCCACTGGGGAGCTGAGCGGCCTCACGTCCTTGGGCAGGAGGGCTGGATACGGTGATATAGCAACTGTGAAGTTAGACAGAGATGCTTGGCCCAGTGTGCGCTCTGTCACTAGGACCTCGGGCAGAGGATGTACCCTTTCTGTGTGTTTTCAAAATATTAACAGAGTACAAATGTTTTTGGTTGCATAGATCACTCGTGTAATGCTTAAGTCACAGCTGTAAGTGTGCCTGTCACCCAAGTTGTGTTCACTGAACCTGTTAGTTGGGGTTTTGCCCCCTCTACCTGCCTCCCCCCTGCTTGATTCCCACTGAGTTTTACTTCCGTCTTTGCACATGTGTGCTCATGGGTTGGTTCCAATTTAATAGCGAGTACATGTGGTGTTTGTTTCCATTCTTGGGATAATCATCTCTAGTTCCATTCAAATTGTTGCAAAAGGCATTCATTTATCCTTTTTGTGGCTGAGTAGTACTCTGTGGTCTATGTATACTACATTGTGTCAATCAACTCATCAGTTGATGGACACTTGAGTTGATTCTACATCTTTGCAACTGTGAATTGTGCTGCAGCAAATATTCAAGTGCAGGTGTCTTTCAAGGCTATAGTAACCAAAACAGAATGGTATTAATACAAAAACAGAAACATAGACCAATGGAACAGAACAGAGAATCCACATATATTAATAAAACCATCCACATACAGTCCATTGATCTTTGACAAAGCAAAACAACAATATACACTGGGGAAAGAAAGCCTTATTCAGTAAATGGTGCTGGGAAAATTGGATAGCCAAACGCAGAAGAATGAAAAAGGATCCATATCTCTCACGACTCCCAAAAGTTAAATCAAAATGGATAAAAGACTTTTAAATGTAAGGCATGAAATCACCAGAATTCTAGGGAAAAACTCTTCTAAATACTGGTCGAGGCAAAGAATTTATGACTAAGACCCCAATGGCAATTATAGCAACAACAAAAATAAATAAATGGGACTTGATTCAATTAAAAGGCTTCTGCATGGCTGAGGAAATAATCAACAGAGCAAATAGACAACCTACCGGATGGCAGAAAATATTTGCAAGCTACACGTCCAGTAAGGGCTCATAATCAGAATTTACAGAGAACTCAAGAAAATCAGCAAGAAAAAAAAACCCATAAAAAGTGGGCAAAAGACATGAACAGAAGCTTTCCAAAAGAAGATAGACAAATGACTAATAAAAATACGAAAAAATGCTCAATGTACAACCGCTATGGAAATAGTATGAAAAGTAGACCTACCATTTGATCCAGTAATCACACTGCTGGGTATCTACCCTTTCTAGGTTTCTGAAAATACAGTGCTTAGAACCTTGCACAGGAATTGATGCACTTGCTAAAAATCCAGATTCCTATGCAGCTGTCTGATTTTCTGTACCCTCCCCTTGGGCCAGAAAATGACACGTTTAGCATTATGGAGCATCTCCTCTGTTTCAGGAACTTTCTCATATTGTTATTTTGTTTGATATGCACAACAACCTTGTGTAACACTATCCCCATTTTATAGATTAAGACAACGAGCCTGGCGGGCAGACGGGTAACTGGCAATGATTCCTGCCACCTGGTGTTCACACCCTGTATAGTCCCCTCCCTGTGTGTGTGGACGGGCCTGTGACTTGCTTCTAACCAACGGAAGATGGCAAAGGCAATGAGCTACAACTTCTTTGAGTAGGCAGTGAGCTATCACCTCATGATCACATTGTAATCACATTGTAAAATTGATTTTAGCAGGTTGGAGCAAGACTGTCCTGTGGGCCTTGAAGAAACAAGCTGCTATCATGTCACCATTGAGGGCCACAGGACACAGAATCATGGAGAATCTTTGAACTGTCCAGGCTTGGTCCTATATTTTCAAGGGACTGAACTCTGCCAACACCCACCAGGGCTAAGAAGAGGACCCTGAGCTCCAGGAAGGAGTGATTCCTGGCCAGTTCCTTGTTTGCAATCTTGAGAGACCCTGAGCCTAAGATCCAGCTAAGCAGGATCTAGATTCCTGACCCACAGAAACAGTGCGATAATAAACGGGTGTTGTTTTAAGCTGCTAAATTTAAAAAAATTGTTACACAGCAAGTAAATGAACACAGAAAGTGATTCCTAAATATCATTGTGGATCAGAATCATCTTGTTTAAAGATGGATGTTCTTCACCCCAGATTTATCCGTAATAAACCTGATATTTTTCTTTTCATTCTCCATCTTTTGTGGCTGCTTCTCTAGTGGCTCCAAACTCAGCGGCTGGCGTGGGGGGAATGATCAGTTATCACCTCTCACCCCCACCTCCACCCCAGTGTATTGTGGTTCTGTGTGTTGTGCTCGGCAGGGCACCTTCCCACCCATTATTCATTCGAGCCTCCAAATAATTTCATAAAGTCAGGACAACCATTTTAATTGTTTAAGTTTAGAACCCTCTGTCTAAATGTAGATTTTATTTGTATTTGTTTTTATTCTTCTCAGCACTCAGGACAGTATTTCAATCTGAGAATTTACATTCTTTTTCAATTAAATTTTTTTTCAGCTATTATATTTTCGATTTTTTTTTTTTTTCTGCCCAATGCTCATTACTCATTCCTTCTGGAACTCCCACTGGGTGTGTGAATCGATCTCCGCCATCTGCTTTTCTTTCCTTTTAACTCCTTTGTGCTTCTGGCTCCTCTTCCTGGGCCGTGTTCTGCGTGACTCCACAGCTCTGTCTTCCTGTTCCTTAATTCCGTCCTCAGGTCTGCCCAGTCTCCTGGTTAGCCCAAGTGTTAAGGTTTGGTTTTGTTTTTATTTTTCTTAAATCGATGAATAAGATTTAATTTCCAGCATTTCCAAAAAGCTTATTGTCGTGTCCTCTTGTCCTTGTTATATAACCTCCCAGTTAGTATTGAGAGAGTGCTATTCCTCCTTCATCTCTAAGGATTCTCAGCATATTAAGGTTAAAGTTATTTGAAGATTTGCGTGCCATCCCAATTTCCTTGGGATTGAATTTTCATTTGTTGAGTCTCATCATGGATTCATGTGGTGATAGATTCCTTTGTGTGATTTGCGGAGTTTGAGATTTCATCTCGTGTGAAGCTTTTTGTGAATGCCAGCTCCTTCCCATGGCTACCGCAGGCTGGCCTTTAAACATTAAAGTTCCAGAATAATCCTACCTTACAGTTTCAGAGCGTTCAGCTCAAGCAGGTAGTGTATTACACCTGAGCCTGGTGCAGGCCTGGTTGCCTTTATTGTATGGGTGGCTGTCTGGGCAAGTAGAACATTTCTGGCCACACCTGAGTTAATAAAGCAGTTATTTCAGTCCCAGTTCCCTGGTTGGAGATGCCGTTCCAGCCTCCTGCTTAACCCAAAGAACTTGGTTGCCCATGGTACAGAGTTCTCTTGGCTCTCATTTCCAAAGGGCCTTTGACGGAACCTACTTCCCACATGCCCCATGACTTCTTATGAACGCTTGCTATTTTTTATTTTTAAAAGAGATTTTTCCCTTTTTCTGATATGTTTATATTCCATTTATATCACCATTCCTGTGTGTTTGTATTAGAATAGGGAGAAGAATCCACGTGATTACTTGAGTCTTTGGACATTCCTTATAAAGGTTAACCAGCCCAGAAAGGTCAGCTAAGCCTCACAGGCGCCGTAGCACGTCAGTAGTGAACACGTTATAAAGCCCAGTCCCTTCACTGCTGCCTTTGGATACAGTGCTCTCTCTATTGTGCCACACTGAGCTGGGGATTTTAATTGCTTTGTGCTTTGTTTGTCTATTTCTATAAAATTATACGTAATCTTCAGTAGCCTAGGAATACAAATATGATAACATTTTGTGTAACAAAATCAATCAGCCTGGTCATGATAGTGAAATGCGAGTAGCCCTTGTGAAGCCTGCGCCCTCTCCCTAAATTGTCCACGAACATGAGGAGTATGCTCGTTTCTCCTATTATGGACCCAATTCTTTCTGCCCAACAGATGCTCACTCCAGATTATTCAGAGCCATTCTGCATCTGATTACTTTGCCAGCAAGTGACCCAGCAAGGGCTAGGTGACCCAATTCTGGCCAATTAGACATGAGAGCGAGTGTGTGTGCATGTGTGTGTATGCGGGTGGTGGGGGGCCTTTTGGAAGGATGTCTTCACTCCTAATAAGAGAGACAAGGAAAGGCAACTTGCCTTTTGTCTCCTCTGGATGATGAAAATATCTGAATGTGATTCTTGGGACTTCTGTAGAGATATAGATTGACCTTGAATGAGCCAGGTGAGAGCAGAGTGGGAGAGTGAGAAGCACCAGGTATGGTGAAGCTGTCCAGCCACTGTGTTAATGATACTGGTGCATCCTGGCCTCACTGCAGCTCTGTAAGATAATACATTTCTTTATTATTTACACCTCCTTGAGTTGTTATTCCTTGAACACTGAAGCATCCAAATGAGACTGGCAGTGACAATCTAGACCCGCACTGTCCAATAGAAGTACAATAAGAGCCACAAATACAGGCTATGTGTGTGATCTTAAATTTTGTAGTTAACCACATGAAAACAAACTTATTTTAATAATATATTTTTTTTAGCCCAGTGTATGAAAAATATTGTCCTTTTGATATGTAGTCAACATAAAAATCATTGAGATATTCTCCAATTCTTTTATAAGAAAGGATTAAGTCCTCAAAACCTAATGTGCTTTTGATAATTGGGGCAAGCCTCCAGACTAACCACATTTCAAGTGTTTGGAAGCTACGTGTGGCCAGTGACTGTCCATCTAGACTGAGCCCCAGCAGGTTGCATGTGGCAGTGTGGTGGCAGCTCCCTCTCTCTGCTGTTTCAGAGTTGGAAATGGACTGGGTAAGGCCCCCTGCTGGGGTTCCCAAGGTAAGCATTTTGGCTCTTAGCTAGGCTCAGCCACACCTAGAGCTGAGACAACTCTCCTCATAGGAACACCTGAGCCCAGGGGGTGAGTCTAGTCAGGAGCAGACCCCCAGAGGACCTCCAGGCCATGTCCTGCTAGTATACTTCAGTCAGGACTATACCTAATGTCAAAAGAGAAGAGATACTATCTATTCCCAGAAGACTTCTTTACCTTCCTTCCTATAAAATTTCTAACTCCTGATGGACCAATTCTGCATGACAAGCGGCACTGGGACATGAAGTCAACTGTTTCTTTTTAGGCTGTAAATACCATCCATCCTACCTTCCAGGGTAGTAAATGGCTATGTTTAGATAATGAAGAGGGGACACTTAAGTCCCAAGCAGGCAAAGAAGTCAGTAGCAATTTTTAAAAGGAAGCTTATCTGCTCTAGCTCAGATTTCATCCAACCAGCTAACAAAATCAAACCAAATTTTTTTTCTTTGAGTTAAGAACTTGGAAGAGGTGATCATTTTAAGTCAATTCTGTTGATCATTGTTTTGTGTATTTAACTCAGCCTGCTTTAATAAATAAGCCACAAAAAAGTATTCAATGTCAAATACTTTTGAGTAATACTGAGTTGAACAGAACTTTTGTTCCTGCAGGGCCTTTCAGAGCCTTCAGCACGGGAAGGTGTGCTGTGAACCACCTGGCAATTGCACATGGAGCAGAGGTTCAGGATACAGCAAGGACTGTGAGACTCCCCCAAAGGAGGAAGCTCATTTATACATTCAACAAATATTAATTGAGCACCTACTGTGTTCTAACCTAGGCACTTAGAAATGTCTGGTTGATAAGAGTGTTCCTGTTGAACTTACTGTTTAGCTAGGGAAACAGAAAAACCAAGAAAATATACAAATAATAACACAATTACAAGTAGTAATAGAAGCTACAAAGAAAAGAAACAATAAGGAATAATGGGGAGGGAGTGGGGGCCACCTAGAGAGAGTGGTTAGGAAAGATTTTAGAAGAAGTGATACACAATCTGAAAACCCAACAGCAAGAAAGCTATAGCCTGGGAAAAGCCAAAGGAAGAGGGTTCAAGGTGGAGGGAGCCACTGGCATGGAGGCAGGAAGTTGTTTTGTGTGTTTAAGCCCCTGATGGGACAGGTGGCTGGAGCATAGAGGTGGAATATGTCAAAAAGGTGGAATATGTTAAAAAGAAAAAAATGGCCACTCCAGAAAGCAACAGAGTGAGACCTGAGTCTACTTGCAGTGTTTCTTACTTAATTCTTTCTTACGTGTGAAGAAACACTCTGAGTTTTCTGCTAGGGGCAATGCTGAATAATACAATTACTTCAAGTATACTTTCTTAGAAAGGTACCCGTATACCTGTAATTTGATCCAGCCATTCCATTTCTTGATATTTACCAATGCCCACACAAAAACATGTAAAAAAAAAATGTTCCTAGTATTTGTAATATCTCATAACTAAAAACAACCCAAATGCCAATCAACAGGCAGATGGATTAAAAAATATTGGGACAACACTCAACAATAAAAAAAAGTACATTAATATACATATGTATAAAAAATAAAATGCATTTGCCAGAAAAATAGTTGTGTACATAGAAAATCCTAAGAAATCTACGAATTAATAAGTGAATTTAGCAAGGTCACATGATTTGAGGCAAACAAATTATTTATATTATAATAAAGAAATGGATAATTAAATTTTTAAAATTCAATTTAGAATAGCTTCTAAAATAATTAAATATTTTAGGATAAATTTAATGAAATATGCACATCTGTTTCGAAATCTAGAAATATTGCCAAGAAAATTTACAGAAGACCTAAATAAACTAATGATATGCCATAACCAAAACCGGAAGACTCAATATTGTTAAGAAGTGAATTCTTCCCAGACTGATATATTGATTCAATCCCATTCCAATCAAACTCCCAGTAGGCTTCCTATGTATGTTATGTAGTAAAAATTGGTAAACTGTATACTTATATGGGAAGATAAAGTACCTAAATAAATCAAAACAATTTGAAAAAGAAGAACACCGTTGAAAGATTTGTATTGCCTTGTGTCAATACTTAAAGAAATTTGGCTCAGCGCCTACAGCTCAGCGGCTAGGGCACCAGCCACATACACCAGAGCTGGCGGGTTCAAACCCAGCCTGGGCCTGCCAAACAACAATGACAACTACAACAAAAAAACAGCTGGGCATTGTGTCAGGAGCCTATAGTCCCAGCTACTTGGGAGGCTGAGGCAAGAGAATAGTGTAAGCCCAAGAATTTGAGGTTGCTGTGAGCTGTAACACCATGGCACTCTACTGAGGGTAACATAGTGAGACTCGGTCTCAAAAAAAATACTTAAAGAAATTATAAGAGTCTGGGATTGGTGGGCCAACAGGCATTAATATAGAGTCCACAATAGGCCAACTCATAAATGGTAAATAGATTTTTTATTAATTAAAATGATGCAAAGTAATTCAATGGGGTAAACGATAATCTTTTCAACAAATTGTGTTAAAACAATTTATTGCTGGGCAAAAGATGAACCTTGACCCTCATCTCACATGATGAAAATGAACTCAAAATAGATCATAGATTTAAATATAAGAACTAAACTTATCCAACTAGGATAAAACACAAGAGTCTTTGCAACCCTCGAGTAAGAAAAGATTTCTTAGAACACACACAAAAAACAAACTATAAAGGAAAAAGTTGATAAATTTGACTTCATCAAATCAAAATTTTATGTTCTTTGGCCAGGTGTAGTGGCTCACTCCTATAATCCTAGCACTCTAGGAAGCTGAGGCACATTGATTGCTTGAGCTCACAGATTTGAGACCAGCCTAAGCAAGAGCGAGACCTTGCTCCTAAAAGTAGCCGGGCATTGTGGCAGTCACCTGTAATCCCCGCTACTCGGGAGGCCTAGGCAAGAGAATCACTTGAGCCCAAGAGTTTGAGGTTGCTGTGAGCTATGACTCCACGGCCGGGGGTGATAAAGTGAGACTCACAAAAAACAAAACAAATAAAAAAAA
Organism: Otolemur garnettii; assembly: GCF_000181295.1. Lineage (NCBI taxonomy): Eukaryota > Metazoa > Chordata > Mammalia > Primates > Galagidae > Otolemur > Otolemur garnettii. The sequence goes on from NW_003852412.1 coordinate 6,959,902, forward strand.
ATTCTATGTTCTTTGAAAAATAATGTTAAGAAAATGAAAAGATGGGTTACAGACTGAGAGAAAATATTCACCACACATATATTTGATAAAGGATCAGAATATAGTAAGAACTTGTACAGCTCAGTCATAAGAAGACATAATCAATGAACAAGTAGGTATGAACAGTCACTTCACTAAAGAAAACATGAGAATGGGAAATAAGCACACAGAAGGACATTCAATATCTTTGATCATTAGGGAAATGCAAATTAAAATCAAAATGAGTCACAACCACATACTTACTGGAACAGCTTCTAAAGAAAACTGCAGTACTGTGCATAGGTAAGGAGGTGAAGCAACTGAAACTCTGACACATTGCTGGCGGGAACAGCTTATTATATATAAACTATGCCTTAGTAAAACTTTTTTTTTAAAAAAAAGAGTTAAATCAATGAAGTTTCAAAATAAGGCTGTGATTTACAAGAAAAGGACGGAAAAGCCCCACAGATTACCGAGGAGTAATGAGATAATTGCTAATGTTTGTCGAGGCACTTTGCTAAATCCTTGCTATATTTTTCCTGGCTCAATCTTAACAGACTCATGAAGTAAGTATATTTATCATCTGCATTTTAAAGCTGTGCAAACGAATAGCGATTAAGTGATGTGGTCTGAGCAGGCTGACTACCATACCTAAGCTCTTAAGAATTAAGCAAAAGAAGCTAAAATGGCCACCTTACAGGGCGTCTTTAAGGCAGGTCATAAAATTGGGTGGACATGATGCTCAGGAATATATACTAAATTTTCATTGAATCTAGCTCCAATTTTGTACATAGCACTGTAGGCAGTAAGATCTTTATGGAGTTAAATTGATTTGAAAAGGCTTGGGCTTTCGTGCTGGCTTCACAATACACCAGCCTCATAACCAGGTACAAATCCTTTATCCTTGATTGCCTCAACTGTGAAATGGAGATCTAATCTCTGCCTACCCTACCTCAAAAGTCTACTGTGAAAATGAAATAAAGATAGAATTTGAAAGTGCTTCAGAAAGTACACAGACTTAAACAGTTGCAAAATCATTTGGACAGGAACAAAAACCATGATGGACGTGCCATTCTACCTGTGATGTCCCTGTGTGAATTCATGATTCGGTTTAAAAAGCCTGCAGGCACTGTATTTATCGGTACAGGCTGCATGAGTAACCCTGCCAGCCAGTATTTCTTGACTCTTAATATGCATTCAGGGCTGGTTCAGGGTAATTTCAAGAAGATGCTTCAACTCCTGTCTCCAAGGGCTTACAGTCTAGCTTCAGGAAAAAACAACTAGACCATATGAGGCAGTTAGGCTACAATTTACAGCTGAACAGAGAATAGAAGGTTCCATGGTGAAGTGTATCCTGGGGATAATGAAATCCTCTTTAACCATCATTTTTAGAAAAGTGTAAAGAAAATACCAAAGAGGAAGAGAACTTGATGAAGTTGCAGGGACTAGAGAAAATACAGGCAAAACTAATATGCAGGAAATAAGTCTTTTTGATGTTGTTTACAAGGAAATCCAATTCCTTAAAACTAAAATACCCCAGCAGAAGAAATGTGTGGAAGAAGAGAATCTTACATTTCTCTGGGAACATGAGATGTGATCTGGGACCAGTTGTCTTCCTGGTCTTCAATTCTCCAGTCCCATTCCTCCTGGAGATCTGGACATCTAGGCTTCAAACAGAAGTGACCATGTCCTCAGCAGACAGGGACACGACTTGTTTTCCAGAACACAGAATGCCTTATCCGCAGCAAATCTAGTTTTGAGTTCTGTGGGCAAATCATTGTAATTAATCAAGTAGATGTGAAGATTATGCCGTTCACATTCTTGTTTACGTCTGTCTTTCCCGTCCAGTCAAGTACCCAGGGAGAAAGAGATTAAATGAAAACACAATAATTTTCCTAATATCAATGGGAAAGAACCCAACCTCTGCAAAATAATTTAAGGAGGTTTATTCCAAGCCGAATACATGCGACCACGTCCTGGGGAGCCATGCCCGAGAGAATTTTGACACGCGGTCCCTCCGTGTTTGTGTTAGTTTGGTTTTATACATTTTGAGGGAGACAAGAATTACACAGAAAGTTATAAATGAAAGCAGACATTGGTTTGGCCCCCAAATTCAGCGCATCTCAAAGCCAGAAAATACAGGTTACAGGTGTAACCTTCATTAAAGAAATGAAGTTTTGTCTAAAGACTCGAGTGTTTTAAGTTAAGGAACTCTGTCAATCAGAGACAGGCTGTTGAACATATATATATCAGACATATACCAAGACTCAAGTGATCCCGTCAATAAATTGATGACCGGCAGGTATGGTTTAACCTTTGTCTTACATAGTGTTTAGGCTTGTTAATGACTTAGTATCTTACCCTTATGAAGAATAACTCCAAGAAGGACAGGATGGACTAGATGTGGCTGACCTCTCTTTTTCTTATAGCAGGTTACTCAGCTTTCAGGGTTTTGGGGGGACTTGCTCTCTTGGCCAAAGGGGGCCCATTCAGTCAGCTGAGAGGCTGAAGATTTAGTTTTGGTTCACACTAACCAGGAATGATATGAACAATAACACCAGCAAACATGCATTTTAAGCTGGTGCTTAACATCAGTGGGCAAACTGAAATCTCTCTATCCTAGAATAGTGTTTGGGAGCAAGGTAAGCCATTGAGGAGGGGTCTCTTAATTAGCAGCTTCATTATTTTATTTGAAATTCAGAAAATTTGACCTCAGAGTCAAAGCATTCTATGATAGACATACTTGTATCTGACAATGTGAATGTTACTTTTTTTGCATTTTTTTTGTTACTGCTCAGTATTTCGTTGCAGCAATCGTCTGATTTCTTTTCCGAATGTTTTTATCTTCGTTCATTCTTTATGAGGTTTTCGTTTCTAGTCCTTATCTTAAACATTGTTATTATTATTAAATTTTAAGCCTTTTTAATTTTGTGAAGGCAAAATGTGGAAACCAAATAAACACATGTATACGTATAGAGAAAATAAGAAAAAAAAAGAAAATTCTCATCACCAGTTATTCTGGTGACAAGTAAAAATACAAAGCATCTTTCAAAGCTAACTAGAAAAAAAAATTTTAATTACTTGAAATTTTGAGTTTATTATGCCAATATAACCCACATTCAGTACAAGTACCTTGATTAATGCCATATATAGAAAATATAATTTCTTCATCAATATATATTATTTCCTTTTCTTTCTTTCTTCTTCTTCTTTTTTTTTGGGGGGGGATACAGAGTCTCACTCTGTCACCCTGGGTGGAGCACTGTGGCAGCATCATAGCTCACAGCAACCTCGAAAACTCCTGGGCTCCAGGAATCCTCTTGCCTCAGCATCTTAAGTAGCTGGGACTCCAGGCGCCCAACATGATGCCTGGCTAGCTTTTCTATTTTTAGTAGAAACGGGGTCTCACTCTTACTCAGGTTTGTCTTGAACTTGCAAGCTCAAGCAATCTCCCTGCCTTTTATTTTTTAACTTCTGAGTATAGGTCTTTTTATATACAGCAGTACCTCTATAGTTGACCACCTCCTTAAGTGGACCTACTTTTCATAGACTGGACCTGCATCGCATGCACGCATCAGTACACTGGGCCTACTTTCTCAGTTTATCGACCAGTTTATTACCATCCCCAGGGAGGGCAACTTACAGAGGTTCTACTGTCTCAGTTTCGGCTCTCCCAAAAACAGAATCAGAGGCAAGGACTGAAACGCCAGTGGTTCATTTGGGAGGTAAAGTGATTTCTGGCAAGGGGTTGGGCAAGTGGAATAAGACTATGACATAGGGAAGACGACCTGAGGGTGCATTGTCAAAGCAGCTGAGACTGTGGAGACTCAAGTGAACTTCCATGGGGGACACTCTGGGACCCATCACAAAACCCCTGCCTCAGAGTCATCACACCTGAGAGGTGAAAAAGCGATGATTTTTACACTCCTGTTAATTGTTGGTGCAAATTCCAAACAATATGGATAAAAGAGAATGTGGTTGAGGCTTGGAGGAATCAAACAGGTGATTCTGGAAACAGAAGAGTGCAGGCCCTCTGGAGGGAGAACCCCTCCTTGCTCAATTTTACATGATCAGAAAAGAAAGAAGAAAAACTCTTTATAGGAAAGGCAGAATTTTAAAAGGATGTAGAAAAAGAAAATAAGGACCAGAATAATAAAGGGAACATTAAAAATAATAGTTTTTAGCAAATTCAGATAAAATTTGAAATCTCTTTATTGCCAACTAAAATGGAGATGAATGGATTGGTGTCAACCACTGCAGAGGGCTGAATTCCCCAGCCTGAGCCAGGGCGCCCACAGTTCCTTCCCCACCCTGCCGCCTTTCTCTCTCACGGCCTTCTGCCCCTCCTCCCGTGAGGCCCTCTCTGTCTGTCCTAGGATGGGTTCCCTGATCAGACCTCATCTGACACCTGTCTAGTTGCATCCAGTTGAATTTTACTCACTCATTCACTTAACCTCTTTGTCCTCCTTGGTTACATGACAAATACGCTCTAATGATTTTGTGCCTGTGGCTCTAACTTCTCTCAATTCAGTACACTCTCCAAAGAGAGGAATCATTCTTTTATAACAGCCACACCGCTAGCGCAGTACCAGCAACAAAATGAACTAAAACAAAATTAATTGCCATGAAAGAAGATGGCAGAGACGTGGTTTGATGAGGTCACGTGGTATGGCACAGGGTTACAGGTGGATTTTTGCAGAATGCCTCACTTCAGAGTGTGGGTTACAAGTCTCTGGCTTTGGCTTTATAGCTTCTGTGTATCCTCTTCAAGTCTTCTCATTTATAAAAAGGGATCAAGTATCTCCTTGGAGATTTGTGGTCTGGATCAAATAAATTAACATGTGTAAACTGCCTAGCACATAGCACTCATTAAGATTTGTTTATTTCCTTCTTCTTCCTAATAGAAAACAACGAGTTTCATATTCTGACAGAAAGTGGATGCTTAGGTCACACTGTGGTCCTGAGTTCAGAATAACCTTGGGAGTTTCTGCCTTGGATGTGAGTATTCACACTGATATCCCCATTTATGTTAGTCTCTCTACTTTGAATAAAACCCCACCTCCCCATGTAAATTGTTTTGAAAGTGGAAAATATTTATTCTAATTAATCCTCAAAGTTTAAAGGTCATCAAGACACACATCATATCAGGACCTCAGTGCCAATAAGGAAGGATTTGGGTTTGCGCCCAGGGGTTAGTGGAAGCTGCAGGCACCTAGTAGGAAGCAAGGCAAATGGATTCTGCAAAAATTCCTATGGAACCCCATGTTCTTCCCGAGGGCACTTCTAGTTCCAGCTCGCCAGACTAAGCTCTATAAATCTCTGATTTCCTTTGTTTTACTGTGTCTCTTTGAATCTGACTGCCACGTCCCTTGTCAGCTTCGAGGTGAGGCCAAAAGGCCATTTTCACCAAGGACCCAGCAATCACATGGACATGTGCGGCAGCGAGAGACAATCAGCCTGGAGTTAAGGTCCTCATTCCACCGACTCTTGAAAACTGAGCTGGAGTGTGGAGTGGCACCTGACGTGAGGAGCTACTGAGGTGAGTCAAGGCTAAGCGACATTCCCATTCAACCTATTGGGTGGGGGGGGTGTGTGTGAGAGAGAGAGAGAGAGATAGGGGTGGGGAAGGACGTAATGACATCATTGTGAGGGCCTGGGCAGAGTCCCCTTCTTTGCATCTGCCCTGGCACCAGCACTGGCACAGCCCAGGCACGGGGGTTCTGGCACAGGTGACCCAGCCCCGTCACAGCGGGGAACTCCGATGTCTGCCCTTTACCCAAAGTCACACACGAACATTCACACGAACATTCCTCCAGCTCCTGGTTCCAGCTCCACTGCCCTTTGCCCTCTGCTGGCCTTCTTCTGTCCCTGCCTCTGTGGAAACACAAACAAAATCCAAGAAAGTCAGGGAAGAGCGGGGAGGATGGAACAGGGATGGCATGGAGGTGGCGTCTGTCAAAGGGGCAGCAATGCCGGGCCCACCTCTGAGCCACTGCTGGCTGAGCAGGCGGCAGCAGAGACCCACAGTAGAGAGGAGGCATCCCTGGGGGGTGGGGGATGTGGGCAGCAGGGAGCGGCAGAGAGGGCTCGGCAGGGATGAGGTCATGTGAAGGGACAAAGCAGCTCAGATGACAACTGAGTCCTCACAGGCAGGACAGCGGCTCTTATCACCCAAAGAAAGCCTCCCAGCAACATGCAGCCCTTTCCAGATTTCTCTTCCTCTTTGCAGCCTCAGGGCATGGCCAGGGCTGAGCCCCAGGAGTCCAGTCAGAGTCCAAAGGATTTCCCTTTTAAGTCTGCAGAATGCGGGGACTGTCACGTTGAAGCCGTCTTGTTTTCTCCAGGCCAGCTGACCCACCCACGGGCCGCCTGGACGAGGGACAAGTCCCATTTCAGTCTGCATGGCTTTGATGTCGTAGGACACATCCCGCTGACCTGACGACTTCAGCTCTGCCTCGTGCCAAGCTGCTCCATTCAGATATCTCCTTGTCACCCTGTCTGGGAGACTCACAGAAAGGGCTTTTCCCTGTTTCCCTGCACTGCCGATCCCATGAAAGTCGCCCTCGAACACGGGTGAAATCACCCACAGGGCATCAGAGCTGAAACTAAGTCCCTCCCACTAGCTTTGGCAGGAGCGGTTTCTAGCCAGGCCCCTCCAGCCTCAGCTCTCTCCTGGCTCACCTGGATCTGACGGAGAGTGGAGGGAACAGGTGTTTGTGCTAAGCCAACTAAGGAGACGTGTTTGCAGGAGAGGAACACAGTCTGCCTGTGACCCAGCAGGTAGGTCCGTAGTTGTGTGGCATTGACAGTTTGAGTAAGAGCCAGAGGTCTCAAAGCCCTCAGACAGGACGGGGAGGAGAAGGATCATGGTCTGTAATGGGGGTGGGGGGCTGGAGGGAGCAGCAACAGCAGAACTCCGAATTCCCCCTACAAAGTCCTAAGCTCTACTCACAATGGCTCCCTCCTCTGCCCTGTCCTTACTCCTACTTCACACGCAGTTTTCCAGATCAGCAGGGCAGTTCGAGCAAACTAGTGTTAGGTAGGTAGTTAGAAATCCTGCTCTCCTAGGGAAAAGGGACAAGGGCGGGGCCTCCCTGCCCCATTTCTGTGCTTCGCACCTTAATTCTGTCCCAAGTGATTGCTCACACCTGGGGAGGAGAGCGCACCCACAGGCCTGCCAATCAGAACTTAGCATGCCAACTGCAACAGGTCGCAGAAGACTGTCCAGCCCACCAGCAGGCAACACGGGTACAATAGAGCCCGGAAGATGCCCTGGAACAGCCTTCAGGCTAATTATCATGTCATTAGCTTAAATCTACATTGTGATTCACATCCCGCTAGGGGCCCTCAGAGAGGATCTAAGACTCTGGTTCCAAGGTGACCTCTACCCTGTGACCCAACCCAGGGCCATAACCTATGCCTGTTTGCCCCTTTGCCTTTCTTTGTCACGATAGTGGAGGCCAATTCACTGGCGTCCACTGGAACATAGCTTGTTCCGTAAGCCTACCGGTCAGTGGTTCTCAACCTTCCTAATGCCGTGACCCTTTAATACAGTTCCTCATGTTGTGGTGACCCCCAACCATAAAATTATTCTCACTGCTACTTCATAACTGTAATTTTGCTACTGTTATGAACTGTAATGTACATATCTGATATGCAGGATGTATTTTCACTATTACAAAGAGGTCACAACCCACAGGTTGAGAACTGCTGCTATAGGTGGTATTTTGCTCTTTATTCTGTAAGCCTGTCTTTCTCTTCCCAGTAAACTTGGTTCCATGCTTGCATTACACTGGGGTGTCTGGTCAATTTTGACGGAGAGTACTCTAAGAACTGAAGACTCAGGCAGCTGCCGGAAACCTCCTCACATTAGGATGCAGGCAGCTGCCTTGAAACCCAACACCAGGGCTAACTCAACACCACACCACTGCTGGGTGGTTTACTTTTACATGTTAGGGAAGCATAACATGAATACATAAAAACACACAAATCATAAATCGTCAGTTCTATTAATTTTCACAAAGTGACCACAGCCCTGTAAACAGCTTCCAAATCCAGAGACAGAACACAGTCAGCACCCAGAAGCTCCCTCAGGTGTAACCATGACCCGAGCTGCCTTCTAACCATGATGCCTTGTTTTCCCTATTTCTGACCTTAAATTACAAATGGAATCACAGTGTGTACTCTCTTATGTGAGTTTTGTGATGCAACATTATGTCTGTGAGATCTGTCCATCCTGTGTGTAGTTACAGGCTCTTGACTCCTGCTCTCATGGCTATGAAGTACTCTGTTGCTTCAGAATGCTTGATCTGTGTATCCACTCTGCTGAAGAGGACGTTTGGGTCAGTCTGCTTTGTGGCCCCAAGCGTAGTGTTGCCATGAACAGTCTTGCATATGCCAGATCATATTATCATATTTTACAAGTTTGGTACAGGACCAAGAGGTCATCATTGCTTTGACCCTCCTTCCCAGGAAGATGATGGCTCACTCCCCAGATTCGTATTTGTGGAGTTACGACATTCTCCTTTTATTTCATTAGGGGATCTTCTTCCTCTCAAAATACTGTCAAAAAAAATTTTGATACAAATGTACCTGGTTTAAGGGCATGGAAATGTCATTAGCATTTACTCCTCTCTGGGTGCCCATGGCTTCTCTTCCCAATGCCCTGAACAAAGCAAGTGTATTTAGAACATTCGTTCAATCCAACTGAATTGTTGAAGAACAGCCCCACCGTCACTGCCACAACCATTTCCTCTTGATTTTCTCCAGGCAAAATATCATCTCACCCTTATCCATCCTTTACAGCAATGACACTCAAGTATTTTGTTCTGGTATCTGAGGGTAAAAGAAATTTTTAAAAGTTTATACTCACTCATACATTTTTAAACTGGCATCTTTATCATTAAATACGTGCAAAGGCTGAAATTTCTGCCATATTTTAAATTATTTAATACCTTAATATTTTTTAAAAAAGCTTTGAAACTGCAAATGTCGCTCATATAATTCATAGAAAAGTCCACCATATTATCTAATTGGCAAAGCTGTCATCATTTTTTGAATTAATTAGCAAATTAGACTTCCTGTCACACAAACATGGCTTTCTGTTGTTTTTTAATTATTTCAAATAAAGATATTAATACACATCCCTTAGCAAACATCACTTCTAAATTCAAAGCTACATAGTGCATGGATGGACGGATGGATGGGTGGATGGATGGGTGGGTGGGTGGGTGGGTGGATGGATGGATGGATGGATGGACAGAAACGGGCCATGACCTTTTCTCCTGAATGAAACTAAGTGCCACACCTTCAATATTTCCTCCCAGACCTTCCTTTGCTTTGCTTTCCTGTGGCTTTTTCTCCTGAGGGGTGATGTGTGCCTGAATCCTTTGTCTGTGCCCAGAAGTCTTTTATAGCCCAGGATAATAATGTTTCACAGGAAGATCCAAGATGGAGGAGAGGGATGTTTTTCTTCTTTTCTAAAGAGGGGGCTCACCAAGGGGAGGTAGGGAGCTGTGCTCTGAAATATTTTGCTCCACTTTTCTTAAATCACGTAGAGGAGAAGGTGATTAGTGTTTCAAAGATGTTGGGTCACTTTGTTTTCTTTTGCTATTAAGCCAAGCTATGACCCTTATAGTATATATGTATAAAAGACCCATGAGAATCCAGAAACTTGACAGAGGGTAAGTTTTCCAGTCCCTTGAGAAAAATGGGCAGTAAGAGATGGTATCTTTGCTTACCTGGCATTTGGAAAGTTTAAAATCCCATCTCTGATGTATTCTGTTTTGTTTGCTAATACTGTGTTCAGGTGTTTTCTAGATAGTGTTAGAATCAGCACTATTATCAGTTCTTAATTATCTAACAATATTTATTTTGTTCATTACCTGAGGTCAAATTTTAATTTGGGTTGACTTTTCCCTGAAATTTAGCACAACAAACATCTTGGCTCATTTGCCCCCCACAGCTCAAATAGTTTGAGCTCACGGAATGCAAACTAATTTTAAAATAAGCAAGGGATTTGAAAGGCAAGCTTTTGCTGCCAAAAAAGAAAACAACAAGGTAAAGGAAAGGAAAGAACATAATGCATTATTAGCCAACTGATATTTCTCTGACATCTGGTATCCCCTATTCTCCAGAACAGCTGCAAACCCGAAAATAGCCCCCCAGGCTTCTGGGAGTCAGCAGTGGCTCAGTCAGGGAAGAACCAAACCTTGAAGGTTGTAGAAGACAAGAGGTAACTGATTCTTCTAATCAACTGCGCATACCCAAGAGAACAAGATCTCTGAAGACGATACAGTCAGCCAAAATTCAAAGGCCCGGGGGAGTCAGCAGGGGGAAGACAGAGGGAACAGAGAAAGTGACAAAAATGAGGCAGAAACAGAGAAGCCAGAGCAAAGCATGAATGTGTTGATGATTCAGGAAGAAACAGTGTCCACGAGAGTGAAAAGAAGGATCTTAGAAGAACCCAGAAATGCTGGGCACAGTGGCTCATGCCTGTAATCCTAGCATTTTTGGGAGGCCAAGGTAGGAGGATGGTGTGAGCCCAGGAGTTCAAGTTTGCGGTGAGCTATCATGAGGCCATAGCACTCCAGCCTGGAGACAAAATGTGACCCCCATCTCGAAAATAATAATAAAATGAAATTAAAAATAGAAAAGAACCCGGAAGACAAGAGCAAGGAAAAGTAGCACCAGCTGGAAGAGCGGAGCAGACTGGAGACGCCCAGGTCCGCTGCCCTACCCTGACACCTCAGGCCAGCTGAGGGCCCACACAATGCTGAAGTTAGCGCCGTTGCTCCGGTTAGATCCCTTTGACTCGTAGGAACAGAGATGTCTGCTTGTTACCGCCTTGTCTTCCCTCATCACCCCTGCATGCACCTCTCCGTAGTCACTGCTTCCTCACGGCTTTGCTTACACACCTGACTTGATGTCATAAATGGTTTATTGACTTCACGAATATCTACCTTTGTTCATGTTTGGTTTAAATTATTTAAATTATCGTGCATCCTATTTGTCCAATTCAAGTTTTTAAGCCAGATTATAGGCCAAAACTCATTGGCCAGCCTCCTAGACTGGCTACTTTGAGGATAAATGCTCATTTTGATCCAATCAGTTGGGGAAGTCACATGTTTCAAAACACAGCTACCATAGGCCTCCCCATTGGCAGAAATTGTGGCAAGTAAGTGTCATAAAATGTCCAATGAGACCCTGAACCACCTAGGACTGTTCACTTGGTTGACCCTGCTCTGTTTAATAAAGCAGGAAAATCTGATGTAATTTCCAATGAGGATTTTACATTTTAAAAGAGTAACTTTCACTTACGTCAATAGCTTGCTTATTCTGAATATCACGTCACAGAGGTGATTAGATCATACAGTGGGTTTGTAAATACTTTTCTTTAACTGAGGGAGTTAAAGTCATCCTGTTATGTTCAGTTTCTGCTGAATGCACCTACCTTTTCCAGTTGGAATGGTAGGGAGTGTTTCTATTGAGGCACCTTAATCCATTTAACCCACAGCTTCTCAACGCCAGGACACATGACTCACAAATTTCTTGAGCCTTTCATGGGATACAATTTTGGCACCAAGTCAAAGTGCTGACTTTAAAATTTCTTACATCATAGGTAAAAAACATATACATCGGTCCCTGCGAAAAATGGTAAACAGAAGGCACTTCACTCCTACAATGGCAATATCATGTTCTTACTAAAAAAAAAAAAAGGCCATAATATAAAAGCCAATGAGAACAAAGTCGCTATAAACCACTGTAACTGGAGTGTCCTTCCCCCACCCCTCTGCCAAACCACATCCGCTATCCTTCCAAGTTCAGGCAAGTCCCACCTTGTCTGTGAAGTTCCTGGAATAACAATGGTTGGAACCAGAAAGACAGGGAAGGACAAGATCTGGGAAGCAGTCTGGGTGACTAGGAGAAGTTCTTGGAGCCAGCGGAAAAAGGGGTGGAAGGAGGAAGGCTGTGAGCATCAGGAAGGGCCTGCACCGGCAGCTGGAACCGTCCCCTGGAGCAGGGTCAGTGGTTTGACTAGTCTCAGAAGCTCCCAAGAGGGAAAAAAGGCAAATTTCAGTTCCAGGACTTTGAGGCAGGACAGAAACAGGAGATACTCGTCCGGAATACAAAATCAGAGTAGAAACGACAGACAGAAGGATGGGAAGCTGAGCCAGCATGCTGGTTAAACGGCAAGGATGGTCCAGTTTGAAGTGGGCTAAGCAGAACTAGAGGGCAGTGGGTATTTAAGGCTAACTTCCACATTTAGGGGAATGAGACAGAAAATCAAGGTATCAAATGATCTCTCTCTTCTCTGAACTCTTGTGGGTTCTTAATAAGCAGTAACTTGATTGTTCTTACCTTGTCTCCTAATATAGGTGAAACTCTTTTTGTTTGTTTTTTGCAGTTTTGGGCCGGGGCCAGGTTTGAACCTACCATCTCCAGTATATGGGGCCAGTGCCCTACTCCTTTGAGCCACAGGCTCCACTCTAGGTGGAGCTCTTTTGACTGCAGGGGCCAGAAACCTATTCAAACCAACTCCAGTTCAAAGGATTGGGGGTTTTTTTGTTTGTTTGTTTGTTTTAATGTTTTGAGACAGAGCCTCAAGCTGTCCCCCTGGGTAGAGTGCTATGGCATCACAGCTCACAGCAACCTCCAACTCCTGGGCTCAAGCGAGTCTCCTGCCTCAGCCTCCCAAGTAGCTGAGACCACAGGCGCCCGCCACAACACCCGGCTATTTTTTGGTTGCAGCCATCATTGTGGATTCAAACCCGCCACCTTAGGTGTATGTGGCTGGTGCCTTAGCCACTTGAGCCACAGGTGCCGAGCCAGTTCAAAGGATTGTTAACAAAAAGGATACAGAGATGTATCAAAGGGATTGGGGCAATGCAGAATAAGTTTGGCTGTCTCATGGCTTTCTTGTTTCCATGCGTAACGATTCCATCTACATTTCTGCTGTTCTTGACCTCTTCCGCCTGTGCTTGCATTCTCTCAAAACCCAAATGACTGCATAATAGCTGCTCGAACCTGACTTCATAATCTTTCATTCAAGTGCCCATCACCAATGGAGTTTCTGTTTTGCAAGTATAAATTTCTTGTTGGAGATTTAGAATTAACTTGGCTTGTCTTTTCCAGAAAATTTCCAAGGTGTGGGCAGCCATGTTTGTGTGTCAGGTGTGCACCTCCAGTAATCTTGTGGGTAGGAGTGGCAGAACTTCGTTCTGAACAATAATTTAGAGCAAGAGACCTCTGTGGACTGTGCATAAGGCCTATGGGGACACATATTTTTCCAGGACATATTCCCAACAGGTTGTGAGATTCTGGAAGGCTAGAAAGGTGACACATGTTGGGTGCATATTTAGTAGAAGCTCTATTAATCATCCCTCACTTAGCTGACTCTCCACATACATTCTCTATTTCCTCTATAAACACTGCTCCATGCCCACAGCCTGGAAGCTGCTCTGTCCACTTCCTGTGAGCTTGCCTGGGAGCTGCCATGTTTGTTCCCATATCTGTTTACAACAGTAGGGCTCTTATTATAATTACATAATTACTTAATAACAGGTAAATTTAGAGCATGTGAATAGAAAAAAAATTGTTCCTACAAAAACAAATTTGCTTGCTTTGAAAAGACACATGAAGTTGAATCGCACGCATACACAAGGAGACCTTACGATCAAATTAGATGTGAGAAACACAAGCCTAAAAGACTAGGGGAAATACACAAAAGACCTACAAATATTCCGCACTCAGCTTCCTTGAAAACTCTTGAAATTGTTGACTCACTTGAAAGAAACCAAAACTGGAAATTGTAAATGATTCACAAAGGATATGATTTATTCCAGAAAGACAACACAGAAGTCCACTCAGCCAGTCTAGACTCAAAGCAAAGCTCTCACGCATCTATGCAAACCTGGCAAGTGAATTTATTGTATTTCTACAAATGCATGTGTTTACATATTAATCTGCATGTATATGGACAATGAAAACCCTTTAGGTATTATCATTTATCATTTGCTTCAGTACCTGTCAACTATCAGTAGTTAGATTGGGTAGGATGACTTCTGCTACAGTTTTAATCCTTCTTGCCTCTCCCTCTCAGTAACTTGCTTAGCACCCAAACATAATAGACACTAAGACGCCCTTGTTCCTTGACAACCTCAAAGGAGGTAAACAGGCCAATTACAACAAATGCCTACACCCAAATTATCTTCATGGTCCAGTATCCCTCAAGCATTGAGCCAACTGTAAGTAATAGTGAATGAACTATTAATTCCAAGACATAAAAGAATGTGATCGCTTGCTTTGAATTGTTAAAATGTTTGGCATGCTTTTAAATATCCTCCTAAACAACAGGGAACCTGCTTAAACATTGCCCGACCCGTGGAAATGTGGTAAGCCAAGCCACAGGGACAGCGTAAAATAATGACAGTCCATTCTTGGCCCTGCTACCAGCTAGTGTGATGGGTAAGAGGACAGCTCTGCAGGCAGGTTCCTCGGCATTAACTTGCTACAAGACCTTAGCGACTACTTAACCTTTCCAAGTCTCAGCTTCCTCTTCTGTAAAATAGGTCGTTATAGGAACTACACGATGAATGGCAAGACTGGATTTTCTTTTCCTCTCATCCCCAGGTTTTCCTCCCCACCTACCCATCATGGGGAGAAGAAGGGTGGTAAGCACTGTAAAAAGAAAAAAAACTGTCACTCTCATCACACCTGGAGTCATATACAGAGCATATGACAATTATGTCTGCCCACACTCTGTGGAAGATGAAGAGCCTAAAACCTCAGCATGTCACTGTGGGGCACAGAGGAAGAGCACCTTGAACCTTTTCTCCAGAATGCAACAATTCCTTCATTCCGTCATTGAGTCCCAACCATGTGCCAGGCATCATTTCAGGTGCAGCAGTGAACAAAACAAGGTCCCTATTCTTTTTTTTTTTTTTTTTTTTCTTTGAGACAGAGCCTCAAGCTGTCACCCTGGGTAGAGTGCCATGGCATCACAGCTCACAGCAACCTCCAACTCCTGGGCTCAAGCGAGTCTCCTGCCTCAGCCTGCCAAGTAGCTGGGCCCACAGGCGCCTGCCACAGTGCCGGCTATTTTTTGGTTGCAGCCATTATTGTTGTTTGTCCGGTCGGGCTGGATTCGAACCTGCCCCCTTAGGTGTATGTGGCTGGCACCTTAGCCACTTGAGCCATAGGCGCTGAGCCAAGGTCCCTGTTCTTAAGGAGCTTACATTTCATCCTAGTTAAAGAAAAGACGAAGAGGTTACTCCTAAAACCTGTGCCCCACACACGTCACATTGAAAGCATTCAGTAAACATCAGCTACTTTAAGCATTGTTGTCATTATTATCAAGCCAATTGAAAAATATAATTTAGAGTTATTAAAAGATATCCCTTGACTTCACCTGAGATATAGCTATTTCCCACCCTAAAGCCGGACCCACCTTCCACTGGTCTTCCCAGGAGCTGCGCACCAGGGACCCCTGTGCCCTCAGGAGCACAGAACGCCCTGCGTTTTTCTCGTCTTCCCCTCCCCCACCTTCCTACCTGTTTTCAGAAGTCACCACAGGTTCATAGCTCCCCAGAGGTTAGGAATGGCAGCAGGGCAGTTGGAGCTGCAGTGCTCTATTAAAATATGAATAATTGATGCTCCGCCTCCCATTTTATTCTAGCAGTAAAAGACAGCCTCCCTCGCAATTCTGTGAGCACAGAGAAGCCCCCCAGGGGCTGCCTGCTAAGCTGAGGTCCCCTAAGTCCGCAGCCACGGTCCTCCTCGGTTTTTTATTGTGTTTGTTCTTTATTTCTCTCCTCCATGATAATGTGAGTTCTTAGGAGGGCAAAGATATGAAGTTTGTTCATCAGAACAATGCCTGGAACGTATCAGGCCCTTAGTAAATATTTGTTGAACAAACGAACGAAATCTTTAGAGGAAAAAGCTTTTTATCCATCCGGGCAGGGCCTTGTGGTCCTTAGCAAGCCTCCAAAAGGCAAAACCAAACAAATCCTGGACAACTGACTGAGACTCCATTTTTTCATAGAGTCAAACTGAAGGTTAGTGTGGCCGGTGGGCAGGGGAATTTCTGCTGGCTGGAGTAGGGAACCCCAGCTGCTGCGTGCTGCCTGCCAGTCTTGTTTCCACACCTTTATTTATTTATTATTTTTTAATTTTTAATTTTAATCTCTGTGTGTGTGTGTGTGTGGAGATGGGTGTCTCCCTCTTGCCCAGGCTGGTCTGGACCTCCAGCGATTACAGTTGTGGATTACAGGCGCGAGCCACCGCCACCGCCCGCGGTTTCCCACTCTTCCCACAGCTCCCTTCCTGGGTCTTACGCTGTGCGCCTGTTCATTCAACATGATGGCTACGGGGAACAAATAAATTGCAGGCCTTACTGTATCTTTTCCTCCCCAGATAAATAATGACACTGGGACTTGAAAGCACCATCTTCAGTTGCAAGATCTTGTCCTTAGGAAGGCGGACTCCGCACAGCTGCGGCTGGCAGGACTGCGCGTAGGGCTGCTGTCCTCGCCCTTAGTCAGGACAAACAGGACAGGGGTGAGGGGAGAGGAGGGAGGCGGAGGGGGTGCCAGCTTTCTGGGTGTCTTCCTCCCCCGTCCCCAACCCCAGTTAACTGGAGAAGGCACCAAGTTCCGGGCCTTCGCACAAGCCGCAGGTGCCCAGAATGGAAGGAAGCAGGTGGAGAGGACCTGGGGCGCTCACCACGCCGGGGCCAGGCCAGGGAGAGCCAGGCCGTGTCAGGGAGACTTTGGAAGCTCTGGTCCCACCAGGCAGACGCCTCCTCCTGGCTGCCCGCGGAGCGTGCTGGAGCCACCAATACTTGAGCCTGCTGACACTTGCTGGGAGATTGAGGGGTCACCGTGCAGGACTGTCTTGGCGACTTTCCGCACTTTCGCTCCAAGTCCCAGAGTTGTGAGCAGGGGTGTGGTGGGGAAGCAGGGGTCCTCCCCTTCAGAGAGGAGCCCCGTGGCTCTCCTTTATTCGCAGTCACCTTCCTCTTAAGTCTTCTGTGGGGCACAGCCCATACCCTCACATCCCCTGAAGCCTTTTCTGGCCCCTCGCCTCCCCATGCCTGCCTACCCACCCATGAGTTGTTCTTAGACTTTTACAGCTCACTCAACATCGTATCTCTCAATATATGTCTTCCCAGGCAAACTGAAAATACGAGGAGCCGTGTGTTCTTTTGCCTTAAGCTTTCTCTCTTTTCCTGATTATGGAGTACTCCAGCAGCTTCTCTTATGTTTAAACCAAAGCAATAACCCTGCCTGGCCACCAACTGTGCCCCCAAGAAAATCAGTTCTGCGCTAGTTTTCTCCATACAAAATGAGATTTCTAAGGTCCCTTCCAGCTTTTAAATTCGGGGACTTTCCAAGGAGAACTAGAATTGGTTTACTAGATACAGCTGCTCTGGCTACACTGGTTTGGGGTCTAAATACATTGTTTCTGGACGTCCCGGTTGGGTGGATCTGTGAGCAGCTGGCAGGAAGAGGGGCTAAACATCGACCCCTGGTTCCCTCCCTCCTGGACACTCATGACCTCAGTTCTTCTAAATCTGGGTCCCTGGAGCTGTACACATACAAGGTCTGACTGTTACGTTTGTGAACTTGCCACTGTTCACTTATGTTGGCAATGCTGTAAAACAACTCAGTAGGGTTTCATAACCTTGGTATATCAGTGTCTCACAGCTGTGTTTGGGTTAACTTGTGGCAGTGTCTTGCCAAGTGGCATTTGGTATTGTTGAGTGTTTTTGTGTGCCGTCACAAGAATGTCAGAGCTTGAATTAGAGTAATAAACAAACATTTGTAAATTTCTTGTTAAACTTGGCAAAAGTGGAAGTGAAATCAGGGACATGTTAGTTCAAGTTTATGGGAATAATGCCATGAAGAAAACAGCAGTGTACAAACGGATTAAATGTTTTTCTCAGAGGAGAGAAAGCATCACTGACAAGCAGATGTTAGGGCAGCCAATAACAAGCAGAACTGATGAAAACACTGCAAAAATCCCCCCAAATGGTGCACCAAAATTGTAAGCTGACTGAGAAGCATAGCAGACCAAGTAAACATCTATAGAGAAACAGTTACAAAAATCTTAACTGAAAAGGTTGCCCAACAACTCATGACTCTTGCATCGAGACAATGCACCAGCTCACACAGCACTGTCTGTGAGGGAGGTTTTAGCCTGTAAATGAGTAACTATTGGAAACACTCTCCCTACTCACTTGCTCTGGCCCTCAGCGACTTTATCATTACCTGAAGATAAAGGAAATATTGAAAGGCACACATTTTGATGACATTCAAGACATCAAGGGTAATGCAATGACACTGTGCATGGCCATTCCAGAAAAAAGGTTCCAAAATTGCTTTGACAGGTAGACTAGGCACTGGTGTCAGTGCATGGCTTCCTAAGGAGAATAGTACCTCAAAGATGACCATAGTGATATTCAACAATAAGGAATGTAGCACTTTTTCTAGGATGAGTTTATAAATTTAATTGTCAGACTTCACATGACCAACCTGATACACATTCTGGCTGAGATATAGCAGGGAGTGGAGGGGGGGGACTTTTCCTATAAGTTTAACTCTGAAAGGAGGAAATTTTTCGGAGATACTTTTGCTAGGACATCATGAGCTACAAAAGCACAAAATCATAGAAACATCCAGACAGAGCCCACATTCTTGCAAGTAACTTGAATAAAAGGCAGATGTTGACACACGAATTTTAGGCAGCCTTAAGGCCCAGGTCATTTCCCTCAACTGGACCATGAAGAGAGAGGAGGGCAGCAAGCAGATCTTCAAACCACTGCTGCACAGCGTGGGTGGCAGCTTTCCAAAGCCCGTGCAGACCAAAGACAATGGGCTTTGGAATGGTTCACATGTAGCTTTTATTCCAGCTTTACCCTTTTTTGGTTGTCCAGCCTTGGACAAGCTTCTTCTCTAATTCTCAGTTTCTTTTCTATGGAACAGGAATAATATCTCTGCACCATTGGGTTGAGTGAATATTAAATGAGAATGAATGTGTGTCATTCAGAGTTCTTAATTGTAAACATGGGATTCAAACTGCTATTGGTATAAGGACGATGGCAATGGATTATGGTGTGCTGAGGGACCACTGTCCCTGGAAGGCCAGAGAATCTGGCTTGGAGGCCATGAAGCCAGGAAGGCTCCCCAGATGTCACTGCATATGCTCCCATGGGATGCTCCTGCTGCAGCAGCTGGCACAGCATCCCTGTAGCTCGCACCATCTGCCCCCAGCCTATAAGGCATCTGCTGGGGCTCCCGGCACCGCTTCTGAGCAAGGCTCGGCACCACTGCCTGACTAATTGAAGTCTCACAGAACCTGAGTTCCCAGTTTAATTATTCCTCCAGGTGTCTCTCTGGCCCTGGGAAGAAGGCCCACCCTCTCCAACCCATTTTTCTCCATCGTGTTTAATTCATTTGAGACAGTCACCTACCTATGTTTAAGGATGATTCTATTCTTGGGTGAAATTCAGCCTTTTAACTTTCTTCTCTAGGAACAGAACAGCGTGGCCTAGGCAGAAGTACCAGGTTTCACTGCAGCCTCATCCCTTTACTCCCCTCCATCCCTGACAGCCCCAGGTTAGTACCTTGTCCCTCCCTCTCCCTCCCACTATCTTTAGTCCACCTGGTAAATTCTCATTTCTTGCTTGAGTCAAATGCACATTGCCAGCTGAGCCACCACCTGGCTGTCCTTTGATTCTACACCCAAATGCCTCCAAGGCCCAGACCAGTAGTTCTCAGTCCTGGCTGCACACTACAGTCAAAGAGGGGAAGGAGAGTCTGATTTAATTGGTCTTGAGTGAGCCCAGTTGTAGGTATTTTTAACAGCTCCCAGTTTATTTTATCAGGAGAACTGTCTTCTAAAATACCATCAAGGTTTTACTTACAACACCAAAAGCCTTAGGCAAGAAATGAAAATTTAAAGTATAATATCAAACAAGCACGGAAGAGGATAATATATTCCCAAGCTCTAATAATCTATCTGCAAATATTAACTTTCGAATCAACAATTTTGCAAGTGGGGACTACAAATTAGCCTTTTTTGTCCATTTCAGCTTCTGGTTTTGAAAGTCATGTGGAGTCCTTCTTGGCCATTGTGTTCTTATTCATCATGTTGAATTTAAAATAAAAGGAGAGGCAGAGGAGGGGGGTCTTGGAGAGCTATGACATAAGGCCTCATTGTCCAGTCACTCTAAGATAAATGGAGAAGGGCAGATTCTAACTTCTGCTTCTTTTAAATGTTTGGTTCATTCAACATGAATCATCTGATGACAAAACGATTGAAGTAAAAATATTGACAGCTGTGAAAATACCAGGGTGTTTATTACTCATCTCTGGCTCCACAGGTCTCTTGTCAATTTCCCCTTTCTGAAGTGTCAATCATGATGGTAAGACAAAAGCAGAGGGAGGGAATCAATAAGCCTTCGCAGACGGAATAGGTAAGATGCCATACAGCATTGGAGAAATGTGGAAATGACAGCTCAACGTGACTTACTTTGTGGATATGAGTCACCTGTGCTTCAAGGCTGTGCTGTGGGTGACTGTGGGAACAACCCTACTCTCCTGCTGCTGCCATTGTAGAAAATCCACGAGAAGACTTACCTAAAGCTGCCACTTGGTGCACAACCAGGCAGAAATGCAGTGGCTAAGGAAGAGAAGGTCCCCACCAGCGGCGGGCGATTGTCATTCTTAATCCTCATTAACATCTGAATCCCGTCGGCGGGAGTTGCACCTCCCACAATAGAAGCTAAGCTGAGCTGTCTGTCAGACGTGCCCACTGTCTGCTGCCCTGGTGGCTGGGTCTGAGCACGGCTACTTGAACAGGCTCCACCACACACAGCAACTCCCAGAACTAGATTCAGAAGCTCCATCACCAGATAATAACACGTAACACCTCTTTAGGGTTGTCAGATGCAGCAGTGCCAGTGCTAGCAAATGGTACAGTATCAATGGGGGGGGGGGGAAGCAGGCTGCAACACTGGGGGTGCAGTGCTGGCAGTGGAGGGGCATTGCGGGCCCGTTCTGTCCTATGATGGAGCTAATGAAAGCACCTGTAGTGAGAGTAAGATGGAGTCAGGCAGGCTGGGGCAGACACGACACAGCTGGTAAGGTCAGTTTAAGTCTGCCTGACCTTCACACACACACACCCCCTCCTTCTTACTGTTTTGTAAATTTAGTTCTCACCCTAAAGATGTCTGTCTTGAATAGTTTAGGTGGATTGATTTAGAAGATTAGCTTTTGCATCGGAATGTTGTAATAGGTCTGAATTATGCTGATTATTATGTAAGATAAGGGTTAATGTGATCTTTGCTTTGGACTTTTATGTATTAAACTGTAATTTTGGAAATGGAAGAATGGAACAGTCTTGGAGAGGCTACTCTGAATGTTCTCCAGAAACCCAGCCTTCTGACAAATAAAGTTTGGTGGACCTATCCCGTCTCTGCATGTTAGCTGACGGGGCCAGGCAACTGTACTCTCTTTGCCTGTAACACTAGCTTTGAACCTCTCAGGCATTTGCTAAGCTATTCAATAGCTTTAAAAAAAATTTTTTTTTTTTTTTTTGTAGAGACAGTGTCTCACTATGTCACCCAGGCTGGTCTCAAACTCCTGGGCTTAAGTGATCTTTCCACTTTAGCTTCCTGAGTATCTGAGGTTACAGGCATAACCACCACACTCAGCTCCAATAACCTTTTCAATTTTCTTTTTCATTTCTCCTTAAATTACCCTGAATTATTGCAACAGCCATGCAATGGCCTCTCTACCCCAATCCTTACTCTTCTGTGGTCTATTCTCAATGAAAGAGCTACAGCATTCCCATGATAACAACAGTCATAGCATAACTTCTCTCAGTTCAGATTCTCCAGTGGCAACTATCTCACTCAGAATAAGAGCCAAGACCTTTACAGCAGCCTACAAGGGTCCACACTGTTCCACACCCACGTCCCCCTCTGCACAAATGCCCTATCACCATTTCTTGCACTCTACCTGCGACAGCCTCTCAAACACACCTGCCTCACAGACTGTTCATGTGCTGAAATCCCACCTGGAATGTTCTTCCCCTGAAATCCACGTGGCTTCTTCGTTCATCTCCTTCAAGCCTTTGCTAATGTATTCCCAGCATGAAGGCTTTCCTGACAATACTGCATTGGCACTTCTTGTCCCCTCTCCCTGCTTTAGTTTTCTCCATGAAACTTACCATCATCTGACATCTAACATGTTGCATACTTATTTGTTTCTCTCCCTTTCTCTCTCAGCCCCACTAAAATACAAGGGGATGGGTCTTTGTTTTCCTCACAGCTGCACCTATAGTGCCCAGATAATGAGTGCCTGGCCCAGAATAGGTCCGCCATAAATATTTGCTGAACAAAGAAGGAGGATGTCAACCATCAGTGAAAAGGGTAAGTTTACCTGGCAAAGGGAAGGAGCAGGCAGAGGTGACTTTGCAGATTCGCGGCTAGAGCTCAGCTGACAACAGGGCACACCTTGTTGGTGATCAGTGGGGAGAAGGATGTTTGAACACTGAGGACTGGTCATAGACAATATCTGAGGCCACTCCGGTTTTGCTTTTTAAGGAATAGGATGATCTTTGTCAGCTCCAAAGGACCAAGAGAAAACCAGCAATCAATCCTCATTGTCAGAAATTCTGATCATGGAACAATTGCATAAACCCATTTTAGGAAGAGGTAGGCAGTATAATATTAATAATCATAGCGGCCGAGTTTGGGTGCTTACCAAATGCAAGGGCTTTTTACAGGCTGCACGTGGATTATCCCACTGAATCCTTATACCACATTTATGAGGTAGGCAGTTCTTTTCTCCTTTCACAAATAAGAAAAGGGAAGACTAAACAACTTGCCAAAGACCACATACCTAGAAAGATTTCATTTGATCATCTGATTATGTTTTGAGATGAAACTAGGAAGAAAATTTAAGGTTGATCTTTGTAATTAAAAACAACCCATCATGCCCTAGGATCAGATTGAATCCGTAAATGGATGGGGTTTTGCAACTCACTGTGTTGCTTTAGATAAATTACTTATCTCTCTGAGTTTAGATTTCCTCATTTGTGAGATGTAGACAATTATATGATCCTTGTAGAGTTATCAAAATTAAATATAACCACACATGAAAACACCTGATATAGTATCTGACCTAAAGAAGGCATTCAAGAAATGGCATTATCACTATTATTATTGTTGCTGTTATCCAAAGAATTCAGTGTCCAGGCTCTTGGCGCCATACTTGAGAATGCCCACAACCGTGTTCCTCAAACAGTACTTGGAATGAACAGGGTAGCAATTTAAAAGTGCAAATTCCGGAGTTCTGCCCCCAGAAATTCTTATGTAATAGATATGTAGGGGTCTAGACGTGTCACTCTGAGATGGAAAACTGACACTCTCTTGACTCCAGAAAGAGACAGGACCCCCACCTGCTACTTTCTAATGTCATGCTGCTTGATGTGTGCTACCCCAAATCCTCATGTGAAATTGGCCCCTCGAAGTCGTATTGCCTGATGGTTAAGGGAGAGGATTCTGGAGACCTCAGACAAGCACATGGACCTCTCTGGGCCCTATTGCCTTCATCTGTAAAATTGGGATAACAATAATTCCTACCATAGGGATGAAGCAAGGCTTAAAATAAACATGTAAAACAGAAAGAACCTGTTACAGAATAAATAATCTAACAAGCATAATAAAGATATGTACAGTTATCATTTGACTCCACTTCCCATTCTTTGATCTCCTGCTGAGGGAAGGGCAAAAAAAAAAGGGACATCCCTAGGTGGCCTTCCCCACTGCCAGTAACAACACCCTAAGCCACTTCTGCTGTGGCCTGTGCTGAAGAAGGTCAGGCCTGTGGGCGGCTCCAGACTCACCTTAAGGGGGCTGCCGATGCTTCATCTTTGTGGGCTTAAGACATTTTTCTTAATGGTTAAACTAAATCTTACAGTATATTGAGAAAAGGGCACTAGCACATCTATCTCCCCAGCTATCCTGGGGATCCAGTGGTCCCCTCTACCAGCTGCTATCTCCTGCCCAAAGCCTCAGCACATTTCCTCCACCTGGAATCAGGGCTTTACCCTGCCATAGCAGCTGCCACTCAGCAAAGAGGCCTTCTCTGGCTACAAACTCAAAAGTGTCCCTCTCCCGCCTCCCCAGTACCCAGAAGGGCACGTGATTGTTCT
Source organism: Otolemur garnettii (assembly GCF_000181295.1). NCBI lineage: Eukaryota > Metazoa > Chordata > Mammalia > Primates > Galagidae > Otolemur > Otolemur garnettii. The sequence continues at coordinate 6,984,142 of NW_003852412.1, forward strand.
CTCCTTTCCTCCATCTCTGCCCTTGTCTTCTACATACCTCTTACTACAAAACATAATTGGCTCAGCACCTGTAGCTAAGTGGTTAGGGCACTGGCCACATACACCAGGGCTAGCAGGTTTGAACCCAGCCTGGGCCTACTAAACAAAAATGACAACAACAACAACAACAACAAAAATAGCCAGGCGTTGTGGCAGGTGCCTGTAGTCCCAACTACTTGGGAGGCTGAGGCAAGACAATCACTTAGGCCTAAGAGTTTGAGGTTCCTGTGAGCCCTACCAAGGGTCACATAGTGAGACTCTGTCTCTAAAAAAAATTTGTTTTTAAATAAAATGCAAAAAAAATTAAAAAAAAAACCATAAATTAAAAAACCCATAATCAGGCTCGGCGCCTATAGCTCAACCGGCTAAGGCGCCAGCCACGTACACCTAAGGTGGCGGGTTCGAATCCCCAGCCCGGACCCGCCAAACAACAA